>NW_003852412.1:8221347-8341000 GCF_000181295.1 Otolemur garnettii
CCCCCCGTACAAAGTAAAATTGTTGCCAGAGGAAAGCTTGGGAAGCAGAATAGTGTACAAGCCTGATTGTTGGGTTCTGTTGGTCTTGAATGAATAACTAACTGCTCATGCGGCACACTGTGAAACAGCCCTCGGGTTATGTACAGAACAAGTGCCAGAAATGGCATAAAGGTTTGGTTTTAAGAGACCATCTGAAAAAGAGTAAAGTGGAGTTTAATTTGGTTGACATTGATGCTAGATCTCTGAAACCTTTTAATATATGGATCAAGGTGGACTTTGTGTTTTAAATCCCAGAATAAAAGTGTGAATAAGAAAAGGCCTCCTTTGGTTCATTTCTATTTTTTTGGAAACCAAAATAGAAACTTTGAAACTTTGCAATATTATAAACAGGAGACTAAGAATGCCCTTGGAAGATGCGATGACGATGATGAAGGGGACATTGTGTCAATGATGATGAGAATGAGACCAGAAGTAGCAATAACTGACACAATTATTGGGTGTTGTGTATGTGCCTTGAACTATTTTAAGCGGCTTATATTTATTACCTCATTTAAGCAATTTCCTTCCTAATTCTGGAATTTGGTCATTATCTTGGTCATCATTTTGATTAGCAGTCTTCTCCCTGGCATCTTTTTATCATTTGGAATAGGAACAACTGATTATAAAGATTTAAAAAAAATAGGAGAAAGATTTAAGACTGGAGGGGCCAAGGTCATATGTAAACAGTAGCCTATAAAATATTTTAACTTGGATGGGATGTGTATGGAGTCAGTTTCTCTCTGATTCTTCATTTTCTATCACTCTTGTTTTTTGTTTTTTTTTCTGTTCTTTTCTCTCTCTGTCGTATCCCTACGTATGTCTAGGAGAGTAGATCTTTCATCTCACTTACTGTATTCCTGATGTCTTGTTGGCTGTGCCAGTAAGATCCCCAGCTACACCTAACATTTCCCTCTAGTCATGTTGTAGATAGTTACCTGAGAAATTACCTTCTTTGAAATTTTCTTATTTATATGAACCATTGAGTTTCTAGAAAAGGCTACATCCAGGTAAAGGGGGCTCACTCCAGACCTTCCAGGCTCATTTAAGCAGAGACTCTGTCTATTCCAATTTCTTAAAGATTATATGGCATGACTCAGCTATTTTACTGTCACTGACTACACGATCAAGTCTATTATATCCAGCCCCAGTATTTTACTATGAAAATTTTCAGGTTTAAGAAAAGTTGAAAGACTGAGTACTCATTTCTACTATTTCTAGACTGAATAATTGATAACATTATGAGACAGGGTTCTCACATGTGTTCACCTATGCATGCATCTGGAAGGTATATTTTTAACATAATTTCTTTCTTTTCCTTTAGAGCAGCCATTAAAACCTGAACAAATGTGTACATGTACATACAAACGTATATATGTGTGTGCTGTTCTTTGCTTCCTTTTTAAGTCCTATAAGCCACAATAACAGATTTCTTTTTTGTAGAATTCAGGAGGAAGAATGGGATAAATACATCATACCTGCAAAATCAGAGTCTGAAAAATATAAAGTGAGCAGAACTTTCAGTTTCCTCATGAATAGGATGACCAGTCCTCGGAATAAATCTAAGGTAATTAAGGTTCTGCATGTATAGTTTCTCAGCAATAAGTATACTTTCCACTTCCCCTTTAAAATTACTTACTTTAGATATTACACATACATTTCTTATGGAATATTGTTGAAGAATTTGGGACAGCCACATCCGGGGGAGTATTGCATTTTGGTGTTAATGGTATATCCTGTGTACAGTCCTTATGTTCTGATAGAGACGTCTGGGGCTGGCTGGTGTGACTTCTGTGAGAAGGCTGGCTCACAGCATTTCCCTTTTATCCTTGTTCCCCACTTCCTGCTGCTGATCTGAAGACAAAAAGCAAGGAGGCCAAAGACAAAGAAAAAGTGACTCGACATCAGTTTGTCCTGGGAACGTTCTCTGGGGTGCTTCAGTGCTCGGTTTGTGATAAGACGCTCCTGGGGAAAGAGTCGTTCCAGTGTTCCAGTAAGTTCTCTGGTCTGGTGTGTGCTGTCTTTGCATTTTGTCCCCCCAGATAGCCAGCTTCCTGCCAATGAGATCGCTGCTTAAGATATGTATGTGAGGGCAGCACCTGTGGCTCAAAGGAATAGGGCACCGCCCCATATACTGGAGGTCGTGGGTTCAAACCTGGCCCTGGCAAAAAAAAAAAAAAAAAGAAAAAGAGACATGTATGTGAACTTTCTTTCTGGTGCCACACATGTGATTAAACAGTTTGCCTAGCAATGACTGATACTTGTTAGTACATTTTGCCCCCCGGAACCCCTTGGGGACTTGCAGACCTCTCTGATGTCTCTGCTTGGATGTCTCAGGAGCGTCTCAAACATCACATGTCTACACCCAGCTCCTGCTCTCCTGCCTGGGCTCACTGGAAAGCCGATCCTCTCAGTTAATGGCAACTCGATCATTCCAACCAGATGCTCGTGCCAAAAATTTTGGAGTACATCTTTATACCTCCCTTTTCCTTACACCCTACACCCATCAGCAATCCTCTTGGCTCTAATTTCAAAAAACATGTAAAATCCAGCCACTTGTCACCACTGCCACTGCTATCACTCGGTCTAAAACTATCATTTGCACAGGGTTCCAACTAGTCCCCTTGGGCTATTACCCTCTAAAGTCTGTTCTCAAAGCTTTAGCCACAGTGAGCTTGTCAAAGTTTACACTCTTGCATTCAAAGTCTTTCAGGGGCTCCCCTCCCCCTGAGTAGAAGCCAGAACCCTTACAATGGCTGCGAGGCCCCACATGATGTGTCCCTCTTCTCCCCTTTGCTCCAGCCACCCTGGCATCTTTGCTGTTCGGCCTTACTGCCGCCCACCTCACTGTACATCTTGCATACTGATTTTATGGTCTGTCTCCTCTACCGTAAGTTCTATAAAGGCTGGATTATTTTCTGTCAAATTTGTCCTCTGCTGTATCCACAGTAACTAGAACTATCAGTGGGTGCTTAGTAAATACTTATTGAATGAAAGAACAATTCAGAGAAAAAGAATTCAGGCCCAGGCAGGCACAATCCATTTCATGGTATTTATTGATAGCCGGAATTGGGGGACTATTTGGGAGGTGGTCTGGGAGCACAAGCAGAAGAGAAGAGCAGGGGAAGGTTCCATGTAAAGTTCCTTGTTAAATTCCTAGAGCATGGTGGAATTAAAGCTTTTCAATGTTGCATCTATAGTTGCACATCTGATGCGAATACGATCTGCGTATGGCAATAAAGGCAGATGAGAATTTTCTCCATATAGTTGACACTGTCTTTAATTATGCCAACTTTATTGCGTGCTTGAATTTTGCTTTCCTGAAGAGTTGACTTCTTTCTTTTGCTGGATCTGAAATAGGATCAAGCTGCTCAGATGTGTTTTCATTTGCCAGTTTTTAGAAATTTGCTCTAGGTGTTGTATATGGCTTGTCCCTGGCTTACCCACCCCTCACCAAATTGTGTGACGGGCTTGTGTTTCAGCACAGAAGATCCTCGGATCATCTGTGCAGTTGACTCACGTTTCCTAAGTTGTTGCTCCAACCTTGTTTATGAGACACGCCCCCTTCAGTTGTCCCCCGTCACATCCAGGACCGTTCTCTCCCCTTTTTTTTTTTTTTTTGAGACGGAGCCTCAAGCTATCACCCTGGGTAGAGTGCCATGGCATCACACTCACAGCAACCTCCAACTCCTGGGCTCAAGCGAGTCTCCTGCCTCAGCCTCCCAAGTAGCTGGGACCACAGGCGCCTGCCACAACACCTGGCCATTTTTTGGTTGCAGCCATCATTGTTGTTTGGTGGGCCCGGGCTGGGGATTCAAACCCACCACCTTAGGTGTATGTGGCTGGCGCCTTAACTGCTTGAGCCACAGGCGCCGAGCCTTTCTCCCCTTTTTGAAGATGGACTCCTTGAGTGGGTTATCCCCACTCCCTGCTTTAATGCCCATCCCTGCCACTTCTTCATTCACCATTTGCATTCTGGCCTCTGCCCGCACTGCTTAACCCAAGTCCTGCTTTTGCCAGACATGCAGGGTCGCTTTCTGGTCAAGTCTGGGGGTCTTCCCTCCTCATTCACTGGTCTCTGTCCTGTCTTTATGTTGACACCCCTTTCCCTTAGACACACGCTTCCCTCTTTCCCATGACACGCTGCTCTTCTGTTTTGCCACCTGCATTTATTTCCTCCTTTTCCCTAACTCTGGGTGTCCTCCGAACCCAATTCTGGGCATTTATTCATTTTCCCTTTATTATTTCTAAGTGTGCTCATCTAGTCTGCTATTCTAAAGTGCCATCTACAGACCTGTTCCTCCCAGATTCGTGTCTTTGTCCCTCACTTTATATGTCTGCATTCCCGAGTTGCCTGAGGCTGAGTACCATGTAACTTATGGCCACTTTGGAGAATTATGGTAGAACCAAGGTATGAACCAAGTCTGGTGTGGGTGCAGGGGCTCCCAGGGTGACCTCGGGGTGGACATTGTTACGCAGAGATTTCACTGTCTCCCAGTCCGGATATATCAGAAACTGACTACTGAAGGCTACCTTCCTGCTTGTGTTAAAGGCACCGTGACCTTGAACTTTGGCCACGTTGTGCCAACTTTCCCTGGCTCC
Source organism: Otolemur garnettii (assembly GCF_000181295.1). Taxonomy (NCBI): domain Eukaryota; kingdom Metazoa; phylum Chordata; class Mammalia; order Primates; family Galagidae; genus Otolemur; species Otolemur garnettii. The sequence continues at coordinate 8,225,986 of NW_003852412.1, forward strand.
TCTGCCCCCCACCCCACGCCAGTGTCCTTTACTCACTGTCCTTTCCCTTTTCTCCTTCTCACTGTTACCACTCTGGGAGAGTCTAAGCACCACCTCCTGGACAGCTGAGAGTGAACTGTGCTAGTGCCCTCTCCCCAGGTGTTTTCACCCACAATTAATGAACGGTACTTGGACCACGTTAATCTGTGTAAAACTTTGAAAAATTATCCCCTCCAAAAATGTTCTTCAGGTCCTTTGTCAGTGAACATACAGAAATAATTTGCAATAAGAATTCCCAGTCTTTAAGTAGTCTAGCAAGAGGGAGAGGAGAGGAAGAAGAGAGGAGGAGAGAGGAGGAGCGGGGGAGGTGTTTGGCGGGCATCGGCCCATGTGAATGTAAGGGTTCCTCTCTCTGTGTTTGCGGGACTAAGCCTGAGCTCTTTCCATGGGTCATCAGGTCCCTCATCTGAGACCTTCCGTAGTAAAGAATACACCAGTTCATATTGAGATGATAGGGTAGATTGTGATGGACGTTGTAGTGAAAGATGGGAATTGCTTTAAGTACCTAGGAAAGTGGTTCTCAACCTTCCTAATGCCACAATGTATTTTCATTGTAAAAAAGGGGTCATGACCCACAGGTTGAGAACTGCTGACCTAGGCTATATTTAGCTTTAAAATAATGATTGCTTTTTTTTTTTTTTTTTTTTTTTTTTGAGACAGAGCCTCAAGCTGTCCCCCTGGGTAGAGTACCATGGCATTACAGCTCACAGCAACCTCTAACTCCTGGGCTCAAGCGAGTCTCTTGCCTCCGCCTCCCAAGTAGCTGGGACCACAGGCGCCCGCCACAACGCCCGGCTATTTTTTGGTTGCAGCTGTCATTGTTGTTTGGCGGGTCCGGGCTGGGGATTCGAACCCGCCACCTTAGGTGTACGTGGCTGGCGCCTTAGCCGGTTGAGCTATAGGCGCCGAGCCAATGATTGCTTTTTAAAAAATGGAATAATATTTATAGAAGATAGAAAGCTTCAGGAAAAAACTTCATCCATAATTTTACCACCTAGAGGAAATTGCTATTAATATTTTGGTGGAGTCCTTTCTAACCATGAAGAATTATATCAGCTTCTAATACTAATGTTTCACTTGATGCTAAAATTAAATATATTTCTTATTGTACATTTAAGTTTTTCCTTTTTTTCTACAACATAAATTATGTGGCAATGAGCATTCTTTTGCATATCATATACATCTTTGATAATTGCCTTAGGTTAAATTCTTTTTTTTTTTTGAGATAAGGTCTCACTCTGTCTCCCTGGCTAGTGTGCTGTGGGGATATTACAGCTCATCATAACCTCAAACTCCTGAACTCAAGCAATCCTTCTGCTTCAATCTCCAAAGTAGCTGGGACTACAGGTGTAAGCCACCATGCCTGGCTAATTTTCTATGTTTTGTAGAAATGAAGTCTCACTCTTGCTGCGGCTGTTCTCCAACTCCTGGCCTGAAGTAGTCCTCCCACCTTGGCCTCCCAAAGTGCTAGGATCACAGTTGTGAGCCACAGTGCACCTGGACAGATTAAATTCTTGAACTGGTGTGAGTGGGTCAAAGTGTACATTTGATTTCCTTTTAACCCACATTTTTAATAGAAGTGACTTTAAGATTTACAGGTTCTTCGGGGGGGATGTTTGTGGCTGAAACTTTGCTTATGAAGTTTTTTATATGGAGTAATAACATCTAATGTGTAATTTCTGCTGTTTTAGGTAAGTAATCCTATTCCAAGGGTGTGTGTACTTTCGGTTTTAATTGTGAAGGTTAATATTTCTAATTTTAAAAACAAGATTTGATGTAAAACAACACATAATAACTGTATAAGTATTCAAAATTCTGGTGTTATTACTTTTCTCCGTTAAAGCCTGAGTTGCTAATTGCCCACAAAATTCTATTTTTACCGATTTCTCCCTGTTTATAAATAGATTTCTTTGCTTATATTTTGAGGTTACATTGTCTGGTCCGCAGAAGTTTACAAATCATCCTGTCATTGCGGATTTGTTTCATTATAATAAAATTACCCTTTTAATGCCCTTAGAGGCCTTTAGCATTGAATTTTGTTTTGTCCAAACCTAATATTCTTCTTGCTATCCTTTTAATTGTGTTTCCCTTAACTATTTCTGTGTTTTTCATTTGGGATGTACGTCTTTTATTTAGCTAAAGGAAGTCTGTAATGTAACTGAAAGACCTTTTTCTATAACAAGATTTTTTTTTTAATTTATATTTAACTTTATTGCTGCAAACTGTCTTTTATAGTTCCTCGCTGTTTATCTTGATGTCTGGTTTAGATTAGCTATTTAGACCACACGTTCTTTGCTTTTATTTTCTCCAGGGATTTGGCAAGATGTGGCTTTTTTAGTATGAACTAGTGATTGCTTTAGGGATACGTAAGGCTCATCATTGAATATTATTTTCTTCCCCTTAAGTTTACCCTACCTCCAGCTTCTGTTGATATACTGAATTAATTATTAAACTATTCTTTTTACATTGCATCTTTCAAGGATAAAGTTCTATTTCAAGAAAAATTTAACATTGGGTGGCACCTGTGGCTCAAAGGAGTAGGGCGCTGGCCCCATATACCAGAGGTAGGCGGGTTCAAACCCAGCCCTGGTCAAAAACTGCAAAAAAAAAAAAAAAAGAAAAGAAAAAAAAGAAAAGAAAAATTTAACATTTTTATTCAATTCTGTATTTCTATGTACATTTATAGAATGATTGTTTCGTTGTTTTACTACTTACTTTAACTACTTTTTTTTTTTTTACTCTAACTGATCCATTTCAAGCCCTTAATTTTGATTCTCCTCTCCGTAGCCTACAAAAGAATTGATCTATTGATGGGAAGCCTTATGTACCTAAGGAGAGAGTGTTGCTTCTTTCACACAAGAAAAACAACTTACCTAGCTAAATAAATTCTTGGGCCAAAGTCTTTTCCCTGAACTACTCTCTTAACGTTGATGTGATTCATTTGAGCATTTACTCTTCTCACGGAAGAATCTAGGGCCTGCTTGACTTACTCTTTTGTGGGTAACCTCTTTTTTCTGCCTAGATCCTTGAGGACTTTCAGTTTTTTAATCATATGGCTATTGTCAGGATATGTCTGTAGAATAGGTGTCATTGAATTATTTTTCTTAAAAGTCAGTGAGACCTTTTGATTTTCCTTTTTAAGTCCTTTTCCGGCTTTCTAAAATTCTTGACTGTTACTGCTTCTGATCTAATTTTTCTGATTTCTGCTGTCTTCTTTGTGTGACATCTTCTATTGTATATTTTTACCCTTCCCCGCACTCTGGAGGGAATCTTCCAAGCCTAACTCCGTGGCCGTGCTTCAGTGTCTTGATCAACTGATGCTTCTCAGTTCGGTCGGGACTCTGCTCTCGCCCCTCAGCTTCCTCGGCCCTTCCTGGTCTCATACAGCATGATTTCTCTCTCATCCATTGGCCTAATTTCCCATCCTGTTCATCCTTCACAGCCTTTTGGTTTATCTTATTGGAGCTCTGTCTTCTGTCTCTGGCTAAGAACCCTTCTCCAATATCTAAATTTTCTGTGTCTGGATACCCTATCCAGTGACCTGCTCTCCCAGCAAGTTTTCAGTGTAACTTGCTCCGGGGTACCTCATGGGGGGAAGCTTCTTCCTCCCCCCCTTTCCTTTTATTTGCTGGGTCTAGAATGAGGAGAAAGCCATACAACTTGCGGTTTACCAGCAGGACCAGCATGTCGACTAGCCTCAGGTTCTGTTCACTGGCCATTGAGGGGTTGGCTAAAAAGCCACTCACCTGTAGCCCCAGGGCAGGTCTAGGGCTTAGTTTCCTCCCAGTCCTCAGTGGGTTATTGGTACTTACCCTGCGTGGCTTTGTTGGACCTAGATGGGATCTTCTTCCTTTGCAGGAGAATTCCGTCTACAGAAGTTTCTGATACATGCAGGTCCCTTTATCTGTGATAGACACAGAAATGTGTTATAGAAATACATCTCGTGTGTAGTTCCAGGTTTTAGAATTGATAAGACCCCTGTGCAGAAGGGGGAAAAAAACCACCAAAGAAATTAAAGTTTCAACAGTGTGCTTATGCTTGAGTGATGGGGCTGTTCGTGATTTAAATATTTTCCTTCTTGTTATGTTTTCTAAATATGTGTCACATTTATATGTTATTTTTGTAGTGACCAGTAGAAGCGTGCTGTACTATTACTCGTTTCAGACTAACTTACGTTAAGAGGGATGCCTCTGCATCTTTCCCCTGTATTTCAGACTGTAACGCAAGTGCTCACAAGGGCTGTAAGGACACCGCGCCTCCCTGCACCAAGGTAACCCCTTACTTGTCCCTAAATATTGCATGCTTATGTCCTGTGTGGTTATTTCAAGTTGTCTGTTAGAGCTCTTCCTATGTTGGTGTCTAGATTTATTTCTAGAGTGATCATGGCAGTGAGAGCACATGCTCATGGTGCACGGTTACTTAATTGTAACTTTTACAAACAGCAGGAAGGCTCACGTCTGGCTGTCTGGCCGTCTGCGCTGTGTGCTGTGGTAGGGTAGGCTTCTCGGGGAGCCCTGCTTGGTTTACCAGCACAAATGCTGAATGCAGGTAAATGAAGGTCACAGCAGAAAACCGCAAACATCATGATCACCGCAGGACCCGTTCAAACAAGTATCTGGGCCTACTCCCAGAGTTCTGATTCTAAGGGTCCGGGGTGGAGCCTGGGAATGTGCGTTTCTAACAGATCCTCAGGTGATGCTTCTGTGGCTGGTCCTGAGGCCTCACTTTGGGAACCACTGCACGAGAGGAATGTCCTCTGGATTTGGCAGTGGGATGGAGCAGATGAAGGCATCTGTGATTCTCTCCCTTTCTTTCCCACTCATGTCAGAGATGCCTGTGAGTGAGCGGGACGATCCCTCAGAGGGAAACTTGGGTTTACCAACCTCTCTGTTAATTGAAACCCATATTGTGTCAGATTGAGGAATTGGGGGCTTTTCTAGCTGGTGACATTTCTGGAAGAGCAGAAAGCAGGAGGAGGAGAAAGACAGCTCTGATAGGAACCCCTCTGTCAGCTGCAGAGTTCTAATTCCCTCCCAGGCATTTAATGAAGCCAGGCGTATTCATGGGGCACCTCTGCCTTAAAACTGGCACCTCTTCCTGTCGTCACCCGTGCTTCTCATTGCATTCAGTGTGTTTTACTTTAAATTCCTCTTTGAAATAAAATAACACCAATAACGCTGTAGATAAGAATCCTGTTCTGTGTAACTCTGTGGACATTCTTGCAGTCCGCTGGTGCTTTGATCTTACGTTATGTGTTTCTAATATTCTTCACCAGAAATTCCAAGAGAAATATAACAAGAACAAACCGCAGACCATCCTTGGAAGTAAGTGATGTGGAAAACGACAAGAACTTTTTAACATTTAATACATACCACGCATTTTTCCATTGTAAAAACACCTCCTTTTGCTTTCTCATTCGCCCAATTATTTCTTTTATAACATAGGCTTGGTATAATGTTTAGTTTTATAAAGAGGTCAAGAAGGACATAAACTTCTCTGCCAGCCTAAGAGCTCTTGCATCGTTAAGTATCGCGTGATTTTTGTAGACAGCCATAGGGAGCGATCTCAGGGAGAGCTGTAAGGACAAAGTGTTGCCAATTGCCTCAATTCTAAGATCCTGTCTGGTGGAACACACTCTATTGATGTATCAATGATCTTTTGGGGGAGAGAGACACCCTCATTAAATGTACATAATGTTATGTTTTCCTAGCAGTAGTACATACTTATCTACACAAATATATGCCATATTCTTCTAAAAAATCACAAAGCTTGGTGGAAAAAAAATTTCAAGTTTCGAGTCTGGAGATTCTACTTAGTCCCTATTGTCCATTACCATAGTGATCTGGTGCTTTGATTTGCTCTGCTGGGTGGAGGCTGTGATCTCATTAGCACCTTCAGAATGACGGTGAAATTTCAAGACATGCTGGGGTTTTGTTTGCATATTTTAAAATTTGGTGGCTCTGTTTTTTTTTTCCTAAATCACATAGTGCTGAAATTTAAGCAATTACTCTTGAAGATAATTGGTGGCATGTGAAATTTCTTTCCATTGCATGCAAGAACGGGTCACACCAATGTCTCCTAAGCTTGAAAATCCTTTGCTTTCCTGGGAGGGATTTTTGCAGTGTCTTTTGGCTCAAGTTGAATCGCTTGACACGTGGCAGGAATTTTAAGTACATGGCAACTTTTCATTTCAATGCTGTAACAAAGTGTGACTGATATTTTAAAAGCCACTTCAATCAGGAGACAATCGTGTATGCAAATTCATGGTCACATGCTGTTGGGTGTGATCTTGTACTAGGTAGAGTGGGTGCAGGCATCACAGCCAGTCACATTGCCTACACCCCTGCCTTGACCCCAGTGGTCTCTTTGACGTCAGTGGTAAGGCACTTCTCAAGTTCATAGGTTTGACAGTGAAAATAAAAAGCATCTTTGAATTGATAAAATACCATATAGTCCACCACTTTATATAAATGAAATAATACATGTGTAAAAAATCCTTTGTAATATCTTGGGCTCTCTATATGTCTTTTTTCCCCTTTTGCTTGAGAATATGTAGTCTACAAGTATAAAGTGGGACAGAAATATTTTCTGAGAGTCATTTATAGCACACATCAGACGTAAATGCATCCAAGCCCAGGCAGTTTTGAATTGACCAGGAACATGGAGAAGCACTCTTTAGCTTTCTGTAGGTGAGAGAGAGCAGCCCAGATTGACTTGCAGGTTTTGTTTGTCTGAAATCCTGACACCATAAATAGCAGACTCTCCAGCATCATTCCATTCCTCTGACGTGCCCTGTGTGTGTACCTTATTTATAAACACACAGTGCATTCTAGTAATAGTGCTAATAACACCTTGCGTGGATTTAAAGCTGGCTCCCACGAGTGCAGCAGTGATTTATGGAAAAGTTGGCCCAGGGTTTCCCCATTCCATTTTCTTCTTTGTTCATGCAGTCCCAAACATCCATGATCTCTCCAGCTGGAGGTGCGGAAGCCGACCTGCGGCGTGAGTGTCAGGAGGCTGTGAAAGGAAGGGGTACTCGAAGCAGGTGTCAGGATGTACCAGGGAGACTGGCTTCAAGGCTGGGCGTGATGCACAGGAGACGTGGTTGTTCCAGGGTTTAGCTTCTGCCTTTTAAATGACTGCCTTTACTTGTGTTTACTGTCCTCTGCCTAAACCACATGAAGCATCCGTTCTGATTTCCAGATTCTTCACTTAGAGACATCCCGCAGCCTGGCCTCTCTCTGCACCCTTCTTCTTCCATGCCTATTGGATTGCCAACTGGAAGGAGAGAAACTGCCGGGCACGTCCATCCGCTGTCCAGGAGTGTTCCAGGCACCACCTTGGAAAGGTATGGCTGACGTGCTTTTACATCTTAACAGCTCAGAGAGGCCAGTGCAGCTGACTTTTCTCCCCTCCCTCCCACCCAGCTTCAGGAGGTCGGCAACGTCCTTGGAGTCTGAGAGTGATGGTAACAACTGCAGAAGCAGGTCTCATTCGGATGAGCTGCTGCAGTCTGTGGGCTCTTCTCCCTCCACGGAGTCTTTCATAATGGAAGGTGAGGAGAGGATGCCTTTGCATCTGTGTGTATTTCTGCGAGCATTTGCCAAAAGGAATATTTTATGACGATATCAATAGAAGGTTGAAGCATATTCTTTGGGTCTTTTTTTCTTGACTGTATATTATTATTTTTTAAAATTTCAGATTGACATGGGAGGTACACACGATTAGGTTACATGGTTTGCTTTTGTAAGGCTGAAGTCCAAATTGTGGTTGTGTCCTTCACACAGGAACTGTGCAGTATCGTTTGTTCTTTTTCAAAGAATTCTGCTTCCTGATGTCCCTCGGGTGTAGGTTCTACTTTTTAAAGGAATTAAAATTTAGACCTAGCAAAAACAACCAGATAGTGACCAAGGAATACAGTTTTTAAATGCATGCATTACCGAAGGAATATGTCACAAACAGAAGAGAATGGAGGTACCTTGTATGTGTATCGTTAAAAAATGTGTTATGTCCATTGATGAAATAGAATCCCATGTTAAAATTATAGACTTTAGACTTCAGTTAGTTAAGACTAGTGTGGCCTGAATCTCTGAGTTACTTAGCCCCATCTTTTGCCCTCGACTTCTAAGGCAGTGTTTTTCAACCTTTTTAACCTCACAGCACACTTAAACCTATCGTTAAACTTCCACGTCACCCTTAAATTATGTTGATCCAAAAAAAGAATAAAATAAAAGAATATACTTACTGTGCTTGGAGCTTCTTCAGAAAATAACTTAATGATCTTTAAAATTTTTCACAGCATGATGATTGAAAATCACTGTTCTAGGGGAATCAGAACACTTTTGATGATGCGTGTTTGATGAAAGCATATTTTATAGGCCAGGGCCTAATCTAGGGACTTGGTCTTTGTATCCAAGTTGCATCAGTCAGTGAAGGGGAAGCAAATGGAAGGAGAGCAGCACCAGGACAGAGGTGTGGACTCTGTCCCAGGAACACACTTTTTAAAGTTTAACCCCAAGCTTTTAAAGTCATCATCAGCTCATCTTTACTGCCCTGAGCAAGACTCTCTGTAACGAATGCCATTTGGGTAAACAGAGTTAGTTTTCCTGAAAGGTGAGTGTGTGAGTGTGTGAGTGTGTGAGTGCACTCACTTCCAGCTCATATCTTTACTCTGTGCTTCAAGTCTTGCTAAACTAAAGCAAGTCAAGTGGATGAGGACAAAATTCAGATTTGAATGAACAGGGCGAAATGACCTGGGGCGGAAGACATCAGTGCCTTCAAGCTTCCATAGACACACAGTAGACTCTGCAGGTTCCCAGAAATAAAGCTACAGTGGAGCGAGCCAAAACAGACAAGCGAAAGGATCCTCCGCTGCCCCTGTGTACACAATCGGCATTTTCAGATCTGGTTCTTCTTTGCTTTCATGAAAGCTGTCCTGATTTAGACCACGTTATCAGTCTCATTTTCAGATGTTTTAACTCCGCATGAACAGTATTTTGGCCTGGTTGCTTCCATGTTCATGACGGGTTTATTTCGTGTGAGGAACCCCTAGGCTGGGCACTCGGGGAAGTCTGGGCTCTGTGTTACTGTGCTTCTGGCTTTTCTTCTCTAAACACGCATCAGATGTCGTGGATTCTTCTCTGTGGAGTGACCTCAGCAGTGATGCCCAGGAATTCGAAGCAGAATCTTGGAGTCTTGTTGTGGATCCTTCGTTTTGTAGTAAGCAGGAGAAGGATGTCATCAAAAGACAGGATGTCATTTTTGGTAAGCATTTCAAATATGGTCTTGGGGCTGAGACAGTGTGGTGTGGAGAAAAGACCGTGGAATTGGAAACCATACAGACTGGCTTTAAACCCCAGTTTTACCATGTCCTGCTTACCTGATATTAGACAAGGTATTTAACTCACTGGTGCCTCAGTTTCTCCATCGGTAAAATGGGGATGACAGTAGTCAAGTTTAAAAGGTTGTGAGGCTTAAATGAAGCATCATGTGTGCCTGGCACAGAGCAATTTCTTTCTTTTTTTTTTTTTGCAGTTTTTGGTTGGGGCCTGGGTTTGAACCCGCCACCTCTGGTATATGGGGCCGGTGCCCTACTCCTTTGAGCCATAGGCACCGCCCTAGAACAATTTATTTCTCATACCCCTTTCAAGATTACTTATGTTTGATTTACATGTTTTTACCTCTTTTATATCAGAATCACAGTGAACTATCACATGTTTTAATGCAGGGTAGACAGGGTCCCTGCATATGGCCTTATAGTGTGGCCACAGGTACCAGGGATACCGTGCAAGCAGCCTCACCCGGACAATGTCTGGTTGTGTGCTGAAGTCCTGGGTACAGAATTCTACCGTGGTTCGATTTCACTATCTCCTGCCATTTAGGGTGGAGGCAGTCTCGATTAGGGAAAGTTAAATTACAGACAAATTTGGGAAACATAAAGAAGTTTAAAAAAATCTCAAGTACAAAGTAGTTGCTGAAAGGGAGTTCCAAGAAAATCCCCAATTTTTAAGATAAGATTGACTTTTTCACTAATCCTGTGTATGCAAGTGTGGGCCAAAAAGTCCTCGGGCAATGTGGATAACTTCCCACCTGCCTCTGTGGCGAGATGGCCTGTGAGTGCGCTTTGAAATCTGCAAGGGCTGTATAGCTGGGAGTTACTTTGGAAAGGAAGATACTGTCCCTTTTAGCATTTCTCAAGCAATTTATATTATGCTGTTGTTTTTCTTCATTTTCCCCTCAATTTCATGTGTTATTAACAATATAATCTCACCCATTTGGGATGATTATCACATACGATGTGGTTTTTGCTGTCAGAAAGAGGTGTGTTCCAGGGCAAATCCTTCACCCTCTCTGCCTCACTGTTTCTCTTTTAAAGACGAGGAAAGTCATTCCTATTTGGGGAGGTCATCATGGATAAATGGATTACAGGATTAAATGAGACGTATGGGTAAGGGCTTAGCACACAGTAGGCACTAAAAACGTAGGAAATAATATTTCAAAGTTAGTGGATTCTGTACTAAAGAGGTTTTTATTTATGATAAAATAAACAAAACTGTGTTTAGACTTATTGACTCCCCATGGCTGATATTTAGATTCTTTCTCAAAACACGCAGTATGTTTAGAAATACCCATTAATGTAGGACTAGGACCTCTGGTATGCCCATAAATTTTGAGTGTCAAGTTCTCTCATGATGCACTTTTAAGATTGAGATGTAATTTATACACCATGAAACTTACCCTTTACAGTGTACAACCCAGTGGTTCCTGGTGCATTCACAGGGTTGTGCAATTGGTAAGCACTGTCTAATTTCAGAATATTTGCCCCCCTTCAAACAGAAATCCTGTCACCACTGTAGGGCCCCCCCCATTTCCCCTCCCACCAGCCCTGGCAAAACTGCTAATCTACTTTCTGTCCCTACAGATTGGCCCGTTCAGGACATTTCCCGTGAATGGCACCATATGTGGTCTTTTGTGCCTGCCTTCTGCTGACTAGCACAGCGTTTATTCCAGTTGTAATATAGAGGGAAACAGTCCGTTCCTTTTTATAGCTAATATTCCATTTTGTTTATCTACACATCAGTGGATGGATGTTCTGGGCTTTTCCCTTTTTGGACCCTATGGCAACTTTAAGTTTAATCATTTAAGATACTGGCAGGCTGTTTTCCAGAGCAGCTATACATGTGCCATTTTCCATCTCCACCAGGGCTGTCTGGGGTCCTGGTTTCTCCTCCTCACCACACGTCTCTATGTCCATCTTTTTCTTATTGTAACTGTGTGTGAGGCTTCTGGTTTTGGTTTTGACTTGCGTTTCCCTCGCGGCTGATCATGCTGAGCATCTTTTCATGTGCTCACTGGCCATAGGTGTATCTCTCTGGAGAAACAGCTGTTCAGATCTTTCCTAATTTTTAAACTGGGTTATTTGTCTCTTTAACTGTTGAGTTGTAAGAGTTTTAAAATATGTTCTCTAGATACAAGTTCCTTATCTTATCAGATACATGATTTGAAAGTATTTTCTCCCTTTCTGTGGGTCGTATTTTCACTTTCTTGACAATGTCCTTTGATTGTGATACATTGTTTCCCCTGGAGAAAGTGGGATTTTGGAGACAGATTCTGCACTATAAGGGACCTCTGGTTGTCTGCACTGAGGAACTTTAGTTCAGTTTAATTCACCTAATTAATCGTGCTCCTACTCAATGCAAAAAACTGCAGAAAGAAAGAAACTAGAAAACTAAGCTGTATTTCATAGACCATTCAGGGAGGCATAAGACCTAGTTGCTAGCTGAATGTTATCTAGAGAGGCTAGCTAATTATATTTATGAGAGTCTCAGATATGTTAGATTCTTACATATTGGACTTGATATACAAAAATCCTCTTTTAATATCTAGAAAAAGGAAAATGGTTTACTATTTTAAACTTAAATGTTTAGTCAATGTTGGCTTTTGTATTGGAAGAAATATTCTTGTTATACCGAAACATTCTTTCTCTTTTATTTGTGTAACCTATAATGTTGAGCTAATAATTTAGGTTAAAGGCTTGTTCTTTTTTTTTTTTTTTTTTTCCGAGATAGAGTCTCACTTGGTAGAGTGCCATGGCATCTTAGCTCACAGCAACCTCAAACTCTTGCATTCAAGTGATCCTCTTGCCTCAGCCTCCCAGGTAGCTGGGACTATAAGGTGCCTGCCACAATGCCCAGCTAATTTTAGAGACAGGGTCTCCCTCTGGCTCAGGCTGGTCTTGAACCTGTGAGCTCAGGCAATCCATCCACCTCCACCTCCCAAGTGCTGGATTAAAGGCGTGAGCCACCACACCCGGCCTTAGGAGGCTTGTTTTTAAGGTTTGTTTAAAACATGTTTCTGGGGCAGTTGTGGTGCTTACATCTGTAATCCTAGCATTCTGGAAGGGTGAGGCATTCGAGACCAGTCTGAGCAAGAGCAAAACCCCCATCTCTACTAAAAATAGAAAAATTAGCCAGGCTTGGTGGTGGGTACTTGTAGTCCCAGCTACTCAGGAGGCTGAGGAAGGAGGATCACTTGAACCCAGGAGGTTGAGGTTGCTTTGGCCCTCTAGCCTGGGCTACAGAGTGAGACTCTGTCTCAGAAGAAAAAACAAAACAAAACAAACAAGTAAAACCTCCTGTGTTTCTGCTCACACATTTCAGAGCTGATGCAGACGGAGATGCATCACATCCAGACCCTGTTCATCATGGCTGAGATCTTCAGGAAGGGCATGAAGGAGGAGCTGCAGCTGGACCATAGCACCGTGGATAAAATCTTCCCCTGTTTAGATGAGTTGCTCGAAATCCACAGGCATTTCTTCTACAGTATGAAGGAACGAAGGCAGGAATCCTCTGTTGGCAACGACAGAAATTTTGTGATCAACCGAATTGGAGACATTCTGGTACAACAGGTAAGGGAGGTTTTAAAGGCCCTGACCTCAGAAACCTAAAGGTTGGCAGATTCTTTACTACAGTGTTAAAAACCTACAGAGAAATGGCATTGATTTCATGAAGATTACTTCCAGATTCGTTTGACTGGATTTTTTGAGGTTGGTCTGCAGAACTGGTGCATGAGAGCTTTTAACAATTCAATGCTTGGCTCTCCTGTGTGTTACTTGGCTAGACCATCCCTGGCCCTATTGCTGTCTCCACCAGGAGTCACGGCCATAAAGTAATCCCCTTATGAAAAGTCTACTTAGACTTTTGATGTGATGAGCTCTCTAATAATGTGGCTTCCCTGGCAGGCCCACGATGATCTCACTAGTGTCTCCAAGACAAATGTTGGCTCCTCTTAGGAAGGGTGAGGCTGATCTATTATTGTTATAGCCTTTGAGTTTATGCCTGGGGGACAAAACAAGCACATCTCACTAAGAGAAGGCACTTTTTAAAGACTCAGGGTGTTTGAAGCATGAGCGAGTATTTGCTCTGTCATCCTCCTAATAAAACAACAGTCACCCCCGCTTTGCTAATCTCCATTGGTTCCCAGTCTCTCTGAGAGGACTCTCCATTAGAAACGTGGATAACATGTATTTGGCGACTCTAATGTGGCAGGCACTTTTACTCACTGCTTTAGTGTCTGACTTCATCTAACCTTAACAGCACTGTAAGGTAGATGTTATTCTCCCATCATACAGATATAAAAACTGAGGCCTAGGGAAGGCAATGACTTTCTCAAACTCATATATCTCAGAAATGACCCAGTGGGATCTGACTTAAAATTTGCTCTTTTATCAACACAAGTGAAGAAAGTGATAACTTGAGATGTTCATAAGTTTGAGGGAAGCATTTACCATCACTAGACTGAAAGTCCCAGTAAGCCAGGGATCCATTGCTACTGTATGTTAGTACCCAGAACAGTGCTTGGTACTCTATTTATTGAATGGATGAGCCACTTAGGAAAAAGCAATAAGGAATTCTTTTGAATGTCATGTTTAACAGTGGCCAATAGCCCTTGGGAAAAAGCAAAGAGATCCATCTGATGGTAATTGCTTTAAAGTGGCTTTCTAGGGGTAGATGCCAAAATACCACCTTCTCCAAAAGTATTAATTTTTGAAGCAGTTTCACCTTGTCTTATATAGCAACAGAGTCTAGCTGTCGGTCTGTATGCTAAAAATGGGGGAGGTAACTTCATCAATAGAAATATTTTGAAGCATAAATAATTTTAATGTAAAAAACAAAAATTAAGATTTCTTGCCTAGTAGCTACTCCTACATATCTAAGAATGTAAAAATCCACATTAGTAATAAATACCTTATCAAAATAATATGTGCTTTACATATTATCTTTCAAGTCCTAGACCTGTTCTGTCCTCATATTTGACCTGAAACCTAGGTGCCCACTGGTGGGGCCCAGTTAAGTAGCTCTAAAGTACTTTGCAAGACAGGGTAATAAAAATGTCAGCATGTATCCAAGTAAACTTGAATCTGAGTGTATTCAAAAATGAAATTTATCATTTGAAATGCTTTGCACCTTTTTTTCCTTGATACAAATAATCATGACTTTACCACCTTTTAATTCTAATCATTTAAACCATTTTCATTCTTAAGTTACATTTGTAGTGTTAACTATGAAGTTGCACAGCTGTTAGTTGTATGTTCATTCAGTTTCTGTGGATAAAACAAATCTCAAATTGAGAGCAAAGTTTGGGAGTTCGGCTACACACAGTCAACAGTGTGAGACTGGGGGTCTCTTGAATGAAGCACACACTTCACCTTTGGGGAAACGATCCTTAGTATTCAGAAAAAAGGATTTAAGTGTGTGTTTGTCTTCCAGTTGGCCATGGCTGTATGACAGGGGGTCCCGTCAATATGTCTTTGTGAATAAAGGGGTTTCTTAAGGATGAAATTAGCAAAATCCTCAGGGCTGTGAGTGTGGTGCTCTGTGGGGACAAAGGAAGAGACACACTGTTAGGGATATATGAGAGCAGGGTTTGGGGACATCCCACCTCTAACCAGGGAAACACAATCTGATCTCAGCAGCCTGGGCGGCAGTATGATGTCATTTGTTTAGTGGAGACTCTTGGTATTGGTGAGAAGTTGTGAATACAGGTGTGAGGAATGTGGTTGGTATCTACAGTTGTTTTCCAACTTCAGGTACATATGAATCACCTGAAGTTTGTTAAGAATGAGGAGTTGTGCGCTCCAACCAGCAGTGGTTTTGTTTCCGTGGGATTGAGGTGGGATCTGGGATTTGGCATTTAAAAATGTGGCATGGCTCCTGGGCGAAGGGCTCAACTACAACTTGGACTTTTAGGTATCAAATGCAAACAATGTAACTGTTTGCACCCGGATATTAATCTGAAATCTAAAAAATGAAGTTTCACAATGAATGTCTGTTGGTTAACTCAGCAGATAATCAGTAGTATTGTGCAAAGAACTTTATACACAGAGACATTAAACCAGATGACTTCCTAAAAAGAAATTTTTTTAATGATCCCCTCCATGGTAACTTGGAAAACTATACTACACTATTACAACCAGAATACTGACGTTGATATAGTCAAGATTCAGAACATTTATACCATGTTTCCCCAAAAATAAGACACTGTCTTATATTTATTTTTTCTCAGGAAGACACACTAGGGCTTATTTTCAGGGGATGTCTTACTTTTATTAAGCATAGTACAACAATCTACATTTATTCAAATACAGTTAAGTCATCTTCTTCTGGAACCTGACAGGGGGAGCTGACCTTGTTGGTGGGGCTGGCACTAGTGATGCGTGAACTCCTTTCCCCTAGCCGTTCACACATGCGCAATAGGATGCCTGCTACTGCAGTAACTACATGTGCACCCGCACAAGTGTGAAGGTCTCAGAGAAAGGAGCTGTGTCAGATAAAAGGTATTCCAGTCTTCCTTACTGCTCCACGCCAAAATGCAGGGTGTGGCTATGCAGATACGCTGTATAGCCACGCCCATCACTAGGTCTTATTATGGGGGTAGGGCTTATATTTAACAAATGTATAGAAATCCTGCTAGGGCTTATTTTTTGGGTAGGTCTTATTTTCAGGGAAACATGGTATGGCTACAAGGATTTCACATCTGTCCCTTTTATATCTACACTCACTTCTTCCCTGCCCCCACCTCTCCTTTAACTCCTGGCAGCCCACTAATCTGTTCTCTGCTTCTATAATTCTGTCATTTTAATAATGTTATGTAAATGAAATTACACAGTACATAATCATTTTCACGTTGGCTTTTTTTTCAGCCACTGTAATTTTTTGAGTCATTCAGGTTTTGTGTATCAGTAATTTATTCCTTATTATTGCTGAGACTATTCCACAGTGTAGATGGACCACAGTTTATTTAATCATTCACTTGCACGAGGACGTGGCATTTTGTTACCAGGTTTTAGCGCTTACAAATAAAGCTGCAGTAAACATTCGTGTACAGGTTTTTGTGCAAACCTGTTTTCCTTTTCCTGCGAGAAGCACCCAGGAAGACAGTTTCTGGGTTGTATGGTAATGATGTGTTTAGTTTTATAAGAAGCTTCCCAGTGTTTTCCAGAGGGGCTGTGCCATCTGACATTCCCAGCTACAATGTACAAGTAATCCAGTTTCTCCACGTCCTCACCAGCATTTGATCTTGTCACTAATTTATTTTTAATTTCAGCTATTCTAAGAGGCATAAAGCAGTATCTCATTTCATTTCAAATTGTACTTCCCTGATGGCCAGTGATATCAAACATCTTTTCATATACTTATTTGTCATCCATATATCCTCTTGATGTTTGTATGTCCTGTTTATGTCTTTTGCTCATTTTCTAATTGAACTTTTTGTTTTCTTACCTCTGAATATTGAGGTTTCTTTACATGTCTGCTATGTGATTGGCAAATATTTCCTCCAAATCTGTAACTTGTCTTCTCATTTTCTGATTGTGATGAAGTTCAGGTTGTCAGTTTTTTCTTTTAAGGATTGTGCTATTGCTTTCAAATCTGAGAACTCTTTGTCTGGCCCTAGGTCCCAAACATTTTCTATTTTTTCTAAAGTTTTTATAGTTTTATGTTTTATATTTCATTTGTGTTCCATTTGGGATAATTTTTTTTTACAAGGCTATGCAACTAAATGGGCTGATTTTTTATTTTTAATCAGGGGGAGCTGGGGGAGTCTAACTGCTCCAAGGACCATTTGTTGAAAAGGCTACCCTTCTCCATTGAACTCTCTTGTGCCTTTGTCAAAAATCACTGGGGTTTGCTGGATTCTTATTCTGTTTCACTGATCTATGTGCCTATCTTTCCATACCGTCTTAATAACCGTAGACAGTAGAGGATTGAGTCCTTCCACCTTATTATTCTTTTTCAAAATTGTTTTAGCTGTTCTAGTTTCTTTGCCTTTTCATATAAATTTAAGAATAGTCAGAATGGTTTTGTCTATATTTACCAAAAGCTTACTGAGATTTTGAAAAGAACTACACTAAACCTGTATGTTAATTTGGAAAGAATTGGCATCTTTACTATCTTGCATCTTCTGACCCGTGAACATGGTATAACTCTCCATTTATTCAGAGCTTTGATTTCCTTCACCTGAATTGTGTACATTTCAGCATATAAGTCCTGCATATATTTTTTAGACCCATGCCTAATTTTTTTGAGTGATCGTAAGTGTTGTTAAGAATCATCTTTGGAGGCAGTGCCTGTAGCTCAGTCAGTAGGGCTCTGGCCACATACACCCAGGCTGGCAGGTTCAGATCCAGCCCGGGCCAGCTAAACAACAATGACAACTATAACAAAAAGTAGCCAGATATTGTGGCAGGAACCTGTAGCCCCAGCTATTTGGGAGGCTGAGACAAGAGAATTGCTTAAGCCCAAGAGTTAGAGGTTGCTGTGAGCTGTGATGCTACGGTACTCTACTGAAGGTGACAATAGTGAGACCCTGTCTCAAAAAAAAAAAAAAAAAATCATCTTAGGGACATATTGACCCTAAGCATGGATAAAAAACTATAAGCAAAGATGAAAAGACCAGAGATGGTGATATAAATTTTTAAAGATTTTTTGAGGGTAGGGTGGGTGTGTTCTGGTTTCTTTTGCAACGATCTTCAACATGGACATAAGGCTCTCAGGGTCTAAAACGTTGGCATTCAAGTAATTCAGCTAGTTCTCTCCATTCCACTTTATGATTCGAAGTTGGTTCCTATGTAGATTTTTCTAAGGATACTTTTCTATAAGTCAGGCTTATTGAAACACCCAGCTCACACCTTTACTTCTTCTCATTAGTTAATAAATTGGCATTCTGGTTAGTCATTACTGTCTGTCTTCTTAGCTAATGATGGCCTACATCGTGATCCACTTGTAATGTGCAAACAAAAATCAAATTCCCTACTGAGGCTTGAGTCCATGGACCTGGTCCATAGCCAAAGTGAATGCCAACTACACATGTTGATTTTGGGGGGAAGCCAGACTTTCCTGAGGGCTCCAAATATCGCCAATATCCTTTCTTCAATCTATAGAAGTATTAAAAATACAAATTGAAATGCTAAAGTTGCACAGAAGCTAAAAAAGAAAAGTGAGAGATTAGAAGGCATCAAATGTTTTTCATTTGACTATTTGATAGTTGTATTAGTTCAATGTAATATAATCATGTTTAGTGGACCCTTATCACTCAACTACTTTTATTTTAATTTAAAAAGTGTGTAGGGGGAAAGAAGTGATTGTGTTCTGAAATTCCATGATGCATATTCTGTATTTGTAAAGAATGTTTTGAAATATGTGAAAATTGCACGATCTGTATTTAGAACTTACTAGATTTACAAACCATTATTGAAATGTTATTCTTCTCAGTTTTCAGAAGAAAATGCAAGTAAAATGAAGAAAATCTATGGAGAATTCTGTAGCCATCACAAAGAAGCTGTGAACCTCTTTAAAGAACTTCAGCAGAATAAAAAATTTCAGAATTTTATTAAGGTAAGCTATTTTCAAGCTAGATGGCTGAGTCCAGTGGCTCACATCTGTAATTCTAGCACTCTGGGAGGCTGAGGTAGGAGAATCCCTTAAACTCAGGAGTTTGAGACTATCCTAAACAAGAGTGAGACCCCATCACTACTAAAAATGGAAAAATTAGCCAGGCGTTGTGACAGGTGCTAGTCCCAGCTATTTGGGAGGCTAAAGCAGGAGGAGTGCTTGAACCTAGGAGTTTGAGGTTGTTGTGAGCTAGGCTGGTATACTATAGTACCCTAGCCTGGGCAACAGCTTGAGACTCTATCTCAAAAAGTAAATCAATCAATAAATAATCTTTCTTACAAAGTAAGAAACCAGCATGGTGAAATAGTTAATGGTTGTTTCTTAATATGACTTAAACAAGTTTCTTATCTAGGTGCTGTTTCTTTCTTTCTTTTCTTTTTTTTTTTAAAAGACAGAGTCTCACTTTGTCAACCTGGGTAGAGTGCTGTGGCATTCACAGCTCACAGCAACCTCCAGCTCTTGGGCTTAGGAGATTCTCTTGCCTCAGCCTCCCGAGTAGCTGGGACTACAGGCGCCCGCCACAGCGCCTGGTATTTTTTTGTTGCAGTTTGACCGGGGCCGGGTTCAAACTCGCCACCCTTGGTATATGCGGCTGGTGTCCTACTCACTGAGCCGCAGGCGCTGCCTTAGGTGCTGTTTCTTAAGGGAAGGTGAAGGAAGTGGTAGGTGGTAGGTTTGTGGCAAAGACGGGCAGTTTCTTTTTCTGTTAGTAAAAGATTTCTCCCATATCATTCCTTTTGTGTCTTCTATTTTTGATATCTTCACAATTTACTGATTATCTCATAAAATTAGGCTGCCTAAATAGAGAAGTGACCAAGGTTCACATATCGTATACAGAGGTTAGAGCTCAGTTTGAATGCTTCCCCCCTTTCCAGTTTATTTGTTGATGAAATTTGTCCTATGAAGTTGCCTGGATTCTAAATTTTTATCTGCCATTTTAAGAATGTTACATATGTCCCTCCCTTTTCTTCCCACAGAAATGTGTGTTGAGAACTGGAAAAATTAAGTAATACTTTGAGATTTTTAGAGAAAAAAAGTCCCCTGATTAGAGGGAACTTTAAGTATAATAATGAATAATAACAAATGCAGAGGAAAACCTGTTGGAGAAACAAACAGTACACTGCCATCTCAAGTTCAAAATCTGACTTTGATTCCTGTTTAGCTTTCAAAAACTTTTGCTATTCATGAATTCTGGTACTCGGAAGTATTAGAACTTGCTCACATTTGGAATTAACTACAAATACATCAGAGGAACTTGAAACTTTTTGAAATCTTGGACAGTTATTGTATGGAAATTAATGACAAAGGATTCATTTTAAGTTAATGACACTGTATTATTTTATTTATATATATATATTTGTAGAGACAGAGTCTCACTGTGTCACCCTCAGTAGAGTAATGTGGCATCACAGCTCACAGCAACCTCCAGCTCTTGGGCTTAGCGATTCTCTTGCCTCAGCCTCCTGAGTAGCTGGGACTACAGTCGCCCACCTCAACACCCAGCTACATTTTTGTTGCAGTTTGCCCAGGGCCGGGTTCGAACTTGCCACCCTCAGTATATGGGGCTGGCACCCTACTCACTGACCACAGGCACTGCCTGACAATGTATTATTTTAATTAATGATGATGAATATTATGTTAAGTCTGAATAGAATTGAACTGAATTGTTACAGATTCTTTATTTTTTAAAATTTATACGTACAGAGTAAATATGGGTAGAATTTGTGTATATAAAAATGTGTGTGTGTGTGTGTATATATATATATATATATATTTTTTTTTTTAAGCTCCAAAATAGTAATCTTTTAGCTCGACGCCGAGGAATTCCAGAATGCATTCTGCTGGTCACTCAGCGCATCACTAAATACCCTGTGTTGGTGGAAAGGATATTGCAGTACACAAAGGGTGAGTTCTGACTTCTGGACAAACGTTTGCCTCTCTTATTAGTTTTACCCATAGCTGAGGTGTCCTAAGCAGCTATGAGTGTTTGTGGCCTCTGATTCATAAAGACTTTCATTATGGGTAAACTGTTAAAGCTTTGGAATTTGGATTCATTGTAAGAAATTATCTTTTATAATGCAGTTTGGCTAATCATCTGAATCTCTACAAGTAGCCCAAACCGAGCAGCTTCCTCAGTCCTTGACCCTGCCTTTCCTCTCTTTATTTCCCTGCTTATGGGCCTTTTAATATCTCCTCATCTTTGTCTTCCTGTTACCTTCACAGCAGTCTCATGAAACATGTTGCTAGTCATCCTGTCACTAAATTTTAACTCTCCGAGCAATAAATGATTAGATTGAGAAGGATTAAATGGAGGAGCTACTTAGATCCTGTCCCTTCATCAAGTTCTGGGCAGTAATATCTGGCCATCTCTTAAGAAGCTATTAATGCACCTGGCTGGACTGTAAGCTCCTTGTGGGATCTATAGGGCGTGCATCCTGGGTCTTTAATGTCTAGTGCAATGGCTGGTGCAGAAAACTCTCAATAAACAAAAATGTATTAGTGCAATGAATGAATGAATAAAAATGTCTAATCCTCCAGCTATAGAGTATTGCTTATTAGAATGACAGTTATGCTGTATTAACAGGGGATTAGTTTGGAGTTGTGTACAAAATTGCTGTTTTTTGTAGTTGGCTCTGGCACTCATTAGTTGGGCAAGTTAATTAAATGAGCCTCTGTTTTTTCCACTACACAATGGGGATAATAATCCTAATGTTATGGAATCATTGTGAAGACTGAGTGAGATGGTCTCGGCAACTCGCCCAGTGCAGAGCCTGGTATAAGCAAGGTGCTCAGTAAGGGGGAGCTGTTTTTATTGCCTTTATTATTATCAGTCACAAATAGGAAAGCTGAGTGAAGACAATATTAAAGTTGAGTTTCACATGACTTGGGTTAAGGCCAAGAAAGGGCTCAAAGTCTTTTGACTTGTGGAGACAAATTACTATCTTATATGCCTTGCTCCTCAAAGTGTAGCAGTGGTGACCTCACCTGGGAGTCTTGTCAAAAGTGTTACTTTGGACCTCACCTCAGACCTACCGAATCAGAATCTGATATAAACAAGATCCCCAGATGAAGGGCAAGGCCAATAAAGCCGTGTCCCCAGAAGCTCAGGGAGTTGACTGGCCATTGGTAGTGACCAAAGGAGGAGGTGGCCATTCAGCTGCATGCCAACTGTGCCCATGGAGCCATAAGCCACGCTTGCAGTTTCTGACACACAGTGGCCGATAATTGTTAATTATTCTATCAGAGATTTTACACAGGATGACCCTTGGAGTACTAGATTCTAGTCCTTGAGGTATTGCAGAAGAGAATATAAACATAGTGTACCTTCCCTTTCCTTGGAGGGGAGGGGCTTCGTGGGGTCAGGGACAGTAGAGTGGGCAGGTGTTTTCTGTGACAGTGAAAGGCAGTGAGAAAGAATCTTCCGTGTTAAAGATGGTATCAGATCTGCTCCTTGAGATCTTCTGATAAAACCCTCTCCTTTCTGTTTAAGATATTTAGAATGTGGAAATGTTTAGCCCCTTGGGTGAACTTGTCCCCTCCCCACCTCTCTGCTGTGTCTGAGGGTTTTTTCCGGCTGCTCTGGGCTCTTGGTTTATGGGCCAGTTTTTCTTTTTTCCTCTCCTAGCGCCTCTGACCTTCTGCAACTTTACTTTTCGTTTCCAGTCACCTCAGTAAACACCCACGAGGTGGTCTTTATCATCAAATAGAGAAAATAGCTAAATGCAACTTTCATGTGTTCCAGAAACTCCTCCAGAGTATTTTCTTAAGATAATCTAGAGATAAGAGCAGGTGGCCAGTGCAGTCAAGAATAACATCTGAAGCCAAGGATTGTTTGCTCTGGCACGAGTGTGGCTGACTTACCCATTAGGCACAGTGCCTAGGACACATTTTAATTTCTTTGATACTTAGAAGAAAAAGAAAGTTTAGGTCAAAGAAAATGGTTTAATTATAAAAGCAACACATTCATTTTTATGCTAATGAAGTTATAAAATGCAATTTTGAATATCATATGTGTGGAGGAAGGATCCAGGATGGCAGATGAGCCTGTGGCCGTTCAGAGTCACACTGAGGCTCCATTTCTCCAGAGAGAACACTGATGTGGCCCCACAGCGGAGTGAAGTTCTAAGAAACCTGGTCTGGGGATGACTTGATTAGTAGTCTCTGGGAAGATGGAAGGAGGGTGTAAGTTAGTATTAACTCACATTGTCTGCTCCATGGGGAACACCAGACAAATTCTACTCAGATATCTTTTCTTTTTGTGCAGTTTTTGGCCGAGGCTGGGTTTGAACCCACCACCTCTGGTGTATGGGGCCGGCCCCCTACTTCTTTAAGCCACAGGCGTTGCCTACTACTCAGATATCTTATTGTCAGCTGAAGTACATTTAATAATGCACATTTTTTTTTTTTTTTTTGGTAAAAAGGTTTATTTTATCTTCTTGGAAGGAGAGAGAGCATGAGAGAGTGAAGGAGAGAGAGTGCCACATCTTCTTTTAAAATCAAATATTTTAAAAGATGGAGGTTTTGGGGGGGATGAGAGGGAGAAGGTATAAAGTATTATAATTGAATTTATTCCAACATTTTCTTTTTCTTTTCTTTTCTTTTTTTTTTTTGAGACGGAGCCTCAAGCTATCCCCCTGGGTAGAGTGCCATGGCATCACAGCTCACAGCAACCTCCAACTCCTGGGCTCAAGTGATTCTCCTGCCTCAGCCTCCCAAGTAGCTGGGACCACAGGCACCCGCCACAAGGCCTGGCTATTTTTTGATTGCAGCCATCATTGTTGTTTGGCGGGCCCGGGCTGGGAATTCGAACCTGCCACCTTAGGTGTATGTGGCTGGCGCCTTAGCCGCTTGAGCCACAGGCGCCGAGCCCCAACATTTTTCTTACAGGAATTTGTCATTTGGATGATATATTTAAGTATATTTAAAGACTAAAAAAATTGATTTTTCTTCCTCAGCACCCTGCTTATCGTGTTCTTGTTTCTTTCTACTTTTCATACAGAAAGAACTGAAGAGCATAAAGACTTGTGCAAAGCTCTTGGCTTAATTAAAGACATGATTGCAACAGTGGATTTAAAAGTCAACGAGTATGAGAAAAACCAAAAATGGCTTGAGATCTTAAATAAGATTGAAAACAAAACCTACACAAAGCTCAAAAATGGCCACGTGTTTAGGAAGCAGGCTCTGCTAAGTAAAGAGAGGACTCTGTTGTATGACGGCCTTGTTTACTGGAAAACTGCCACGGGTCGTTTCAAAGGTACCGGCTCTACCAGACCCGTTTCTCCTGCTTTTGTCCATGTTACTCATTCAACAATGGATGGAGTTTTATAAGAAAAATGCTTCAGCAGTGCAGGCATACAATACACAAACCCTGGTCAGTTGTGAATGTCAATAGTCAAACATGGGCAATGATACAAATCTTTGGTGAGAGTTTGCTGCCCCAAGCAAAAGCTTTTATATATTTTTATCAATTTGCAAGTTTATGATGTCGAAAATCAAAGGAACTGAGAGTTCTGCTAATGTTTGCCACAAATGAATGCAGCATTCTGGCAAATGTGGTGTGTTGAAAGCAAGGCAGTGCACCTACACACTTAGGGCCTGTTGTGTGCCAAGCCAGCCTGGCACTGTCAGACCAGGGAGGGGGGAAATGGAAAGAAGTCTGACTGTCATCTTTGTTACTGAGTAACAGAATTCATCCCTGTACATGCTGACACTGGTGTAAGCTCTTTCTCCCTGCTGCTGTTTGCTAATGGACGTGACCTTGACTCTGTTAATCTGGTTAGAATCTGGAGCAGTTGACTCCAGTTCTTAAGGTCTGACTGTGTAGCACATTGCCCCATGCTAGCTTTCTCGCCCTGGCCACACACTAGATTCACCCTGGAGCTTATAAAAATGACTAATGTACAGATCTCCTCTCAGAGGTTCTGATTATTTTTGACATAGCCATGAAGCCCTAGCCCAAGGGATATTGCAAAGCTTCTCAGGCGAGTCTACTGTGCAGCCAGGGTCAGAACCACTGTTTCTAGCACGTTATCTTCCTAACTCCCATAGGTGAGCAATGAGAGGATAAGGTGGCTAAATTCTAGCTGCTCAGAGGTTGTTATCTTTGGGAGGATGATCAGGTTTTGACGGGGGTTGCACCTGATATCGGAAAGGGGATTTGTTAGTTGGCCACTTACAATATTGTATTGAAACAATATTAACTGTAATCTGTACATCTATTCCTCCAAGTCATTTACTTCTTATCCATTTAGTAGAACCAGTTTGGTAACCTTGTGTTAGACTCTGTAGTAAGGATGAGTTCTTGTGTGCAATTTGTAAGGGAAGCGTGGAATCGTAAACCTCATTCAGGTCTGGATGACACAAAATACCAGCTTTGCTTATATCAGTCGAGGCAGCAGCTGCCCTCTTACATTTTTAAGTAAGCACTTTTCTGCCCTCTAGGTAAGGGCTTGCTCCATTCTATTAGAACTTTCTTTTTTAAAGTATTTAGCTTCTGTTTTGAAAGGTGCTATATTAAATTTTGCTGGTGGTTTAGCTATACCTACAGTTATACACACAAACACGCACACTTAAACACAGCTGTCTCCAAAGTTACCCATAACATGGATCTTTGGTTATCACAATGCAGGTATGTTTATAAAAAGTCTTCATACATAGACTAAAACTTAGTCTTTTTATTTTTATTACATTGATTTAAATTTCCAGTATGAAATCAGAAGATTTAATAAAGGCATTTAAACTGTAATTTGCTTCATTAATACCAGTAATGTTTTTGTTTTTAAAGATATCCTAGCTCTACTTCTAACTGATGTGCTGCTCTTTTTACAAGAAAAAGACCAGAAATACATCTTTGCAGCTGTTGTAAGTATGATACACGTGATGCCTTTTTAAAAAATAGGTTTAATCGCACGTTTCCTTGGAAAATGCCCAGAATTCCTAGTAAAATAAAATGGTTACAAGTAAGAATATGCTCCTGCTATATTCCTAGTATTATTTATAATTGCAGTGTTTAGTAACACACCTCTAATTGGGTTGAATTAGCCTGGTAAGTGTTGATTTATCACAGCCAGTGCTGGGAGTTACCTGGTCCAGCAGTTTTCCGATTGTAAAGGTATTGGAGTACTTCGGTACCAGTTGGTAAATAGGCACTTCCCTGATCCCCCTCCCCTGCCCCGGCCAAGTACCCGCTTGTCGTCTGGCTATCTAGGTTCTTTCCCCTAGAACCACCTCCCCTGGACCCCAAACTCCCTTCTATCACATCTAGCAACTAATGCGGCAGTGCTTGCTGGCACCCACACTCTCCGCTCCCCTCTTGCCTTGCTGTATGGCTTGTCAACCCCATTCATAACTGCCACGGTGTTCCTTCTGCCAAAGAAGAAAATGCCATCCTGCTATGTAAAGCTTAAAGGAGAGTCTTTCTTATTTTTACTAAAATGGCTACTAATCACTAAGGGCATTCATGGAACATTTATCTTTGTAGTGTGTTAGATTAATCTCATGGCGGGCACATGGACTAGCAACGAAACCAGTATTTACAGCGTTTCTTACACACAATCTGTGTGGCCCACACTGGCTTAAGGCAGGAAGAGGCCAGCAGTGATTCCTTGTTAGCATCATGGAGCATCAGGCCCTGTTAGATGAGAGTCCAGGACACCACACCCGTGAGGCCCGTGGACCGCTGGCTCTCCGCAGTGCTGGTGTTTATCAGCCACTGGATGAGAGGATGTCTCGGGGCCATCAGCAGATGTCACATTTCCAACTGGTTTTGCTAATTCAAAGCTTAATGAAGTTTTTTGTCATACTGTTCAGAGAAAACAAAGAAGCATATCTGGCCGCTGGTGGGATTCTGGGGGGAAGAGGCTGGGGCGGGGCTGCAGCTGCCTTTCTGTGCTTGTCAGGCTGGCTCCAGTGCCTTCTTCATCCTGAGGGGCACGTTGCCTCTCACTGGCACAATGATGCTGAGTTGTATAAAGGTCAAAGACCTTTCACAGAGCTATGCCAGAGGATAATAAGAAGCCTTGAACGAGTCCCTGTGTCCTCAATCCGTTTGAACCATATCTATTGTAATTTCATGAAAACCTACTAATCTGCCTGGCAGTCTCTGTGTGCTATTATCTGATACACCACACAGAGAAAGTAAGTGGGAGGTGCCTACCATTTTGCTTAACCCATAGAGTGGTGATGCCCCTGCTGGTAAAGAAAACAAATTTGCATCGTATCTTTATAGAAACCAATGTTTCTTCAAAATCTGAAAGAGGAGCAAATTCTGCATCTTGGGTGGTTTGTCCTGCCAACTGGTCATGAGTTAGACACAGCATAAAGACAGTTATCTTGTCTTCCAGGATAGCCTAGCATATGAATTCAGACCAAACTGTGGTGCTCAACTTTACTAAGTGACTTTTAATGTGGAGCTGTTCCTCTTGTCTCATATGACGTCTTCAGGCATTTTTTCTGCCACCCATAGATCACATTTGCTATTAAGTGGGACGCTAGGAATGGCAATCCACTGAATGCCAGGATGAAGGCAGTCACAGTGCGGCTTCTCTTGATGGAATGTGTTTAACTGTGTACTACAGTAAGACAACTGCTGTTGCCATTTCTTAAAGATGTTACTCTGACATGTAGCTCCATTCATAAAGGCCAGCCAAGCCCTTGGTGGTATCAGGAAGCAAAAGAAAAAGGATTGTTTTTTGTTGCAGTTTTTTTTTTTTTTTTGGCTGGGGGCAAGGTTTGAACCCACCACCTCTGGCATGTGGGGCCAGCGCCCTACTCCTTGAGCCACAGGCACCAACCAGAAAAAGGATTATCTTATCCTTAATGAATTAAGTGTACCCTACTGTTCATATACTTTTGAGTTACTCTGACCACAGCCCATGTATCGTAAATATTTTTTAGTTACTATTGTGGGGAATTGAAGCATTAGTTAAGGGTGTACACGTATCTGGATTTTCTAGTTCCTACCCTAGTATTTCTGAACATTATTCTCACCCTCGTACAGGCGAGATGCTCCACTTCTTGTGGCCTTTAGATAAAACTTCTTTAGCAGTTGCCTGTCTCACTCTGTGTTGTTACAGAAAACACGGTACGTTTGGAAATAGCCGGAAGATAAGCAGCTGAAAGTTGCAGGAAGATGGAATAGCATCCATATCGGAAAGTTTTATTTTATTTTTATTTTTAAAGGGGACTTAGTAGGAAATAGGGGTAAGACCCAAACTTATAAAATTTATAGGAAAAAGTAAATGTGTTCACTAAGTCTTGGAATACTGCATCTAGAAGGAATCTGCTGAACATCAAAGAAAGTAATTTCAAAAGCAGACATAGTGAACACAGAGGTCTGCGAGTTCAAGTTCAAACTATGAAGCAACCTTAAGGTTCTTTGATCACAGTGGAATCACTTGCTAATAAGTAGAATCAGCACAGTGCGGATAACAAGGCTATGAATTGCAGCTCCTTTCCCCCACTCCTATGTTGAGGTCTTCAGCTCCACATGCCAGTAGGGATTGGGCAGGAAATGTAAGCCAGTGATCCAAACAGGGTTGGAACCAAGGAAGCAACAGAGAGATAGAGATTGTAGTGGAGAGTGCGTATACGCCTTGTCTCAAAGACAGCTCAGCGATAGCCAGGGTTTTTAAATGAAAATGTGGGGCCGGGATTGCCATCTTCTGCTTTTCCTAAGAACCCAGAAATCTAGAGTTTAAATATTGAATCTCCCAATATTTAAGTGCTGAGAATTTATTTTGAAAATCTGTGTTTTAAATGCCATGCACAAACAGAACATCTCTGTAGGCTGATGTCTCCAAAGCAAGCAGACGTGTGACTTCCATTCCGGGGGATTTAATTTGAACTTTTGTGCATTTCTAGTATTTGTGTGTGATTAGTGTGGACATCTCCGATGCCTCCTGGTCTGACGGTGATTGAATGAGTGCTACGTTCTACCACTTACCTATTCTTCACTTTTAAAAGATCTTATCTTGCCATTTCCCCTCCCACCAAAACACTGACTGTGCTGATGTCTTGCTCATGTCTGAAGCAAGTCAAACCCACTCTGCCTTTTTACACGTAGAGACCACTAACCTTGTAAGCTGAGGCAGGTAAAAGTGTACATTGAATCAGGGAAAAGGAGTAAGGTCTTAGAAAGCAGATTCACAATAGAACAAGGGATATTGACAAAGCTGACAAGATCTCCCTGGTGAGAGAGGGCAGCATTCAAACGTTCTGCCACAAAGTTTCTTTTGTTTCCATTTTCAGAGACAGAGCACTGATCTAGTCCCATCGTATGTTTATTCTTGTGGGGTGTCTTTGGGGGTGCTCTGGTTCTTCCCCTGGCACACAATGGCTGATGCACCCAAGCTGTGTAAAGCTGGGGAAGCTGACAGGCCAGCACCAAGGAGTCAGCAGTTGTGGACAGAGTGGCATGTTCTGAGTCAAGGCGTCACTCAGCCCGTGAGGGAGACTCCAAACCACACACTGCAGCCACCTCTGTAAACAGTGGTGGAAGCCACAAACCCAAGAAGTTTCTGCAGATCAACCCCAAAGTGCTTCATCCTGGGGGCATTCTCTTGGCCGTTCCTTCCCCTGCAGCTGCCTAGCAAGTCAGTATTATCGGTGTGGTGTTCATCTTTGAATCCCCAGAAAGCGGACACGGGAGGATCGTAGCAAATGTCGGTGGAAGAGAAGCTTTCATTGTGGCTTAGCTGCCAAACTAGAGACGTTCTTCCTGTTCCCCTCTTTTAGAATTATGTAAAACTAATTCTGCCTCCTGGCATATTTTGAGTGCCTACTCTGTGCAAGTTTATGTGCGAGGCCTGTGAGGATGGCTGTGACCAATTCCTGACTATGAGGGCTCCTCTGATTGGTGAGAAGAGGCATTTACAGCTGAAACTCCAGCTCTGTTGCTGTGATCTGTACAACAACAGAAGACGTTGGCTGTGGCCTGCTTATTCTTACCTTCCACTTTTACAGCCATCTTTTTAGGTTTTGAGCTCCTGTTCCCATCACCTGATTGAAATCATGTTGCTGTAAACTGCAAACTCTAATGGACTCGTCAGGCCCGCCGTCTTTCTCAATCTCTGTGATTTTTGAGAAACTTGCCTATCCCATCCCTCCTGGAAAAATTCTTTCTCCCTTAACTACATATATATATCTCAAAACGATAATGTATATACACACATATATGTGTATATATATATATTTTCCTATATTATATATATATTATTTTCTTTCCTATATATCTCAGAAGAATAATATATATACATATGTGTGTATATACATTTTCCTTCTCTCATTCTGCCTTTAAAAGTTGCCCTTTTAAACCACTAATTCTTAAAGACAAACATTCCCCAGCCTAAACCCCCTTTTCTCCTCTTCTTTCCTCCGTGCCCTCTCCATTGGAGATCTTAGCACCGTTGGAGATCTTGCCAACTTTTACAGCCCTTTTGAAAAGGTTGAAAGTGAAAAAAGAAACAAGTACCCTTGCTTTCTCTAGCTCCTGTTTTGGAAGAGCCTTACTGCGGATGGGATGCTGTTTCATCTCCACATGTTCCTACTTTTGACAGGATCAGAAGCCGTCCGTTATTTCTCTTCAGAAGCTCATTGCTAGAGAAGTTGCTAATGAGGAGAGAGGAATGTTTCTGATCAGCGCTTCATCTGCGGGGCCTGAGATGTATGAAATCCACACCAATTCCAAGGAGGAACGGAACAACTGGATGAGACGGATCCAGCAGGCAGTGGAGAGGTAATAGTTCTGTCTGGAATCTATGGAACAGATTTGTTCAGTTGGGAAAGGTCTTCTAACCATGTCTCCCCTGCGTGAAAACTTTCCTCGGCCAGAGTTGTCTGTTCTCTGCCCCCGTCCCCCACCTGCGATAGCCTCCCCATCTGCAGCCCTGTCGTCCGCACCTCCCTGCATGTAACACCCTCGCCTCCTCCTGCCTGTGCGGGCCCCACCCGGCTTGGCCGCAGCTCGAGTCTCCCCTCCATCGTGAGGACCTCTTCCGTCATTGAGAGTTCCTTCCCTTACCTGAAATCCTTTAACACCTGCTCTCTAAAGCAAGTCCTTCCTGCTTGTCATTTTCTGCCCTGTTGCTGTTATCTCTTTTATGTATATATAGATGTGTGTTTATTTAATTAGATTGGAAGCCCCTCGAGGGCAGGCACCATGTCTTCAGTTTGTTCCTCCTACTGGAGAAGCACTCAGTAAATGTTGCTAAATTGGTGGATCTAAGTATTCTAAGTCAATTTATTCCTGATTGCTTGTGCAAGGACAGTTTTTACAATTGGGAGCTCAAGGATGGGAGTGATCATTCTTAACAGTAATTTGATTGGATCTTGAAGTTATATGATATTCCTCTGCCTCCACTGCACCCCATCCAATCTGCACCTATGTGTATCCCCTATGACTCTTCTGCCCGATCCCCATTAACAATAGAAATGCCCAAATATAGTAAAAAGCAAAACTTTTCATTTTAGTTACACCTAATGCCAGCGTTGGTACTGAGTGTGTGTGTATGAGAGAGTATATGTTTGTGTTTGTTGGAATATTTGAGTCACCCTGCACTGCTGACTTTGAGAGCCATGTTCTATTATGCGAAGCAATTTACATACTTCAGGAAACCAAGTCTGTTGGCCAGGGAGCATGATGAATTCTCTCTATGCTGAATTTTTCTCCTTTATGAAGAATTCTGATGCCAAGTGCCCATGTTTTTCTAATGAACCTACAGATACTTGGCTTTAGCTTCAGTTATGTCTCTTAACTTTTGTCTCTTAAAGTTGCCCCGAAGAAGAAGGGGGAAGGACAAGTGAATCTGACGAAGAGAGGAGGAAAGCTGAAGCCAGAGTGGCCAAGATTCAGCAATGTCAAGGTACACTCAGACACTCCAGCTCCTGGTCGGAGGGTCCTGCTTAGGTTTTGGGAAAGCCCGAGAGTCATGAACGGAAGGTTATGACTAAGTGATTAATTCTGCACACTTAAAGTACAACCTAACCGTCCTCCTTCCACACAAATATTTGCACTAGAAATACTCAAGTAAGATGACTTTCTTGCTCCCTCCACCTTCATGATTAACACCTTGATTGCCACACTAGAAAAAGCTTTTTTTTCCTTGGGCCTGTGGTGTTTTATTAGGTCAAGATAGGTCAAGAGTCCTGTGAGTTACATATGCTTCATGAGACCCAAGCTCAAAACTAGTGTAAGTTAAATACAACTCACATGGCAGTTAAGTGTGTTAAAATATTTACAGAATGCACGTGACACATAAGAAACACCAACTGTGGGCAGTTGGTACAGCTAGGCATTGAAACTGTTCATGGCCTACTCTGAGGTCCCACCCCCACCATATCATCTTTCTATGTCTTGGATAAGGAACTGAGTAGATCCTGCTCTCTATTTCCAAATCCATGAAGTAAGGAAATTAGCTTGGTGATTTTCAACTAGGACTTGACTTTGAATCATTAGGGAAGACTTTACAAATATTGACGCCTGAGCCCTGCCCTCAACCAATGGAGCCAGAATGTGTGGGAGGTTGGCTGTAGACATCAGTGTTTTCAACTCTTCCCCAGGTGATTCTGAGGTACAGAGAGGACTGAGAATTCCTGGATGAGATGCTAGTTAAAGTCCCTCTGAGCTTTAAGAATTCTGTAGCATGTTGAAATCGGAGGAAAATGATGCACGCAAAAATTGGTCAAACAAATTGGATGTTTAGAAAGAAAAACATAAACTGGCATGTTTGGTTTTAACCCAAACTAGTTGAAGCCTGAGTGGTTACAGGCTCTGCCTGGTTTCCTCCTGTGGGTATTCACTCATCGTGGACAGTGCCGCCTCAATTTTCATTCCTGAGTTTAATGTTTAGTCTTAATGGAAAACAGCCTGAGTAAACAAAGAATAGCTTTGTAAGTTTTTCTGGAATTAGGAGAATGGGAAAGAAACCTTCTTTACAGAAAAGACGGTGGAAGCTGAGAGGGTTGTTAAATTGCTCACTGGAGGCCAGAGTTGCTAAGTGGATGGTTAGGATTTGAACCTGGAGCTTTTCCACTGAACAACCCGGCCTTACCTTCAGACCATACTGCTTGCTAATTACCGTGTTTCCCTGAAAATAAGACCTACCCCCAAAATAAGTCCTAGCAGGATTTCTATGCATTTGTTAAATATAAGCTCTACCCCAATAATAAGACCTAGTGATGTCAGCATAGCTGCATAGCCACGCAATGCATTTCTGTGCAGAGAGGAAGACATCCGCTGAAAATAAGCCCTAGTGTGTCTTCTTGAGAAAAAATAAATATAAGACAGTGTCTTATTTTCGGGGAAACATGGTGGCAGCACTTTTATCTCGTAACTTGGATTTCATGTTCATTGTTGTATTCATCTTAGTGATAAGCTCATATGGTAAATCCTGTTTCATAGAGATCCTCACTAATCAAGACCAACAAATTTGCACATATTTGGAGGAGAAGCTGCGGATCTATGCTGAGCTTGGAGAGCTGAGTGGATTTGAGGATGCCCATCTAGAGCCCCACCTCCTCATTAAGCCTGACCCAGGAGAGGCCCCCCAGGCAGCCTCGTTACTGACGGCAGCCCTGAAAGAAGGTAAGGTGCCTTTGGGTTGACAACTTCAAAAACTGTCTGTTGCACACCTCCTACTGTGGGCCGTGCTCTGGGGTCTGGTGCCGAGGGCACAGCAGAAGAAGACAAAGTCCTTGTTGTCCTAAAACTTCCATTCTAGAAACAGCAAAATATAAAGAAATACATATGGTAGGTTGTATCAAGTGCTATGAAGAAAAATAAACCAGGTAAGGGGGGGGCAGTGGGTGATGGAGTCAGGGCGGCTCGATTTCAGATACGGTGGCCAGGGAAGGCCTCTTGGATACCATGGCATCTAAGCAGACATAAAGAAAGAGAGACATTGGCCACGTGATGTCAGGGGCGAGGGAAAGAGTGTTCTAGAGGTAGGGACCAGTTGTTTGAGGAACAGCAAGGAGGACAATGTGGGGAGAGTGTGTGAGTGCTGGGGTGGGTGGAAGCAGGAGATGGGTCCACGGGTAACTAAGGCTCAGATCACGTGGACCCTGGTGTGGACTTGGCATTTCATCCTGAGTGAGTGGGAGGCATGACAGTTCCGAGGGGAGAAGTGACTTGACTGTGGCTTAAAAGGAACCCTCTGGTTCCTTTGGTGTGGAGGAGAGACTTGCGGGGAAAGTGCACATGTTGGTGATAACAAGGTCTAGGGACAAAGAGTGGCAGGTGGTAGCTGAGGGCAGGTGGAGGGCAAGATCACTGGAGATGAGAGCGGCCAGGGGAGAGGAAGCACTGAGTTCATAGGACTGCAATTACAGAGGATTTTGACAGGATTAGCACCAGAGGGAAGGGGGGAAACGTATGCCAGGTGCTAACTCGTTCAAGAAATGTAGGCGAGGGGCCGGGGGCCTGCAGAGGGAAGGCAGTAGGGAGGGGTTGGTGAGGGGTACAATCTGTGGGCAGGAGCTTCAAGGGAGGCAGGAGTTTCAGGGAGTGATGGGGGTAATGGTCTGGAAGTGATAATAGGGACAAAGAGTTTGTCAGATAGGACAGCCACCATCTGAGAGTGTCAGGAAGAAGGGTCAGTCAATTACAGACCGCCGACCGTACGCATCCCACCACCTGGTTTGTAAATGGGGTTTTACTGGAACCCAGCCATGCTCGCTTGTTTATGTGTCATCTGTGGCTACTTTTTCCAACAGTGACAGAAATGAACAGTTTTGACAGAGACTGTATAGCCCACAAAGCCTAAAATATTAACACTCTGGTCCTTTGCAGAATATATTCGCCAAGCTCTGGTTTAGAATCTCAGAATATTAGCTATGAAAGAGACTTTGGCAATCATGGGAGCTATCATTCTATGACCCAGTTGAGGAAGATGAGGTCTGGGGAAGGGCACAGAGGTTGTCTGACCTGATGAGGTCTGGAGAGGGTGCAGGGTTCCCTCTGAATCTTTCACCCATCCCCCTGTTAGACACTGACCTTGGCCTTGTGTGTTGTTGGTGGTGCTAAGGAATCAGCAGTGTTATCATAAAACTTCTAAAGAGGGGAGACTGACTCAAGGAAAGGAGAAGACTTCAGGAAGTCATACAAAAATAAGTAATGGGGTTGGGATGAGATGAAGGCTGTGCTTTTGGGAGGTCAGAGAAGACGTCTCTGAGGAGGGTGTTTTTTGATATGAAGATTGAGAGATGAGAAGAAGCCAGCTGTCTCTAGATCTGGGGTGGACCATTCCTGGGCAGATAGTGGTAAGTGCTAAGTCCCTGAGCCTGAAGTGAACTTGACACGTTCAAGAAAAGGAAGAAGACCAGGCTGGTAGGAGTCCGGGGAGGCTGCTGTGAGATGAGATGGGAGGGTTGGGGCCAGGTTGTTGTAGGCCATGGTTGACAACATTTTTTTTAAGAGGATGTTATTCCAAGTGTGATGGAAAGTCACTAGAAGCTTTTAATCACGGGTGTGGCATAATTTTATTTGTGTCTTAAAAAGAACACTGGCTGCTGAATAGATACCGGGCTGGAAGGAGCAGAGTCTGGCTGAAGACCTGTTAGGAAGCAGCCACGGGAGCTGGGATGACAGACGTTGGTCTAGATCAGGGATGTTGGCAATGGACGTGGAGAGAAGTGGACAGATTCAAGACATAGTTTAGAAATAAAGCCAGAAGGACTTTCAGGCAGGTTGACAAGAACCAGTGGCCTCCTTGTTATCCTTAATGAAACTTTGATCAGATAAGTTATTTACTCTCCAGTTTAGCCACCGGCTTTAATTCTCTCCTGCCCCCAACACTTCCACTGTTGCCAAACTGTAAGTCCATCTGCCTCCATTCCTTTGGCCCTTGTGATAGAGGAGCCAGGGTGCCACAGTGGACCCAGAGCAATGAGGTGCACTGTCTGATCTACCGTAAGTCACTGGCCGTCAGCACCCAGGCTGCAGCTGAGGGACATATGGACTCTTAGCAGGGCGAGGTAATCGTTGCTGATAAAAAGACAGTTTAGCAGTGCACCTTGAATGGTCTCCCTCGGTCTTCACTCTGCTGGGCTGTTTTTTTCCCTTTTTCTTCTGTCTCTGCTTCTTTATCTCTCTGCATCTTTCTAGACCCTGCCCAATTTTTGCCTACTTTAAAATTGTTTCCTAATCTTGCTAGCTGCAGTAACTGTGCTGCTCCTCCGTGCTGCTGCAGCACTTATAATGCTCTGGTACCTGATAGACCTGAGAACTGACCACGTCCTGCTGGGAACTCGCCCTACTAGTCACCAAGTGCCCAGCAGCGCTCAGGACAGAGTTGATTTTCAGTAAATACTTTCAGAATTGAATCTTTGAACAATACTTAGAAATACTTGTAGGGTCTTCAGAATTATGCTATTCTACACGCTAGTTGAACATATTTCATTATAAAAAAAAAAAAATCTCCCTTTGGGTATGATGTTTCTTAAGCCGACCTAAGCTAAAGTTGAAATCCTCAGAGTAACCTATGGTGCTTGTTAAAATGTCTATCTTTGTCTCTTCTGGAGAATCAGATCCAGAAAGTCTAGAGGGAAGATTGGGGATCTGTATTTGTACAGGCAAGTTTGGGGAAATATCTTTTTGAACAATAGCTAATATTTCTGATAACAGGTTTTAAAATCCTAATGCTGATGTTGTATCTGAATTAATGGGATTATTGGAAGGTTTTTCAGCATACTAAGGTAATGAAAGTTACATTTGAGGTATTTTATATAGTATGTTTCTCTTATTTTATTTTATTTTTAGAGACAGAGTTTTATTTTGTCACCCTCGGTAGAGTGCTGTGGCATCACAGCTCACAGCAACCCCAGCTCTTGGGCTAGGGCGAGTCTCTTATCTCAGCCTCCCAAGTAGCAGTTTATACATTTTTATTGAGTTAATTCTCTATCATAACATGATGCTAAAAGTTGTAGACTAGATTTCAGGTCTATAATTTTTTTCTGTCATGGGCCAGGTAGTAAATAGTTTAGTATGTGCAGGTCCCGCACTGTCTAGGGTGTGGGTGTGTGTGTGTGTGTGTGTGTGTGTTTCTACAGTCCTTTAACAACATAAAAACTATTTTTAGCTCCTGGGCCATATAAAAAAAAAGACATAGGCAAATGCACTTTTCCAAACCCTGGTCTAGATTAAACTATATACATATATTTGTTCTTTAAACTTATTTTTATTTTCCCCTCTTAGCTGAGAGCCTACATGTAGCAGTGAAGGCCTCACAGACAAGCGATGTCAGTCAGTCATCCGAGGACGG
The DNA here is from genome assembly GCF_000181295.1 of Otolemur garnettii. Lineage (NCBI taxonomy): Eukaryota > Metazoa > Chordata > Mammalia > Primates > Galagidae > Otolemur > Otolemur garnettii. The sequence continues at coordinate 8,263,232 of NW_003852412.1, forward strand.
TTGTGGAGACTCTGTCTTGACGGACACGTCCAGTTCTCACGATGTCCCAGGATCGCCTACTGCTTGTAAGTGAAAGTGCAGGCCTTGGCCATGAGCCTGAACACTATGCCTGGAGCTCAGAGCGGTCACATACAATGAGGGCAATGGTTCTGTCCCTATTTGGAGGGGACTTAATGTATTTTTTTAAATTAGAAGAAACACTTGAGAATACATATGCTAGTCATAAATAAGTATTATGTATGTATATAATAATGGCACTGGTGTTCTAAGGACGAGAACCTAAAGAGTGGTGGGTGGGTTATACTGCTCTGTTTCCCAGCAAGGGTTATACCTTCTCCAAACTCTACCCTGCCTCATTTTTGATGTGAGCTATTGAACATAGTTTTGAAAGGACTTTTAACTTTTTTAAAAAAACTTTTGTGGAGTCTATTAGAGAGTAAGCTTTTAAAACTTAATCTCATACACATCCACTGAGAAAAAACTCAGAAAATAGAAATATACACATACTTCCCCTCTTTCTCTGTCCTCTTTCTCTCTTTCTCTCTTAGACACACACACACACACGGTTGAATGGTATGGTTAAAGGCAGAAGATTAAAGGTAGAAAATTTCTTAATCATCATACATTTTATTTCAGGTCAGAATTCATTTATTAAAACGCTATTTCAATATATTTTAAATACAGAAAAACAGAATGGAGAGACTTGGTTTAGGTAATTTTTCAGAGCCCACTTAATACCGTTACATATATGGTTATAAGCTAACTGGTTAGTTCCAAAGGTTTTTTATAGAAGAGCATAAAAAGTATATTTTTTGTTGTGCCTGGGTGGTCAAACCTTCCTTCCACAACTCCGTATGTGCAGGATGTAAAGGGTCCTTAGTAAGGAGAGATTGGAAGATTAAATTGTCTTAGAACTTCTTTAACAACATTCCTTGGTTAATTAAGATGTATAGGAGCAGTATGGCTTTTTAATTCTATACCTTTTTTTTTTTTTAACCAGCACCAATAATTATTTCCCCTCTCAAGTTCTGCTTTATCTAATCCTGGGTTTCTATTTTCAGAATGAGCACATATGTTTTTCATTTTGGCACAGCCCAGATTCATCAGGGGAGTTGTACTGCCCTGGGTGATTTCCTTTTAAAAGAAGAAGCTCATTATGCCATTGAGGAAGCTCTGTCTAAAAATGCATGTAGGGATCTGCTGCTCTTGGCCTGGTCCAAGGACAGCCGGGGAGGCCCCGCTCCACTCCTGCAGCTGCCCGGAGTGTGTAGCTGTACCTTGCCACCCCTCAGGCCGGGCGATGAAGGCTCTCCCCATCTGTATCCACATCGCCTGTGTCTTGGGAGAATTCCAAAGGGACCCTTAGAGCATTTGCTGGAACTGTTGAGGGCTCTTTACAGACTGGTCTGATACGGAGATTCAGGTAGAGGAGAGGTGCACAGGCAGTGTGGTGTGCCCCAAAGGTCACTTCACTTCTGGGTTGGATTGTAACACAGTGCTACAAGAGTTTGATTTTCTTTATAAAGTTGTTAAGGGCAAAAGATCCTCAACAAAGGAAGGTGTGTAACTGAGTCAGTCAGCTCTGTGCTTGACTTTGAGGTCTGGGTCCTTTGCAGTCAGTGTGTGGCCATCGGCTAAGTGGAGCCCTCTATTTTCAGTCCTCAATAGACTGATCTGATGGCTGAGTAGAATCTCCTTGCAGTGAAGTTCTGTCCACTGCAGACCCTCTCACCCACTGTGGAATTGAACACGGGACAGGTCTATGTTCCATTCTCCTGCCTTTGTTTGGCAGAAAGAGAATGGCCAATTCCTTGGTAAAGCCTTTGGCATCTTTGTAGGAGTTAAGAACAGCACCCAGTAGTATAACCATTTTTTGAATGACAGAAAAATCGGGATAAATGTTTCTCCACTATAAATGAATAAGGTTGACCAAGTTAGAATAAACTTGGTTTGTAGCTGATATGTGTCATTTGAAGCAGTTTCCATTTAGACAACAACTTCTATGTATTTGAAGAGACCTTTGGAGTCCGAGAGGACTTCCATTTTCCAAAGACTTAAGTATTTTCATTAATTTAAAGGGATAATAATAAAAAAAAGGAATTTCCTTTATCTGAAATAAAGTTTCAAAATGACAGTGAATAGAAAATTTTATAAACAGTGTCACAGAGCAAACATCTGTTTCATGGAGGTCCCTAGTAGACATAGTTCCAATGAAATACTGTGTGTGAAAGGGCTCTGAAAAGTTGTTTTAATCAGTGCGAGGTGGGTATGGTAGAACTTTTAACCGAGCTCACCTGGCTGAAGAAATAAATAAAATCCTCCAATGGAGAGTTCACGGATGAAGTGAAATCTGTATTTGGTACTTAAAAACATTTCGGGACTAGTTTCTGTATCTTCACAGGTTTAATGTACAGAATTTTATAGTATTTGTGAATTTAAGGCATAAGGGAAACGCAAGAATAAAACACATTTGGAAATTGTTACAAAGTAAATTCCTTCGAGATTGGGATAGGTTTTCAGTTTGTGTGACTATGAGACCCTAAGATATTAGCCATCTTCAGCTGTCTTCTCCCTCCTGCCTTTTGGACTCTTTCTTCTTCCTTATGTACCACCTGCTGGTCTCATAGTGGCCCCAGGAGAGCCTTTCTACAGACTTGGGTCTGCCAAGAGACCTTGTTTTTGCTCTACAGCGCCTGTTTGAAATTTCACCCTCCCCTAGAGGCTTTTTCCTATTAAGGGAAGCGAAACGTAGAACCTACCCTCTGTACCGCAAACAGCGCAAGAATGCAGCAGCGCAAGAAAGAAGTAAAAGATGGGCGATCATTTATGCTTTTGCATAATGAGTTTTTTGCATAAGAGTTTGGTGTCTCATAGCGTGTAAGCCCCATGTGGGCAGGGACTGATGCTTTGTCTGTGTGGTCTCAGCACCTCTGAAAAGAAGGTTCAATATGTATGGTGATGTTTCTTATTTCAAAATGTGTGTCAGCTGTGTGCAGAACCCGTCAGCTGGCTGCTGTTTGATATTGTCCTTTTGTCTCTGTCTCAATGGTGTGCTTCCAGCACTAGTCCCAGAAGGGAGAGAAGGAAGAGGCTGTTGGGATGTGGATCCCGGGATCCAGGGTGTGGTAACCGACTTGGCAGTCTCTGATGCAGGGGAGAAGGTATTGTGCACTGATTTGTTAGTACAGAGCACGGGGTACTGTGTGTAATGACATAGCTGCAGGGCCTGCTGTGTCAGGGGAAGGACGGGGATGAGGGGGCTTTTCTGAATTGTTCGCACCTGATTGCAATGCTCATAAACTTTCTAACTTATTCCTTCTCCAAATGTGCTTGTTCTTCTTATGTCATGTGGGTGTAAACAAAGAAATGACTGAAAAGTTATTAAAGCAGATTGAAAACTCTCGTGTGTCCCTGTGTGTCTGCGCTGCCTGACTTCTGGTCTTGCTTTCCGTCCTGCAAACCTTTGCTTCTCACCTCACCCACCGCATTGGGCGCCCCTGGCCGGGAGGCAGTCCTGGGCATCTGGGGCCCCTAGGCAACCAGGTGGTGCCAAAGTAACTGAAACACGTTTTTTTGTTTGTTTGTTTTTGTTTTTGATATTCTTGCTGCTGTCATTTTCCTTGAACTTTCTCTCCTTTCAAAGTTGACTTCCTGTCACCACCCACACTTCACCTAGTTTTAAAATTAACCTTACCAAATTTTGGCTGGAGCAAAGCAGTTCCAAATGTTTTTTTTGGGGGGGAACTAAACTTCTATATACAGAAGTGGTAACACTCTCTTTAAAATTTAAGTGCATAAAACGTTCCATTAATTTCAAATGAAATTGAAATGTCAGAAAGGGGGAAAGAATAAAAATATGATTCTGGGAGGTGTCTAGTTAGCCTCTCTGGGCTTGTCTGGGGTTTAGGAGGTTTGGGGTACGTTACAGCAACCGACATCTGTAAAAATGACAAATGTCAAATCTTCTCTTACGTATTTAATGTATTTTATGTATCGTAACCACATCTAAGGATTTAAAAAAATCTTTAGAAAACACAACTCTGACTTTGTACTCTTTTTAAAAACTTCACAAGTCAAAATGATTCTAGAAATACAATATTTTACTCTACTTTTATTATGATTGTAAGCTTTCTAACTTCCTTCTTCTTAAAACGTTGCTGCTTTTTGTTCTTTTCAGCTCTGACTTCACCTTTAAGTCTGAAGTCTGTAGTTTCCAACTGCTTTTGTATTATTAGAAAAGAAAGAAAAAGTTGGTCAGTGATAGTTTAGTCTTGTGTAGGAAGTGTGGTGGCTCTACCCGTAAATATTTCTCCTATCATGATTTAGTTACCTGAGAGTAAGATAGGTAAGTGACATTAAGTGACCAGGTTCTTGTTGGATTAACCTACTTGCAAAATTTGCCCTTAACAAGGCATTTTGAGAAACAAAATGAGCTGAGATATAGGGAAGGATTGCTTGAAATAAAAAGTTTTAAAACGTATTTAGTGGATTTTTTTTCGTTACCTTCCTTAACAAGGTAAGGCTAAAACAAATTTCTGAAAATTAAAAAATTACATCTGTAACCCAAAAGCAAGAAATAAGTGATGTGAATCATCAACTGCAGCTGTGCAAACTCACCACAAGGTGGCGCACGGACTCCATTTAAAAAGATGGTGGGACCTTTCCGGTCTTGTATCCAACCTGGTGGTGTAAGCAACCACAGGTAGCACGGTCCAACTCATTTCTGTGGTTCTAATTTTTATAGAGCATGAAAACTCTATACCATATGGTCTTATTACAAAAGCAGTGGAGTGTGGATAGGCAAGGAGAATGAGTCAGAGGTGGAGAACCTGCGTCCTTTGGGGGGTCTTTGAGTGCAGCCTTTGGACTGAATCTCAATTTTACAGAACAAATACTTCTAGTAAACTTTTTTTTCTTTGACTACTTAAAATGAGATCTTCTGAGACATAAGAAAGCAGCATAAGGAAACTGTAGGTCCTTGGGACAAGGGGGAATTTGATTATGTCCCATAGCGTAAGATGTGAAGTTTATTGTGGGTGATTAATATTTATTTATTGAATGGAGTGCCATCCAATTCAAGTTATGTTCATTCATTTATTGAGTGTCTGTTACATGCTAGGCATTATTCTTAGGTTTGAAGATACAGAGCACACAGATAAGGTCCTACCATTCACTGGCTTACCTCCTAGGGAGAGAAGGCAGACAGGGAAGGGATAAACAGACGTGCAGTTCGATTCCAGACATTGGACACCTTCACGATCCACAGGAATCCTTAATATGTGCTATGAGAGAGAGAAGGAATGAGGCATAGGCCCCTTCCCCAAGGAGCAGATGATCTCCTGCAACCTCATTCATGGCTTCTGCTGATGGTACTTCTGCAAGGCATCACTGCTCCAGGGAACTCTGGCCATGGAAGGGTTTGGAGCAGCCCAGCTAAGCGCTCCCCTTTGGGCTGTCTCTGGGTCTGGGTTCCTTTTCCCATACACTGGCTATTTTGGCATCGTGAGTGTCAGACATTTAGACAGACAGAGGCCAGGCATGGTGTTCTCTGACTTCCGAATCTGGCCTGTCCAGGACACCCTTCAACTTGAGCACAGAAAACTCAGTTTACAGTATGGTTCGTACAAGGTAAATATTGTCACTAGAGCTTGCAGACTTCCATACTGTCATTCTTTGCTGTTTTAAGGGATGGTTGGGTAAAAATTGTCATGCATCTCAAACACCAAGTTTGCATGAAGGGGGCTGTCATTGTCAAGTGGTTGGTTAATTCTACAGGCTTTTATTCTGGGAGGAAACTGGGTCATGATAGACATGGTAATCAAGTGTAGAGAGTGATTGACCTAAGGTTCATATATTATAGAACAGTACACTGTGGCTTTTCAAAAGTAAAGTGTTATTCATTTTCTTATGTTTTTATGTATTTTAGGTGGAATATAGAAGTTTTGCAGGTTCTTCACAGTCTGAGGTGAGCTACACATGTCAGCTATATCACCAGCTTCTCTTTATTTGTGGATAACGAAAGCTTTTCAAGAATTTGATATTTATGATCTTATTTTTCAGATTATACAAGCTATACAGAATTTAACCCGTCTCTTATATAGCCTTCAGGTAACTACCTTCCTTTAATCATTGACCTTGAGACTGTTGCTCTTAATGCAGTCTACTTTGATGATTCCCAGACTTTGAAAATTAGGAACACTTGATGGGTAGCAGACACTCTTAAAAGAACGCCAACCTGCTAAGTTAGCATGTTGAACTCCACCTGGGTTTGTAATCACCAGGCGATACCACCGCTGCCTTTCCTATGAGTCTTCTCCGAAATCATAAAACACATCATATCTTTAAAAAATATTGATGAGTGTGATGTGGCTTGATGTTTTCAGTGAAACTCCTAGGTGAGTATAGCTTGACTTCACATTTTCTGGTGAAAACTTAAATTCACACCTAAACTTTTTTCACTTCCACATGTGGCCTACAGGCCTTGAGAGCAGTTAAAGAACTCACAGGCTGCTTCAATCCTGAGCTTGTCCATCAACTCAATATTCGTGGATCTCCGTGCTGGACCCCGTGTTGAGGGCTGGCACACAAAGCCCACCCTCAGATGGCTTACTGTCTTCCAAGGAAAAAATAGGCATAATAATCGTGCTTATGATTTAGGATTAAAGGGATGGATAATCTCAGTGTGTTCAATTGCTTAATTTACTGATTAAAAAATACTTTAGAGGCTCGGCGCCCATAGCACAGTGGTTACCCCGCCAGCCTCATATGCCAAGGCTGGCAGGTTCGACCCCGGCCTGGGCCTGCTAAAACAATAATGACAACTGCAACAAAAAATAGCTGGGCATTGTGGCAGACACCTGTAGTCCCAGCTACTTGGGAGGCTGAGGCAAGAGGATCATTTGAGCCCAAGAGTTTGAGGTTGCTGTGAGCTGTGATGCGACAGCACTCTACCGAGGGCAACATAGTGAGACTCTGTCTCAAAAAAAAACCCAAAACTTTAGATTTATGTAAATGCGATGTTAGAATTCTTGAAAGTCTGTAAAAAAATTTTGAGAATACAAGTAAATAAAAGAAAATGACTTGTAGAGAACAAACAGCTGTCATGTTGGCGTGTGTCCCTCCAGATTTTAGAATCATTTTGCACCTGTTCTTTTGCAACATATAACTTTCTCTGTCATCAATTGTTTTTCTATAGCCTGGTTTTTATGATTGTATAATATTCCAGTCGGTGGAATTCATGTCGTCCCTTCCTTCTTGTTTATATTTTTGTATTAGCAACACCATAGTGGACATTTTTGGACATTAATCTCTTCGAATATATCTGAGTGTTTCCTTAGGATAAATTATTAGAACTATTTTCTCCAGGTTTTTAATAGCATTGCCAAAATAATCAAATCAATTCCTCCTCTTTCCTTTTCTCCCCCGAAATGGAGATAGAGGGGGAGAAATGGATAGAGGTACCTGATCATTTTAATTTGCACTTCTCTGATTTTGCACTTACTGATTTATTATGAATTTCCACTTTATATCTTGTTGAATGTTAAAAGGAAATCAAATTAAGCCCAAGTTTTTACCAGAAAATGTGAAGTCATGCTACCATGGATGTTCTTATTTCTACCTGGACTATATCCAGATTTATTTCACTCATATTCTGTTATTTTTTTCCTAGTATTTCTATCTTAACTGGGAAAGCTTTGGGTTACATGTCTTATTTTTCTATGCATATGTATGTATTTTCAAGAGCTTTTGAATCTGTCAAGTTGCTTAATTCTTACCAGTACCATTAAGTTAAAATTTCATCATTCTAAATGGGAAAGATTTGGCACTTCTGCCATAATTAGTCCTCTTGTCTAAGAACATGGATCCATCATCTCTTATTTTATGTTTTGCTAGAAAGCTTTGTAGTTGTCCTCACATAAGTACTATTATGTGTTTTTTTCTTACTAAGTTTATTCCTATGTCTCTTTTTTGCTATTGTGAATGAGATTTTCAAAAATTATGTTCCCTTCATGGTGGTTGCAGATATAGATGAAGATACTGAGTTTTATGTATTTATATTACACCTGGCCAATTCAACTTTATTTTTTGTTTTAATAGTTTTTCCATTGATTCCTTGGAGTATTCCAGGTAGACAATAGAAATTTGAAAATAATATTATGACTATTCTTCCATAATTATACCAAATTTGCTTTCTTAGCTTACTGCTTTGCTAGAACTTTGGAAAATGTGCTAAAGAATGGTGATAGGAAGCCCCTCGCTTTATTCAATATTTAGTAAGAGCCGGGCACGGTGGCTCATGCCTGTAAACCTAGCTCTTGGAAGCTCAGGAGGGTGGATTGCCTGAGTTCCCAGGTTTAATTAAGACCAGCCTGAGCCAGAGTGAGACCTCATCTCTTAAAAAAAAAAAAAAGCTGGTCGTTGCGGTGGGGGCCTGTAGTCCCAGCTACTAAGGAGGCTGAGGCAAGAGAATCACTTGAGCCCAAGAGTTTGAGGTTGCTGTGAGCTATGACCACAAAGGGAGACCCTCTGTCTCAAGAAAAAAAAAAAATTGGTAAGAATGCCTTCAGAGTCTTACATTAATTATGCTGATCTCAGAGATCAATTTATCATGTAAAACAAACATTCTTTCATCTGAATGTCAACTGAGAAAAGAGTACAGTTTGAGTATAATCTATTAACTCGTGAGGGCTGAAAACATCGAGCATCCTGGCTTGTGTTGCCTGATGAAACACAAGGTCATCTTTCTTCTTTTCAACCCTAAATACAGCCCTGTGTGGATTCAAGGTTGAGAAAAGCCTGGTGACCTCAATGACCTAACTTTTGCAACACCTTGGGTTGAAGCGTCATAGGAAATATCAAAGTCTACGGTGGCTTCCAAGGCCATGGGCTCGGAAAGATTTCTGTTCATGGCACAATCATCTCTTTGGAAGCTGAATCTCTTATGCATGACTGAAGTTTTTATACACGCAGTTTTGAATCAGATGAAAATGCAATTTGATTCCTGTATTAGGAGGATAGAGTTAAAAAGAAGGTATGGGCAAAGCAAAGGAAAGGACACATATTCTAGCAAAGTTAAGAGAGAAGGAGTTGGGAATTTCCTTCAACTTGAAAAACAAGTGCTGTTCTCTGTACTAAATATAGATGTAAACTTTAAGTGTGAAGACTGGATATTCATTTAACTTTAAATGAACTTCAGATTCTACTTCTATGCCAGGGAAGAGGATGATCTTATCCCAGACATTAGGTAGACCTGAAGAATATTTCATGGCAGCATTTAATCATACCAATTGTAATTATTACATGAGAGTTATAGCCTGTGGTAGTTTTGACATGTAAAATGTTGGATTTTTGTTTTTGCCATACTAATGGCCTTAGGCTTTTTTAGAATTAAGTGGTGATGTACAGTCTATAATTTTCTCTAGCCAGGTCAGCAGAGTCTGAATGGTTTATTATTATGTGCTAATTATTTCATATTTAATGATCCCTGTAATTAGTACCTGTTTTCAATGATAATCATTGTTTTCTTTATAACAACTGCCAAAAACCATTAATCAAATATTCAGGTGAGTCTGAACTTTTAAAAATTAATTTTCAAACTTACCAATATGAATTTTATTTCAAAAAGCCCCTGTGAATACATTTCTGAGTCTTATGTTAAGATGGGTATGAATTTAAAAGATAAGAACCTTAGTTCTTTAACTTTCAAAAACATAGGAAACTGCTGATCTAACAAAGAGCTAATGATCAACCCCCCCCATCTTCCCAACATCTGTAACATGGATAGTTTTTAAAAAATTCATAGGAAAGAATAATGTGAATTTATCCCTTGGAGAGTAATGATTTCTCATACTGAGTCAAAACATACACACATCCCCAGTATGTGTCCATTTTCAATTTGTTCCTTCTGTACTTCTTTTCACTTTAAAGGGAGAAATTTTAAAATGAAAAGCTTCCAAGGGCATTCACAGAGATTTTTTTTGGTTTTGTGGAATCCTTCCAATTCTTGGTAATTATTTCCTGTGATCCTGCCAAACTTTTCATAGGCAGATATGGTAACTCAAAATGTTTTTTTAATCCAGTTGGTAATGTCCTGTGGGCTTTAGCGTATCTCCTTCCCCTTAATCATTCTAGCCTCCTGTTAGTGATCTATTAAAAAAATAAATTTCTGCTTAATCTTTTATGGATGACCTTCCTGCTATAATGTAATATAAGACGGTAATGAGACTAGCTTGAGGCACGTATCTCCTAAAAATTGTATTAACTGCCATTCTTGGGCATTGTGTTGTAAAAAGCCTCCAAGTAGTTGACTTTTATTTGTATGTCTTTATAAAAACTCAAGAAATTTCTGATTTGGGACTCAAAGGATGCTACTAGGTTTATATAGATTCTTAAAGTCTCGTGAATCATTGAGGGGGAAGACCTCAGAAAGAGGATGGGATGTAGACGGGAGTGCAGGGCCTTGGGAGTGGATGTACTGAGTTCTGACTCAGAGAACTGCTTAAATATTGCCCAGTAATCAGCAACAGACCAGTTCCCACAGGAGGGGATGGAAGTTGCTTTTGTGCTTTGTTTCTTTTCTCTATAAATTTCTGGGTAATTCCACTGGGAGAGGTAGAGAAGCCTATTTGAAAGGCCAAAGGCTGCCTTTGGAGGTAACTTGGGGAAAGGGCAGAAATACCAGGAGACAATGTAGGCCAGAGTTCTGCGTTTGGAGGTAGTTGCAGCCCTCGGGGCAGACAGTATGGCAGCCCGCCTTTCGTCCTCTTCCTTCTCGTCCGCCCCACAGGCCGCCTTGACCATTCAGGACAGCCACATTGAGATCCACAAGCTGGTCCTCCGGCAGCAGGAGAGCCTGGCCCTCTGCCACCCTCTGCTCCGAGGCAGCCCCTGGCAGGAGCAGGAGAAGGCCCGCGAGGAGCCGGCCGACGCGGGGCAGCTGCAGCGGCAGCTACAGCAGGAGCAGCGGCGCTGGCAGCGCGGCTGGGAGCAGCAGCAGCGCGCGCAGGCGGCCCGGGAGCGCGGGCTGCGGGAGCGCGAGCGCCAGTGCCGGGCGCAGGAGGAGCGGCTGCTGCGGGGCCGGGGCGAGCTGGAGCACCAGCGCCAGGAGTACCAGCACAGCCTGGAGCGGCTGAGGGAGGGCCAGCGGCTGGTGGAGAGGGAGCGGGCCGGCGTGCGCGGCCAGCAGGGCCTGCTGGGCCACTGGAGGCACAGCCGCCAGCGGAGCCTCCCCACGGCCTTTCCCCTTTGCGCCGAGGAGGTACGCGTCTTCCCGAAGGGGCTGGGCCTGGCCGTGCCCGGGGTGTTCACCAGATATCTGTCTTTTTGGTTCTTGGCTAAGAGCTCGTGAGGGTTCCTCAATTTGGAGGTAGCCAGAGCTGGGAACTTTCCAGAGACCATGCATATGTGGCTCATTCATCTTCAGTCCTGAGAAGGTTAAAGACCTAGGCCCTATGGGATCCGGGGAGATTTGTACTCTAACACTGCAGTCTCCACCGCTGGCCGTGTGCCAGGCCTGGCCTGTTAGGAACCAACTGCACAGCAGGAGGCGGACTGCAGGCGGTGCGAGAAGCTTCTTCTGTATCTACAGCTGCTCCGCCTGGCTCAGGTCACGGCCTGAGCTCCGCCTCCGCCTCCGAGCACACCAGCGGAGGCATTAGATTCTCATAGCAGCTGGAACTGCACATGGGAGGGATCTAGGCGCTGACTTCTTATGAGAATTTAATGCCTGATGGTCTGAGGTCATGTGCTTGAGTCATCTTGACACCTGCCCCTCACCCCCATCTGTGGAAAAACTGTCTTCTGTGAAACTGCTCCCTGGTGCCAAAAAGGTTGGGGATCATTGCTTTAAAACATGCTCTTACCTAAGGAAGAAACGCAGAAGGAAGTTGTGTCAGGAAGGCTAGGGTGGGCTGTTTTCCAGGGCTATAAGAACCCTGTCAGGCCAGGCACCAGGGCTCAGGCCTATAATCCTAGCATTCTGGGAGGCCCAGGCAGGTGCATCGCTTGAGCTCAGGAGTTGAAGACCAGCCTGAGCAAGAGTGAGAACCTCCTCCTGGTCTCTAAAAGTAGCCTGGTTATGGGGGAGGCCTGTAGCCCCAGCTACTTGGGAGGCTAAGGCAAGAGGATCACTTGAGCCCAAGAGTCTGATGTTGCTGTGAGCTATGACACCATGGCACTCTACCCAGGGTGACAGAGTTAGACTCTCAAAAAAAAAAAGGAACCCAAGGAACCCTGTTTCTTAACAGTTCTATGTAGACATACCTACTAGTAGATCGATTAGCTATTACTGTACGTTACAGGTATTGAATTTAGCAAGTGTAGCAGAGATAACTGATGCTATTCTGTTACACCGAGCTTATTCTCTCTTTGTAAATTTGGTATAGGAAATTCAAAATCCATTTACTAGTAAGAGTTATTTACTTATTTGCTCGACCATTCCATTGTTTTGTTTTGTTTTTCCCGTTGGTCTTATTTTTCTAGGCTACATGTATGTATGCTTTTTATTGATAATTCATAAGGTTGTAAAAGTTGATAGATTTATAGGACAAATCCATTGTCTCTCTTTTTCCCTTCAAGTTGACTAAATTCCTCATGTGTATATGGCTTTGTTTTCAACTTTTTTATTTAGAAAAAGTGAAAATGCCACTTTGATATCATAGAACACTACTTCTTGTTTTGTTTTGTCTTTTTAAGATAGGCCGTGCATAACAAATTGAAGTTTTTGGTGTTAGCTCATTAAAAGGTGTGGGAGGAGAGAGTAAATGGTAATATTCTTTCTGACCTTACTCTTAACTGAAATCTTGATTGCTAGACTCTATTAGGAATAGAGACTTTGGTTAGACTTTGTGAGACTTTTGTTAAGTTGCCAGAAAATTTATTGTACTTTTTCTGTATTTCTTTACACAGGTAGTGGAACTTAATCGATCTGAGAGTTTATGTCATGAAAATTCATTCTTCATCAATGAAGCTTTAGTACAAATGTCACTTAATACTTTCAACAAACCGAATCCATCACGTATCCAGCAGGATGCCGTATCACCCCCAAATGTGTCTTATTCTGATCTGGTAAGGACTAGTGAAAACCAAGTAGACCTCAAGACAGACATTTCTCAGCCCTCAGATGTCAACCATGAACTGTGGACAGCCACTGGACCCTGTCATCAGATACCTCCTCTCTACGAAAGCAGAAAGGATTCCTATGAAAATGGTAATTAACACTCTTCCAACAAATCTGTGTGGTTTCAGCACAAAGTTGTCTCTGAATGGTTACCTCTTCACTAGAGCAAATCAAAGTGAGCCATAGGATGAGAATAAATGGGTGCTAAAGAGCTGAGGTTTGTGGCATTAACTGTTCTTTGGGGAAGTCTGGGGACTGCCTTTACTTGTGAGTACCTAGACAAGCAAGGCCATGATCGTTGGGCTTACGTAATAACATGAGCATGTCGGAACAAGACAGAGCTCTCTCGTCTGTGGGTTAAATGATAACATCCTCTCAAAAGTGTAGCAACTTGGCATCTATTCCCCACAATTAGATCCCACCACCTCCTGATATAGATACCTATTGACTTTCAGAAATAAAAGATATGGACAGGGTTTGTGGTATCAATCAGGGCAATTTCCTGTAACGCGAGTGAAATCTTCTGTACTGCTACTCAACACCCAAAATGAAACTGTTAACATCATTTGTCATTATTAAAAAAAGGTGTTGTCTCTCCATAAGTACCTCGTAATAACACAATTTGGTAATCCCATTAAAGCATTTGCCAAATATAAATGAAAGGCAGCTCACATTACCAACTCCACGTGAATCCAAAAGATTTAAATCCGTATCTATTATAAATTGTTTTCTGTGGGATACGAAGTAGGGAATGAGAAGAACTTGAAACCTCTCTACTGAAAAACAGATGGTATGCAATAGAATAAACAAATGGCTGGCCACATGGATGTGAAATAAATCATCGACAGCAAACTGTTTCAGAAACATAAAACAAGCAGTAGTAGAGAGGTCTTCGGAACTAGACGCAGATTTGTTTCCGTGCTGAATATATATTCCTAGTTTCTCAGTTGGGAGGATAATTTTTCAGCAACAAAACGGTTTGGAGGTATTCAACTGCTTCCAGTTCGAGCGTAATAATTCTGACTGCCTGCAAGTTGATTTATTACTAATCCAAAAGATTTTGGTTCTTAGTAGTGGCTAACTCTTTATATCACTTAGTCACGGTGGGAACAGTCTTGGTTCTTGTCAGCATATGGGAGAGAATGAAGTAGTTCTTCAAAGTATCATTTCAATTTTTCTTCAAATAAAATAAAAAAGCAAGGCAAAATTTAGAAAATGTAACTCCTTTAATACATTATCTCACAACATTAGCACTAGGAGACCACATTGCAGGATGCTTTGCTGTGTTGATTCACTAACTTGCTATTTACAGTGCTTTGTCTGTTTTTGTCAGGGTGGTTTTGCATACTGGCTTTGGTATAATTCAAAAACTCAGTTTGAGTTAAACCACATTCAGCTTTTGTTTAGAAGAAGTATCTGTCTTTTACTTTGTGTGTATCTCCCATCTTTTTCTACTGATTTGTGCTTCAAAGTAGAAAGCTTTTAGGCATTTGGCAGCAGACTTGCAGTAGATAGAAAATGTACTAAGGAAATAAACAGTGATTATAGACAAAACCAGTCTATCCACATGTAAGGCATTAGATCCAGCCAAGGGAAATGCTGAGAACATGTACTTATGCTTAGGAAATTGTAGGTCCAGGGTGGGCCAAGGACACTCAGGACCTTGACAGGGGCGAGGAAAATCAACCATGGCCTCAATCACTCAGAATATCCTGGTGTGTATAAGCAGGGATTAGATCAGAAATGCTGTGTGCACTGTTAACCACTGGAGTTTTGCAACTAGTCAAAAAGCTGTGTTTGTTTACTTCAGTAAGATAAGCAATTTCTGGGGGAAAGAAAAGAAGGAGAATAGGAGATGATAGGGAAATGGGATGAAAATTGGATATATTTTTCAGAGGGTGGTCAGGGCCAGATAAAATTGTTCAAACCATTCCAGAGCTTTCATAGCTCTTATTATTGAAAGTAGGACAAGGTCAGCTGCTGGTGGTGGTCTTAGCTAGGTTCAGTGGGTGCTCTCGACACGTGCCCTTACGGGGCTGTGACTGAGAGGGATGGGCTGGACAGAGGCTCCAGGTGTGCTGGGTGGTGAGGAAGACAGTCGATGTGCTGGGACCTCGGACAATGTATTCTTGTCCCTTCTTTCACGTTTTGCTGCTGAATTTTTGGGTGAGTGGTCATCAGTGACCACTGTGGAGATCCCTTTAGGCCAGTGTATTTCAACCTTTTTTAATCTCACCACACACTTGAACCTATAGTTAAACTTCATGCACACTTAAATTATGTTGATAAAAAAAAAGTAAAGAAAGGAATATACTTACTGTGCTTTGACCTTCCTTCAAAAATAATTTAATGATCTTTAAAAATTTTTGCAGCACACTGGTTGAAAATCACTGCTAGTCCTTAGTATTCTGGCTAACACAATTTGCTTCTAATGTTCTGGGCTGGTGTTTTAGTGAAATGCTTATTTAACCATGAGTTAATTAAGGCTGTGCTATTTCATTGTTAAGCCATAGGTCAGCTGGAGCACCTTAGGGAATGGTGTGCTCCTTTGCCTGGTCCAGTATGGAGCATGTATATATGACCAGCTCAAATCAGTGGAATAGTAAGTGCAAATTTCTGGAATACTAAGGCTGATGGGAAAAGATCCCATGTACATACAATTCTTGAATGTGTTTAGTGGTCACCTACACTGGAGTTTTTGTTAGTTTCTTCAATCTAGCCTCACCAGCATGTGTAACGATCTTTGTGCTCTTATTGTGATTAGTTTTTGAATTGTTCTATCTCACCCTTGCCACCAGTAATTATGACACTTCTCATATTTCAGGCACTGTACCAAGGATTTTACATAAAGAAACTCATTTAATACGACAACCCACTGAGATGTTCTGTCATTATTTGCATATGAGAGGACATACTGGGACACCAAAAGGTGGTGTGTCTTGTCCAAAGTCACACAGATAGTAAATGGCAGAGCCAGGAATTGACTCTGGAAAGACTAGCTCTGGAGTTCATGCTGTTGGTCATCATACTATAATGTTAATTTATAGAAAGTTCGTTTGACTTGTACTTTATAAAGAAATTAGGGTAGATGTAGAATTAAACCTTTTGTAATGCCCACTACGATGTTAGTGAGTAAGGGCCAGGGTTTTTTTGTTAATTGGTTTTATTTTTCTCCTTCCCTTCTGTACTTTATTTATTTAATTACTGGGGATTCATTGAGGGTACACAGATTGAGGTTACATTGATTGTTTTTGTTAGACAAGGATCCTCTTATGATTGTGTCCCACCCTCAAAAGGTGTACCACACCCCTTGTCCCTCCACCCTTTCCCTCCTTCCCTTTCTCAGCTCTGCTTATCCCCCACCTCCCACCATGCACTAGGATATTAATTGTTCTCATATCAGAACTGAGTACATGGGATTCTTGTTACTCCCTTCTTGTGATGCTTTTCTAAGAATAATGTGTTCCACATCCATCCAGGTTAATACAAAGGATGTAGAGTCTCTATCTTTTTTAGTGGCTGAAAAGTATTCCATAGTATACATATACTACAGCTTGTTAATCCATTCCTGGGTTGGTGGGCATTTCAGCTGTTTCCACGTTTTGGCGATTGTAAATTGAGCTACAGTGAACAGTCTAGTGCAAGTGTCCCTGTGGTAAAAGGAATTTTTCCTTCTGGGTAGATGCCCAGCAATGGGATTACAGGATGAAATGGGAGGTCTAGCTTGAGTTCTTTGAGGGTTCTCCATACTATCTTCCAAAAAGGTTGTATTAGTTTGCAGTCCCACCAGAGTGTAAAAGTGTTCCCTTCTCTCCACATCCATGCCAGCATTTGCAGTTTTGAGACTTTGTGATGTGGGCCATTCTCTATGGAATTAGATGATATCTCAGGGTAGTTTTGATTTGCATTTCTCTAATGATTAGGGATGATGAGCATTTTTTCATCTGTTTGTTAGCCATTCATCTGTCTTCTGTAGAGAAAGTTCTATTTATCTCTCTTGCCAGTGATATAAGGGATTGTTGATGCTTTTTATGTTTATTAATTTGAATTTTCTGTAGATCCTAGTTACCAAGCTATGGTCTGATTCAAAATATGCAAATATCCTTTCCTGTTGTGTAGGTTGTCTCTTTGCTTTGGTTGTTGTCAGCTGTACAGAAGCTTTTCAGTTTTATTAAGTTCCATTTGCTTATTTTTATTGTTGCTGCAATTGCCACAAAAGTCTTCCTCATAAAGTCTTTCCCCAGGCCAATAGCTTCCAGTGTTTTCCCCACACTTTCTTTGAGGATTTTAATTATTTTATGCCTTAGAGATTATCTCTGAATACTATAAGAAACTCTATGCCCAGAAATTTGACAATGTAGAGGAAATGGATCAATACTTGGAATCACATCCCCTCCTTAATCAAGATGAAATAGGCCTTCTGAACAGACCAATTTCAAGCACTGGTCTTGAAATAATAATCTCTCAACAAAAAAATGCCCTGGTCTAGAAGGCTTCACACCACAATTCTATCAGACCTTCAGTGAAGAGCTTATGTCCACACTGCAGAAATTATTCCCAAAAATGAGGAGGAAGGAATCTTCCCCAACATGTTCTATGAAGCAAACATGACTCTGATACCAAAATCAGGAAAAGACCCAACTAAAAAGAACAATACAGACCAGTTTCACTAATGAATATAGATGCAAAAATTCTCAATAAAATCCTAGCCAATAGATTACAGCTTATCATTAAAAAAGTCATACATCATGAGCAAGTAGGATTCATCCCAGGGATGTGAGGCTGTTTTAACATATACAAATCCATAAACATAATTCACCATATCAAGAGGAGCAAAAACAAAGACCATATCATCCTCTCAATAGATGCAGAAAAAGCATTCAATAAAATTCAACATCCTTTCCTAATTAGAACGCTAAAGAATATAGGCACTGGTGGCACATTTCTAAAACCAATCTAAGCCGTCTATGACAAACTGACAGCTAATATTATACTGAATGGAGTGAAACTGAAAGCTTTTCCACTCAGGACTGGAACAAGACAAGAGTGTCCTCTATCACCGCTACTATTCAACATAGTGCTGGAAGTTCTAGCCAATACAATCAGGAAAGAGAAGGAAATCGAAGGCATCCAAATGGGGACAGAGGAAGTGAAACTCTCCCTCTTTGCCCATGATATGATCTTAGAGAACCCCAAAGACTTAACCACAAGACTCCTGGAAGTCATCAAAAAATACAGTAACATGTCAGGATATAAAATCAATGTTCACAAATCAGTAGCCTTTGTATACCCCAATAACAGCCAAGATGAGAAGGAAACCAAGGACACAATACCCTTCTCAGTAGCTTCAAAGAAAATGAAATACTAGGAACACAGCTCACAAAAGAGGTGAAAGACCTTTATAATAAAGAAAACTAGGAACTCCTAAGGAAAAAAAAATAGCAGAAGATATTAACAAATGGAAGAACATACCATGCTCATGGCTGGGAAGAATCAACATTGTTAAAATGTCTATACTTCCCAAAGCAATCTACAGATTCAGTGCTATCCCTATTAAAATACCAACATTTTTTCATTTTGTATTCAACCAGGAAAAAACCCAGATAGCCAAGGCTTTAATAATAAAAGGTTTTAGTAACAAAAACAAAGTGGGGGGCATCAGTCTACCAGATTTTAGGCTATACTACAAGGCCATAGTGATCAAAACAGCATGGTATTGGCACAAAAATAGAGACATAGACTTTTAGAACTGAATAGAAAACTAGGAGATGAAACAAACATCTTATAGCCACCTAATGTTTGATAAACCAAACGAGAACATACACTGGGGGAAAGAAATCCCTATTCAATAAATGGTGCTGTGAGAACTGGATTTCTACATGTAAAAGACAGAAACTGGACCCACACCTTTCTCCACCCTTCTGTACCTTTTTAATGTTAGCATTTGGAGAGTATTTTAAAATGCTTTGGATTGCTGTGGCCAACTCTTTCATGGGACCCGAGCATCTTCAAATACCATAAATACTGTTTAGCTTCACTTTCCCCCTTTTTTTCACGATATTTTGTTTCTCTAATGTTGCCTAATAATAACCCCAGGTTACCTGTAAATATTTTTTAAGGTAGCACTTTAAAGAACTATACTCTCCAGTTTGGGAAGTTATTTCATGAACAAAATTCTTGGATGTTTGAGTATTAAATCCAGATTGGTATGTGATTTTATTTACAGTGGAAGAGATGATGAGTTTAAGAACTTTATCTGCATTCCTCTGAGGGACATCAGCCAAGACTATAGAAAATTTGAGTTTCTTTAAACAATAAAGTTCTATGGGACAATTGCTATGTAATTGGCTATGAGATACTATACTAGGGTGACCAGACGTCCGGATTTTGGCGGGACAGTCCCACTTTTCAACAGTTTGTCCCGCATCCTGCGGCTTTTTAAAAAAGTCCTGATTTTTGGAAAGAATGCACGAACGGGCTGGAGAACAAGAAGGGAATATACGGTTTTCGGCCGCCATATGGCTATTTCGCCAGAATATGAGTTTTATATTATTTTTGTTAATTGTATAATGTTAAACTGTAATAAATAATTGCTGAGAAGTGATTATGGAGAACTGCTTATCAAAGTTTGCCTTGTTGTCAGGCCCTGCCCGGCGCCATCCCCATGCCCCAGCTCCGCCCCTGCTCCATGTTGTCCTGCCTTACAGATGTTAGAATCTGGTCACCCTATACTATACAATATTACTCATAAAGGCCCAAAGAAAAAAAGAACCTAAAAGGGAAAATTGTTTTATTCCTGTTACTTTTTTCCCTTTAGCTTTAAAAGTTCATGAACTATATATTGAATGCATATTTTTTATGTTATTTGCCTTATTCATTAATCAACAGAGAAAATATTTTATGCTAAAAATATGAAGTCTTCTTAGCCTCCCTTTTCCATTACATTTTTTCTACACCTCAGTATTTGCAGGTTACCTTAAAAGTTCTCTTTAGCTAAAGCATTATGATTTTGTCATGCAGATGATAACATTTTAATCAAGTACTAAATTTTATGTTAATCATGTAGATATTAAATAAAAAACAGTACCAACTTAAGTTTGGGTTCCAAAAGAGTGTTTTCTTTTACTACATGTTAGAATTTTGTGCCCAGCAAACTATTTTCAAAATTCAAAGCATTGTATTTAGAGTATCTTATCTTGGTAATTTTTTTTTTTAAATACAGACAGTTGTGTTAAACTTTCAATGACAAATTTTTACATAAAGCGAGAAAATAGAAAATTTCCAAATGAAAATCTATGCCAGTTAGTATTGAAATAACAGTCTTTTAAGAAGTGAGAATTTCTTATGTTTTAAGAAGTGGTAATTTTTTATGTTTTAAAAATATTCCATAATTCAGAAGTTGATACCTTATTTGTGTAATCTGTATGGAAAGAAGCTTTGCCAAAAGACCTTCAGGCAATTTCCCATAAAACTAAAATTGGCATTAGATACCATGAATTTCTATGACAAAGGTACATTTGAAGAGGAGGGATGTATTAGTTTGCTACAGCTAACATAACAAAGTGCCACAAACCAGGGGACTTACACAACAAAAATTTGTTTCCTTACTGTTATGGAAGCTGGAAGTCTGAGGTCAAGTACTAGGGCTTAGGAATTCAAGGTGTGAATTTTGGCCAGATGCAGTTTAGCCCTTATCAAAGGATAAAATGATTATTTCCCTCCCTGCAATAGGTTTAGGTATCATAAAAGCCTTAATCTTTAAGAAAGTGCACCACAGTTATACTGTAGTTTAACATCATCGTTAAGTGTTTTAACTTGGTTAGAGAAGCAGATTAAACTTTGTAAAAATAAATAATAATTACATAACAGTAAAGTTGTGATAAATATCTTTATGTGTATATTTATTGATATAGTTACCTGTGTTACCAAGCCTACATCAACATGTAGAAATTAAGGCAGAAAATATTCAACTATCAAATCTATGGGTTCATGAGTTGTTTATTGAAATTAAGGCAGAAAACAGTGAGTCTATCAGTTCATTTCCTACTTTAATTACCTCAATTAGAAAGTTAGGCCACCTTTCTAAGCCAACGCCTTAATTAAGAAGCTTTGGGAATTCTGAGTTCTCTTGTGATTGGGAGGAGGATTAGATGGCTGTATTTTGGATTACTTAAATGAAACCAAAGCTGAAGTGTTATAAGAACATTCATTATGGCATCAAATTATTATCCACATACATCTACAGGAGTTTTAGGAAGTCAAAATCACTGGCAAGTGTTTATCTTTCTTCTAGAGTCCTAGCTCTTTAGGTGATATTTTAAAGGAAACCATAATGTTGCTTGCTCTTGGTAATCTACGTCATGACAAAAGTATAAAGTATTGAGCTCAGGCTCAGTGCCCATAGCACAGCAGTTACAGCATCAGCCACATACACCAAGAATGGCAGATTCAAACCTGGCCCGGGCCAGCTAAACAACTGCAACAACAAAAAAATAACCAGGACTTGTGGCAGGCGCCGGTAGTCCCAGCTACTTGGGAGGCTGAGGCAAGAGAATCACTTAAGCCCAAGAATTGGAGGTTGCTGTGAGCTATGATGCTACGGCACTCTACCCAGGGCAACATAATGAGACTCTGTCTCAAAAAAAAAAAAACAGTATTGAGCTCAAAGGCTTAATTTTAATCTTTCTCATCGACACATGTAGATGATGAACTTCAGCCTTTCACAGATTTCATATCAGGAAGAGGAAACATGACATAAGCTTGTGGGGCCTGGAGAGCCACAAGCGGGCACTGCCAACTTCCTGACTGCCTAGTTCTCTGGAAGCAGGTTGGCCGTGTGAGCCAACTGGGCCAGGGCCATACTGCCGCCATAGCCTGCAGAGCCCAGTACCCAGCAGGACAGCAAAACTAGCAGGTGGGTGGATTCAGAGGCAGCCAGCCAGCCGTGCGGTTTGGACAGCTACGGAAGTAGGAGTCTCCTTAGTATGAATGGCTCCAAAGGTTAGGCCTGGCCTTAAGACATCCTTAGCCTAAGAAATGGAAAAGCAAAAAAAAGTACACACACACACATACGTATCTATGAATATATACATACTCCTTACAGTTCTAGAGGAATGTGTGTATATATAGACATGTACACACATACAGGCCCACACGTGGTCTGTGGGCTGCATGTTTGACCTCTGAAGCATGGAGTGGCTGTATTCTCAACATGATTAAGGGGTTTGGAAGGAAAATTGTAACTATTTATGTGCCAAACATACCTGAAGGATAGGGCTTGTTCCCATCAGTCACAGTGAATCATGGGCAGTGATCCAGCTCCAGTGAAGGAAGCATCACCCTCCCCATGTATCAGAATCTGGGGACTATTTCCTTCCTCACCCCACCACCATCCTTAACCTTGTAGATGCTGTTTTTAAGATTTGCTTTAAATGTAGTGTGCTCAGCTGAATACCATTGTTTTATATTTGCTTACAAAGAATATGACCATCTGTTTCAGGGGATGGCAGACTTTTACTTAAAGGGCCCTATAGTAAATATTTTAGTTTTTGCAGGCCATCAGATCTTTGCTACAACTACTCAACCCTACTGTTGTAGCTTAAACACAGCCATAGACAACATGCAAAGAATGAGCTTAGCTGTGTTTCCCACAAAAATTTATTTATTTATCAAAATAAATAAATAAAAATTTATTTATAGCCAGGTGGCTATAGTTCACCTGCCCCAGCAGTTGGTATCACAAACGTTCCCCCCCATACTTAATTTGGGGAGGGATGAAGATTACATTCCTCCTTGTTTGGAATATTCACCCAAATTAATTCACCTTTGGGTAAATTAGTAATGTAATATTGCCTGGCACTTCATGTCATTCAGAGGCGCATTTGAATTTGTGATCCCATTTTCTCTTTTACAACAAGCTCTATAAGATAATGGTTACTGTCTCCTTTTTAAAAGCGGTAACTTTCCTCTGTTAGTTTTTGTTCTGTTTCTATAAAATAAATTTAGAAAGGTATAGTTGAACTTACAGGATAGAATTTAGGAGCAGAGATTTAAAACTTGAAGAATCTCTTCTCTCCAAATCCCAAGATCCTGTGATGGTGAGGGGAAGGCCACTCTAACTATGGAGGTAATTAGAAGATACACAGGTGGGATTTGTTGCTAGAACCTTGATTACCATAGCTGGCTATGCATCAGAGCAGTGGTTCTCAACCTTCCTAATACCACAGCTCTTTAATACAGTTCCTGTGGGTTGCAACCCACAGGTTGAAAACCACTGCATCAGAGTTTCCTGCAATATGCAATAAAAATATATATTCCTTTGTTTAGAGATTCTGATTTGAATCAGGGCTGCACTGGGACCTGCAAACTTGTGCATCTCACATTCTCCTTGGGTGACTTTGAAGCAGCCAGCCTGACATGCATGCCTGCAGTGTTGGCCCAGAGTGCTGAACTTGACATTAGGGGACCTTAGTTCAAATTCTGACTGGCTCCCATGGCCACATGACCCCTAAGTCTTAATTTCCTCATCTGGACCAAAGGGGAAGGAAGTGGTAACAGAATTTTAAAAAAAAAATTGTGTAGCACGTCCTGGGAGCCAGTGAATGTGAGCATCCTTTTTACATTCTGGAAATCATTTATTCTAATTGTGATCCAGGGGCAGCCTGCTAATAAAATGAAAGTGTTTCCTAAATGTCATCAGAAAGCCAATAGTTTAAAATGTAATTTTAAAAATTTAGCTGTGAGCTGGGGAATTTTTTGCTCAGGATGGCAACATAGAGAAGGTTCGCTGTCTTTGTGCATTGGTCTCCAAGGAGGGGGTTGTTAGTCTGTCCCCAGAATTGTCCTGGGGAGGATGCTCCGAGAACATAGTATTTCACTTTTCTTTGTTCATCCCTCCAAGTTGTAGCAGGCAATCATGTGTTTAGAACCAAACATGAGCACCCAAACGTAAGATATTCCGACAACAAAACGGAACACCTCAGTTTGGGGATGGAGAACTTCCCCGTCTGCAGACCACCCAATGCTTCTCATTTGCATTATTTAAATACCCCACCAGCAAGACTTCTACTGTGGTTCCCTGAGTGGGGTCTTCTATTAGGAAGAAAATGTTGAAAGCAGTCAACAGGAATATTCTGGTGTAAACCATTTCTCATTTTAAAAATTTTTTTTTTTTTGCAGTTTTTGGCCAGGGCTGGGTTTGAACCTGCCACCTCCATCATATGGGGCTGGCGCCCTAGTCCTTTGAGCCACAGGTGCTGCCCTTAAATTTTAAAGTTCTGTTCTGGTTTCTGACTTTAATCTTTTTTAGAGTTTGGTTATCCTAAGTCAAGTTGGCCAGGTTAGTCCTGAATAAGTTGATTTAGAAAAAAAAATCCAAGGTTCAGAATCGACAGGGAACACCTCTTATTAGTACCTAAGACTTGAATTAAATGTGTGTTTAATAGTTTATGTGATGTCCTTCTACCACTAGAGAGTAAGCTTCACAGGGCATAGTCTTACGTGGGTCTCCTTTGTTAATTGCTCTATCACAAGGACCAAGCACAGTGTTTGGTGTATGAGGAACATTTGATAGACATTTATGAAATGAATAAAGTAGCCAAGGCCCACACTCTTTAACAGAAATGAAAGCAAATGCCAGCTTAAGCCACACAGCTGACTCTTTACTGAGGCATTGAAAGAAGTTGTAAAAAGATAGCAGAGCTCTGGGTGTGCTGGTGTTTAACAAAGGCGGGGTTGATGGGTTCCTCAGGCTGGCTAACTGGACAGAGTGTTTCAAAGCCTTTTTTGTATATGAGTATATGTTAGATGGCAATTCCTAAAATGTCAAGGTAACTGCAAGATAGTTTGCCTTTAATATCTTACTTCATTCTTGGTAACAGACTTTAAAAATGATGAACTTTTCTTCCACCATTAACCCTGAACTCAATTTGTTTGCCAAGGTACAGCACTGCTCATAGTTCGGTGTGGGAACTCCTTGTTCTGGTGTGGGAACTCATCTCTTCATAGGAGTGAGTTATGTTTCCATTTAGGACATTGTACATACAGCCCCCATATGGGAAAGTTAAAATGTCTTTCTCCAAAAGGACTTGAAGCTAGCCTAATCTTGTAGAAATGAATACATTGCTGTCATTTTAGGAGGATGGCAGCATTCACCATGTAATTGTGATATCGATAGCAATTAGTCAGCTTATCTGTTCACCAGGATATTTCTTTTTCAACCACAAAGTGGCTTGAATACCAGTAAAGGAAGCATGGGTGGATAACTCAACATCAATGACACACTTTCTTAAACCCCTTTTCTTCTGCTAAATCCTATTTAACAGTCTAGTGTATCTCCTTAGGCAAAAACAATTAGTATTTGTGTAGTTTAATACAACCATTTTCCCTGGCATGGCCTTCTACATGTCAGCCTTAAAATATTGCCTGAAATGTCACATGTTTATTATAGCAAACTTAAAATGAAATGTACTGGCATCATAAGAAGGATATTCCTTTGCTTTAGCCCAGACTGACTGAAACAGGCTTGTGTTCTCAGGGGATCACTTCTTAGACCCCTGGCTGGCTGAGGAGGAGGAGTTGTTCTGCTCAGATGTTGGGCTGGATAATGATTAAGCCCGGGCCTTAGTTTTGATCTGTGGAGATGTTAATTTGCCACGATAAATCACTGTTGAGTTTCCTTGGATAAGGGGCCAGAGTATTCATTCTCTTTCCGGATAAGATATTAATTCGATTTAATTTGAAATGTTAATGCTTGGTTTGAAGATTGGCCTCAGAAAAAAATGTAGGCTTCCAAAGGATCTAGTTAGGCAGGCTAGGATTTTGAGCCTTTGACTGAACAATTTCATAGTAAGCCTGTACAAAATGGAATTATTTTCATGGTGACTCTTTTCCATAGCTGTCTTTGTACAAATTTTATTACACTACAGCTTTTTCTTCCTAAAACTTAACATGTTGGATGTTTGTATTCAATATAGAATATTTGGATCATCCACGAGAGATACAGGAGACTATGTTTCTCTGGTGAATTGAAGCCATTCTTTTAGGAACAGTGCTGTAAGGCTTTGGAAGAAACATTTATAAGCAAAACATTGGCAGAGTTTTAATTTTATTTAATGACCGGCTTCCTACCAGTGATCCTGGCACCCTGTGCAGTGATTTGCAATCAATTAATCATGCAGAATGCTGTAGCGCTGCAATAAGGACATTGCTTTCTAAGAGTCTCATAAATCCACCAGAAACAAAAAAAAAAAAAGGAGAGGGGAATTGCATACTCAAAGACCGCTTCATGCAAAACCCCCAAATGAGAAGGGAGTTTTATGTTCTCATTCCTAATAGGTATAAGAAAGTCTTAGTATTTTCTTATGGATTCTGAGTTTTAAAGTTCCCATTTCTCAAAGACAATTTGACCCTTTACTGGGTTGTCAGCATAGGCATCTTTTAAGTTTAGCCTCATTTCATGCAGACATTGATTGTTTAGAGACCATGGGAATTGTTGGTTCTTTGGAAGGAAGGCCATGGTTTTGTTTTCCCCTAAATTTAGGGCATTCGTGCTCAACTACAAAAAGCCATATTTTGGCGAGTCTTTGCAGGAATGATTCAGAAAAGAAGCATGTTTCATCCTGAAAATACACTGACATTTGCTAGAGGCAGATGGCAGAAGATGGGATAGCATGACATCAGAAATCAAGGAGACTTCACATGCTTGGCTTTGCCAAAAGCTTCTGGAATCTGCGTGTTCAGAATCCTTCGCTTGTATTCTTGTCATTTCAGATGTGCCCTTGCAGTTAACTGTTTAGCTAGGATGGAATTTTTCTCCTAATTTTAGCACAGTAAATGTAGAACTGTTAAATATTCTTAAAATTATATAAGCCTAAGCCCTTGGATGGATGTATATTGTGTTGTCTTTATTCATTTTCTTATAGTTCTGTTTTTGGAATGTTCTTATAACAAGAACACGGAAGCTTAATATATATTCCATCTGACTAAAATTTAACCCTCTTTAAAGAAACTGAAAGGTTTTCAAAGCTGTTTTCCTTCCAATGTGTAGGTTCAACTTCTGGCTCTTGATGAATTTATTCCTATCAAAAAGTTGTACTATTTCAGATGACTTGTTAATCTACCCAGATTGGCGTGTTTGACACAAGTGGAGCTCATTCTATATTTTTAGGTGCTTGGTGCTTCTGTTCCAGATAAGCCCCAAAATAGTCTCACTAAATGCAAACGACTTTTTATAGCAGTTAGTTTGGAGGGAATAAACACAAGGAGCGTTTTGTCCAAAATGTGATGGTCTGTTAGTCAGCATCTGGTAGTGAGGCCATCTTTGCCTGCAGCCTCCAGTATGAGAAAGCGCAGTTGCACATTGAGGTCTCTCTTGGGACTGCAGACTGAAGCCATATCCACCTTGAAGGGTAATACTGAAAGGGGGGTGTCCACCCTTCTTTTCGTGTACTCCACTGAACTACCTACATAGCTTCTTTTTTTTATATACATAAATTTACTTATTTTATGCTGAACACACATTCTGAGGCAAGGCATTATGAAAAGCGAGATGCTGAGTTTCTTTTCAAGCCCCTGGGCTCTGAGCTGGCCGTGAGTTGGTTACCTTAATGAACACGGCGTGAAATGCTTAAAGCTGAACTGTGTGAGCTGGGAGCAAAGTCCTGGGGAAAACCACCTTCAAAGTGTCCTACTCATAGGAGATATCATTCATCCTGGTAAGAATAGAGGATTTTTCTTTTTATTTATTTTTCTTCCTTATACATGTGTATACTAGGTTTCCACTTTTGCCGTCACAGAATTTAAAAGGCTAAATTGAATGACAATAACAATGTTTAAACATAAGGACTAAGAACAAAGACTTCATAAAGAACGAATGAAGATAAATACATTCAGAAAAGAAATCAGACGATTGCTGCAATGAAATATTAAGCAATTAATAATAATAATGCAAAGAAATTGTCAGATAGGAGTATGTCTATTCTAGAATACTCTGATCAGTTCTTTTCTTTTTTCCAAAGTCTCAAAAAAATAGACACTAGGATTTATAAATAAAAGTAAAAGATAATTCCAAAAAAACAGATTATGCCAAATCTTATAAATAATAGAAAAAGAAATACTTCAAAATCATTCAAAGAATATAGGATTTTTTTAAAATGCTGCTGCCAGTAAATTAAAATATGTCCTTTTTGTATTTGTCAGGTAAGTGATATACACAGAAGGTACTAAAAATGGATACGTGTTTTAAGAAAGGAAAAACTGGATTAAAATTGAAATACTCAAGTCCTGTTTGACTTATGCAATTACAAGAGATATAAGATAAAATATATAACAAATGTATATATTATTATCATTTAGTGCAGTTTTTTCCCTTTCTTAAAATGGGTATACATTTTTAGGGTAACTTCTATAGATAGGACAGATATATTTGTCAGAGTCAATCTCCTGCTTACTAAGATATCCTGTCCCTGCCCCTGGCCATAGAATAGGGACACAATTAAATTCTTCTTTCTGTAACTCAAGATGTATTTAAAAGTTAAACTTATTTCCTTGATAAAACTTACAGGACTTCAGGTGATGGTTATTTTCAGAATTTTTTTTTTCCTTTTGTGAGAGACAAATTCACTTTAAGAATTTTGAGAATGTATGGTTCAGGAAAATTCCAGACAGCATGCTTCATGAGGCTTCATTAAATGGTTGAGTCAACCCGGACCCAGAAATAGTATAGGGTTGAAACCTGCTTAGCAATATTATTTTTGACCAGATCGGCCAAGAACTGAATCTGACCAGATAGGTTCCTGTGAGGAAAGCAGGTGATGTGATTTTTCCCTGCCAATGAAAACTGAGAAAGTGAAGAACCCTCCCCCCAACCTCTGCAATTATGTTTCTGCAAAAATAGACTAAAAAGACACTTTGTCAGTATAATGAACCTTATGTTCATTTATTGGTACTTCACTTTTAAGTAAGGGATTTGAATGAATGAATCAGTAGGTGAACAAATGAATGCATAGAGGGATAAGCTTGATGAACAGGAAACTGGAGATGGCAGACTGGCATGGTAGTTCAGACAGAGGGCCTGGGTATTCCACCTGGGTTCAGATTCTAACTCTGTCGTTAATTATCTGTGAAATTTTAAGCAGATGTTTAAACTTTGTGAGTCTCAGTTTCCCCATCTATAAAATTGGGCTTCTGATAGTATGTACTGGTGTGAGAATTACATAAGACGGTATGTGTACAATTCTTAGGCCTTTGTGAGTGCTCAGTAAACACATTATTGTTGTTGTTATCACTGTTACTAGTATATCTTGTGGTGGGAAAGGAGTAAATTATAGAGAAGTGTATTTGGTCACTAGAGTCTCTGGACTGCTTCTACAATGGTTGCTATGGTGACCAGAAATACTTGTTATGCCTCATTTGGGTGTTATCTAAGTCACCATGTCTCAAAAAATGTTCCACAGTTTGCCTGGTTGTTATTAGGTATTCTGTGATAAACAGTTCCCATAATTAGACAATTCGGGGGTGACATGACTTTTCCAAACTTGAATCGTGCTCCTGAGCACTGTAAATCTCCAGCACTGGCACTTCCCAGCCCGCGTAACCACAGCGTCAGCATCCTCCTCCCCGCCAGCATCTTGCAGGACCACACGTAGGGAAAACACTGATGTCACGGGACGTTGAAATATACTCATTGCATGTGGCACACCCTTCAGATACATTTTTCCTTCCTTGGAGACCGTTGAAATCCAAGTGACATGTCCCAGCGTGATTTACCACATGGGTTGTATTTTGAAACCCAAATCTAAAACAATCAATTTCAGAGAGAGCCTTGTTTAGCCCCCAGGCCAGCATTGGGGCCTGGGAGAGGGGTTGGTGTCCAGAGCTCTTAGGGCTTTTCTGGGTCAGCTTTCCAGGGTTTATTCAAGCCCCCCAAGTGCTGGAAGTCTGTGTCCCCGAGAAGGCACAGGAAGTTACGTGCTTGTGCCTTGAGGCCTGCTCTGGCTTCTAATCTCCCAGCTTCATCCCACGCTCTCCCTTTCTCACCCTGTGGCCCTGCCAGGCTACTTTCTCTCCGCTTGTGCCCGAGGTTACCCTCCCAGCCCCAGCCCCAGCCCCTCTCCTCTCCTACTCTGTTTCTTCTGCACCCTTTCCTCCCAACCTGGTTACCTTTTACCCATTTTTAAGCCTGAGCTCCAGAATCATTTGCTTCCAGACAGAGAAAGTCTGAGTGAGGAGCCTGTCCTGTGGCGGCTCAGTGGAGGCTTTTGTTACTGTCCACAATCTCATCTCCCTTGTTTTTCTCTCTAGATTCTAAAATGCTTTATACGGTTTGTTTATTGAGATGTAATTTACTACAGTGGAATGGTCCGTCTGCTGTCTGCTGTCCAGTCAGCGTTGTTGTTGGGGTTTTTTTTTTGTTTGTTTTTTAGTTTCTCTCTTTTATTTGGCAAGGGGGATAGACCATGCTTACTGTGACTCTTACCCCAGAGCACTGTGAATCTTCTTGCCTGCGCCCTCCACCTCCCCCTGCCAAATAAATAAACCGGGACAAGGGGGCACAGGGCAAGGGAGGGGAGCGAAGGAGGCTGCCCCACAGCACAGTATCCCTGTGGAGGGTGAGCTGGGCAAGAATCAGTAGACCATGGACCCCATGACCGGGATAAGGAAGGACCTTGAGCTGGCCCGAGGCAAGGGCAGGTGAAGGTGCCCTTGCCCTCGGCTGGGAGCAGAGACTAGCAGCCTGCCTGCAGCCCATCAAGACAGCATTGTGAAAGGAGTAGTAAGACACAGAACATTCTGTCACCACTGAAAGCTCCTTTGTACCCCTTTCCAATTGACCCCCACCCCCAAAGCAGCTACTCATCTGCTTTCTGTCGCCGCAGAGCCGTTTCTCTTCTTCCCCAATGGAAAGGAGTGGAATCAGACACTCTGTACCTTCCTGCGCCTCCCGCTTCTCTCACTCAGCATACTATTTTTGAGACACAGCCATGTTGTCACATGAATCCAAATTGGTTCCCTCGTATCACTGAGTCATGTCCCGTTGAGGAAGATACACAGTCTACTTAACCCTTCTGTCAATGGACACCTGGCTCACTTCTAATCTTGGGCTATTAAGAACAAAGCTGTCCTGAACATTTTTATACAGGCTTTTTGCGAACTACATTTTTATTTCTCTTGGGTAAATAACTAGGCATAGCACTGCTGCAGGAAGTGGTGTCTGCTTCAATTTGGAGAACTATGGAACAGCCTTCAAAGTCATTGCCCTGCCTATAAACTTCCCTGGCTCAGTTTCCCCAGTGTCCAGCTCAGTGCAGGGCATATGCTAGACCCTCAGCGCTTATTAAAAATGTATGGGAAACAGGCTCACACCAGTTTTCATTCTAATGTCCTCACTAATCACGGACCAAGAAAAAGAATGTTTTGTCCTTCAGGGAGATGAAACTTTTATTGGCTAAATGTGAGTTCATTATAGGCAGGCAAAAAACAGGGAGAATGTGGCTCCCTCCCACCTGCTCTGGGCCTGCCTCTCTGGTTTCAGGTGACAGTGTGGCAGTTAGGTGTGCAGGTTCACACGGGCCTTGGAAGGGTCCTGAGCAGCAGCAGTAGCCACGCTCACCTCCTAAAGTTAAAACTCCCAACACTCCCATTCAAGACTCTCCCAGACCTATTTTTCCAGCCCCACCTCTCAGTTTCCCTACACAAACCCTACTTCAGCCACAGGTGACAACTGTCTTATCTTCATGATATTTAGCATTTTTTCTCACCTTTGCAGTGGTCACAGATGTCACCTGGAAGAGCCCCCCCACTCCCCACCCGTGGCGACCTCTCCCTGTTGAGGTCCTGGTTAGCCTTCCAGGCTCAGTTCAGATGCTTTGTCCTCTCTGAAGCCTGTCTCAGCCACCGCAGCTGGGAGTTGTTCTTTGGAGGCTCTTTGAATTGGTGAACAGAGTCCCTTAGCCATTCAGCTTGTACTGAACTGTGTCTCCATCTTCTCACTCTGTAAGGTAATAGGCTTCTTCAGGGCAACGTGCTTAGTGGACCTCAGCACTCTGGTGGGAACTCGGGCTGCAGGTCACTAAGAGAGTAGCCAAGGCCGCTCATCATGATCCTTGCTCTTGGTGGCTGATTGCACTAAAGAGAAGTTAAATTATATGGTAAGGCCACGGTTCCTTCTTGAGACAAGTTGTTTACAGAAGAAGGATCTGTCTGCCAAGAGAAAGCTGTGGTATACAAATGTGGGGCTTCGTGTTACCTGCTGGGCACATAAAGGAAGTTAGCTTTCTTCAGTCACAGGTCACAGGTCACCAGGAAGAACACATACTGACAGACAGAGGAGCTTCATGCACCATTTGTACACACAAGACAATTGTAAATCATTTCCTACAGGGAGAGATGGCTCCAAGGAGCAGAACATTTGATCCTGTGACATACTTGTTTTGTTTTGAGATGAGGTCTTGCTATGTTGCCCAGGCTGGCCTCCAACTCCTGGGCTCAAGTCTTCCTTCCACCGCAGCCTCCCTCCTAGGTGGGACACCACCGTGCCTGGCTGGCTGTTCTCTTTTGATTGCTGTCTTGGTAGTTGAAAGTCCTAATTTTGCCTCTGGTCTGCAAACTGCCTACTCATATAATTGTACAAGTCCTAAAAACACTTAAAGTTCTAGAAATGTAATGGAGTGGTCTTTACTAAGATAACAAACATAAATGTGAAAAGAATACCTAAAAGCATGGAAATCCGCACTGAACAAAACATGTTTTCTGTGTATTGTGTCGTACTCTAAAAATTCTCATCATTTTTGAGTGACATAAAACTTAAAGCTATAGTTAGGGAAGCTATTTCATGATTTGGTTTCTTAGCAAATGTTATTGCAAACGAATAAGAATTATGAAAGTAATGCTTCTCATTTTTAAAAAGAAAAAAAATTAGATTGCCCTGAAAACTGTAAATACCAATTTCTCAAAACAGAATAGGCCTGTAAATTCTTTGACATCTCAGAATTTTGTATTTGATCAAGAGGAAAAAACACTCATTTGTAGACCTTTAAACTAAAGAATTAGATGCCAGTTTTTAAAAAGTCTGGTAATAGCATAATTGTTAAGCAGGTAGAACTAATTAGCTGGGGTGTATTATGTTTAATTGCTTGCCTTCTTCTGGCTTAAAGAAAAACACTACATCTTGCATGCCTAAGAATTTTAACAGCTGTTTCTCCCTCTCCTGAACCAGTAAGAAGTAAATGCAGCATTGAAATTCCTAGGTGATTTCCAGCCTTATTCAGCTGGCGGAGAAATGAATTTGATTATCCTTCTCTCAGCATATGAGAGGCATAACTCTTCTGGTGTGGGTAGGGTCATGGGGCAGGCGGTTTCCAGAAAGTCGGCTTTTTTGCCGTGGTTCTCAAAAGTCCCTGGTTTTTTAGATCCTTAAGAGGAATTCAGTGCCATGTAAAAACTACCTCGTCCTTAGAGCAGGAGACCTGCATGTCATGGAAGTCAGCACCCTATTAAAAAGTCCCTGCTTCTTCGCAGGACTTGAAGATTTAAATATCTTCATTTGTTTTAATGATTAAAAAATTGAACTTGATATATTTTTTTGTCTATCTGAAAGTATTATGGGCAATTTCAAATATACACAAAATTAAAGTATAACAACCACTCATGTAGCCATTGCCCAATTTAAAAAAATTAGGAGCTTTATGGCTAGTTGTGTTTCATCTGGGCTTTAACTCCTCAGCACATCCTGTAGGATTTGAAAGCAAATTCTAAAAATCATCTGTAAAACATTTATTCATCCAGGGCAGCGCCTGTGGCTCAAAGGAGTAGGGCGCCAGCCCCATATACCTAGGTGATGGGATCAAATCCGGCCCCAGCCAAAAAACTACAAAAAACTGCAAAAAAAGAAAAAAAATTTATTCATCCGTAAACATTTCAGCATATATATCTCTAAAAGACAAAGCAGGCTTTTTAAAACCATCATCACACGTAGGAAAAACTGAGCAATAATTCCATAATGTCAACATATAGTCATGTGTTTAAATTTCCAGTTGTTCCATAAATGTCCTCTGTGGGTGTGCTCTTTTTTCCAATTTCTTATTTTCAACTCACATCGAAATAAAGATCACACAATGTTGCTGTTCAATGCATCTTTAATACAAAAGTTTCAATCATAAAAAATTTCAAACTTACAGAGAAGTATAGAAACTATTCATTACTCGTGCACTTGACAAATGTTAACATTTTTCCATATTTGCCTCAGATCTCTCTTTGCCTTTTTGCCTTCTCAAAGAAATACAGTGCTATAAATACAGCTAAAGTCCCTCCCCCTTATTTTTTCCTTTTTCCCTACTCAGAATGACCCAACATCCTAAAAGTGGTATATATCATTTCCACAGTATGTATCTATATACATGTATATGTGGCTATTGCTACATATATGTATCCATGATAATAATACATCATAATTTTTACATAAGTATCCGTTTAATATAAATGTATGTATATACACATACCTTTTTGTAACTGGCTTTGTTTATCCATCATCCATATGCATACAAATTATTCATTTTAAATAGCGGTGCTGCATTATTTCATTTCATGGATTAATGCCAATACAGTCACTACCCTACTAATGTCCATTCAGGATGTTTCTAATTTTTTCCTATACAAGAGGGACTCTACCTAACAATTTCAAGTATTGTGATTTGGTTGTTTGTACCTTCACATTAACCAAAATTAAAAATGTATACATGAATTAAAAAAACGAAAACAAATGATGTTCAGTAAATTAGGTAAATCTCCTCAGACAGCTGAATGAGAGTTTATTGGTAACGCCTGAAAGTGGTAAAGACGTCTTCAGTTTTGCCAGGTATCTGTATGACTGATTTCTTTCTAAAGTCACTATCACTAGCAATATACATGATGAGAATTCCAGTTTCTCTAGATCCTACCCAATAGTTAGTATGGTCAGGCTTTTAAAATTTTTGCCAATGTGCGGTGTGTGAAATGGTAACTCATTCTTCCAATTCCTACTCTGATTACCAATGAGATTTAATACCATTTCGTATGTATTGCCTTTTGAGATATTATCTTCTGTGAATTCCCTGTTCATAAAAGTTTTTTTCTAACTCAGCAGATTTTGGAATTTCAAAAGTGTCCACTCTTTATGCAGACCAGTTAATTCTTTTTGAAGAAACTCAATGGGTTCTGTACTTTAAGAAGTTTTCAGAGAAATCGTATTTACAGTTGCATGTGGAAACTTTAAGATTAGAAAAGGACATTCGCGGGAACTGGACTCTTTCAAGCTGGAGAAAAGTCAACTGCCAAGGGCGGAAACTACTCCAAATGTTGTTATTGACCACACTGTTCAATCTGCTGAGGCTTTAACCATCTGCCTTACTTTTCATTTGCATGCTTTTTTTTTTTTTCAATTCTCTTTGTATTTTCCTCCAAAGCTCCTGTACTCTTTCAATAACTTACCAATATCATTTTATACCCACTCAATACAGCCACTATCTGTCAGCATCTTTTCCTTTCCTGGAAGTTTCCCTTTTAGGATCCTTTGCCCTCCTGTTCCCCCATGGACTTGCACTCTCTGGGCCATCCCTTCACCTCTCCCCCAAGTTGAATCCTCTGTGCTCAACCCCACGCTTCCTCCTTTGTGATAAGTTCCTTTATTTGATGGGTCGAATCTCTAGGATTCCCTGAAGATAAGATATAATAAAAGTAAATTTTTTCTAGATTAGCTGAAATGTCCTTTACATTTTATTTATTTTTGCTCCTTTGACACTTGGTTTTCATAATCTGTCTGGGCCTTGAGTTCTAAATACAATATCATTTTCCTTCAGCATTTGAAGGATTTGATTCTTCAACTCTCCAGAATGGCCGTTGAGAAGTCTGATGCCTTTCTAATTCCTGATCCTTTGTTTGTAACCTGTTCTCCCTTTCTGGAGGGTTTTAGAATTGTCTTTCTGTCTTTTCTCATCTGCGTTTTATAATATGCCTCACTGTGGTCTTTTGTTAAAATTATTTTTACTGATTAGTTATTAGTTTCTTTCAATCTAGAAACATATTTCCTTTAGTTCTGGATTTTTTTTTAACTTTCTTCTTTTAAAAAATAATTGTTTCTCTTCAGTTGTATCTACTGGAGCTGTTTCTGGTTAGAAGTTGGATCTCTTAAATTGTCTTATTTTTCTTTCCTTTCCTTTTTCTTTTCTTTTTTTTAACTTTCTGGGAGTGTTTAATGTCCTTAACCTCCTACTAGCCCATCAATTTTTTTTTTTTTTGGTTACAGCTAGCATCTTAATTTCCAAGACTTTTAATTTTTTGTTATAGTTTCTATTTTATGGAATCTTGTTTTGTGGCCAAAATATCTCTTATATATGTCTGTGAAGATCGTAATTATGAGTTTCGAAAGTGTCTGCAGTGCTCTGTGTTCTGAGTTATGTTCCATTTTCTACAGGTTTGGCTCCCACTTTCATATTTGACAATATACTTACCATTTTGAATTGGTGTAGGGATTGAATTAAATGACAGATGTGTACACGGTACGTAGAACAGTGCCTGGCATTTAGTAAGTACCCCGTATGTTATGTTGATTTTGTGATTTTAAAGGTTTTCCACAGCCTAGGTATTTATAGTTATAGGTCACCTTGAAATACCATAAAAATAAATGTAAATATTGAACTTTTGGGGGAGAACCTGATAAAAATATAAAAGGTTAGTGTTCTAAGAAACCCGAGAAATCTTCCAGTGCAAGAATTTTGTACCTTCATCTGTTTTGATCAGTTTTGAGAAGTGGCCCAAGTAATATGTTAGAAATAATAGAGAAACTACTAGGTTTTTTTTTTTTTGAGACGGAATCTCAAGCTATCCCCCCGGGTAGAGTGCCATGGCCTCACAGTTCACAGCAACCTCCAACTCCTGGGTTCAAGTGAGTCTCCTGCCTCAGCCTCCCAAGTAGCTGGGACTACAGGCGCCCGCCACAGCGCCGACCATTTTTTGGTTGCAGCCATCATTGTTGTTTGGCGGGCCGGGCTGGGGATTTGAACCCGCTACCTTAGGTGTATGTGGCTGGCGCCTTAGCCGATTGAGCCACGGGCGCCGAGCCACTACTAGAGTTTGTAAATGACTAATGTTTGATATGTATCATAAATTAGAGAAAATTAACGGTTGTCCTCATAGTATCAATTATCTCCTTCATTTGCATTCTGACATACTTTCACATGGAGAGAAAAGCTTAAAGTTACTGCTTTAGCCCTGGCATTGCTAACACTTTAAAGCCTACTTTAATCTGTATTATGCCCTATAATTTGGGTAAATGTATGGGAGTGAACGTCATCCTGAGTGTTGTGGTGGGGAAAAGTTAAGGACTGACTGCTGTCTAGTTCAAGTGCCTAAATTTGAAAATGAGGAAATAGAAATTCCAGATATGATTACTATCCAAGGCCGAAAAATGACCATGGCTTAACAGAAGCTCTGTACTGCAATTCTACCCTGACTACATTTTCAGTTTGATTCTGCTAAGAAGACAAATATTCAACTAAGTGAAAATTTAAGGTCCTTTTGAAACATCAGAATTCTAAACTGGTGATTCTCCCCGACTATAATTAAAATAGATAGGATTTTTGAATTAGGTATTCTCTAATTCATTCATTTGTTTGGCAGTACATAATGAAATCTGCTATGATTATGACCTGAAATTTACCTTGCTATTGTTGGACTAGCCATCCTACTTTTATTTCCTATTTCTTAAATGTTTATTTTAGTTATACATGTAAAACACGAATAGGAACCCAGATTCCAAGAGAACCTTGTCAATTCATTGCTAAGGACAAATATGCCAGGGTATGAAATGGGATATTTTATGAATTCTATTTACCTAGGAGATGTTATTAGGTTTCCTAGGCTGGAACCAAGACCACATCTGAATCAGTATCTTTTGTTTTTTATGGGTAGCCATAAACTGAAAAGAACCTTACCAATTTTATGGCATAGGTTCACACAATTGGTATATCTTTCTAAATAGATATAAACCCAGACATGCAGTAGCCAATGGCTTGTCACATAGTTGCATTAAAATTAACCTAAACATATTTGTCACCCAGAAGAGGCCTCTAATTTATGGCCACAGTGTTCCATTTATATCAGATATGTAGTAGCTAGACTGTTGGAATAGCAAAGAACCCTTTATAATTTTCTAGTCAAAGTATATGGAAAGCAATGGACTTAAAAACAGTTACCATGGAAATTTTCAAATATACACAAATGTAGAGGGAATTGTTCATTGCATCCTGTCTACCTACAGTCCAATGCCCTTTCTCTCTTCTCTCTCTCACATTGAGTCATCTTAAATCAAGTCCAGGACCTCTTATCATTTGGTCCAAAAATACTTCAATACCTTTCTTGAAAAGAAAAGGACTCTTTTCAAAAACATAACCACAATATTATTGTCACACCTAAAAAAAATTAACAATTGTTACTTAAAACAATACTGTCAATACTTGAATTTGTCTGTCTCAGAAACATCCTCCCTTGGTTTGTTGAAATCCAGATACTTTCACATATTGCACTTGGTTGATATATCTCTTAAGTCTCTTTTCATCTAAAATTCTCTTGCCTTTAAAAAACAACCTTACACTATTGGTTAAAAAGACAGGGTAGCTTATTTGTTGGAAAAATGAAGTCATATTTAAAAAAAAAAAATTCCCCACATTCCGGATTTTGCTGATTGCTTTCCCATGGTGTCATTGAACATATTTTTCTGTCCTTGTGTTTCTTGTAAACTGGTAGTTGAGAATTTGATTAGATGCAGGCTTTATTTTTTGATGTGAAAAAAGTTTCCATTGATAGTGGTGCAAATTTCCTATTGCATCCCATCATGCTTTTTGTGATATTAAGATTAGTCTGCGGCCATACCACCCTGAACGCAACTGTCTTGTCTGATCTCAGAAGCTAAGCAGGGTCAGGCCTGGTTAGTACTTGAATGGGAGACCACCTGGGAATACCAGGTACTGTAGGCTTTAAAAAAATAAAGTAAAATGAAAAAGATTGATCCATTTATTTTTAAGCTTCCCATCAGCTTTTCCCTAATGGTTTCAGCAACTGCTGATGATATTACCTAGGTCCACAATAGACATTACATCCAGGGTTATGAGTTTCTGAATTTGGAAAAATCTCACCTAGTTCCAACTTCTCCCTCCTGATTTGTTCTGTCGTCTTGGTCATTTATTGTCTCTTTCTTAATCTGTAAAAGATTTGTAATTCTCTAATTCAATTTTCCCTAAAGTATGTTACATGGAATGCAAGGCGGTGGTCCCTAACATTTTTGGCACCAGGGTCTGATTTCATGCAAGATAATTTTTCCATGACAGGGGGAGATGGTTTCAATGATTCAAATGCATTACATTTATGTGTACTTTATTTCTTGATTATTACGTTGTTACATTACATTACATCGTCTACATTATTGTTACCTGCTCATAAGGAAGGCACACCTAGCTCCCTCACATATGCAGTCCACAGGAGGGTTCAAACTCCTGTGAACACTATGTGATAGGAGGAGGAGCTCAGCTGGTGATGTGAGGGCGGGGGACAGGCTATAAATACAGATGAAGCTTTGCTCTGTCCCTTGCTGCTCACCTGCTGCAAAGCCTGGTTCCTAAGAGGCTACTAGTAGGTACTGGTCTTCAGCCTGGAGGTTGGGAACCACAGCTGTAAGGCATACTTCCCCAAGTTTGGGGGATGCTACACACTTGTTTTTTCCTCTGAGAGATTTAAAATATACATGAGCCTATTTAAAGGTTTTGTCATTTAAGAAACTTGGTTCATCCAGAGTTTAAATTTATTGGACCACTGTATTTTTTTTTTTGTCATTAATACCTATAAGAAACCTATTGAAAGAAATACACTTGGAAATGCATCTTAGGTTAGAAGGGAATGAGGAAGGACGTCCCCGGACCCCTGAGGGGCCTGCTGATAGGCAAGCCATGGCTCTGTAACA
Organism: Otolemur garnettii; assembly: GCF_000181295.1. Classification (NCBI taxonomy): domain Eukaryota; kingdom Metazoa; phylum Chordata; class Mammalia; order Primates; family Galagidae; genus Otolemur; species Otolemur garnettii. The sequence continues at coordinate 8,303,335 of NW_003852412.1, forward strand.
GCGGTGCACTGCTGCTTGGGAGAAGCAAGAGTGTGAGAATGAGATGAGTTCAAGTTCAGGGAGTGGAGAGAACTGATGAATCATAGCTGCGTGTCTCCTGTTAGTATTAGCTCATCTTCATTTTATTGATGGCTTTAATTGCTATACTGCCTCTCAGCATTACTTATATTTCCAATTTAGACTATTCTGAATAGTCTATTCTTAATAGTCTGTATTAAATACTTATAAAAAATTCTAACTCTCACACTTAAAAAAATTAGCACAGTTTGGTTTTTCTTAAGAGACAGGGTCTCATTTTATTGCTCTCGGCAGAGTGCTGTGGTGCCACAGCAACCTCCAGCTCCTGGGCTTAGGTGATTCTCCTGCCTCAGCCTCCTGAGTAACTGGGATCACAGGCACCTGACAAAACACCCAGCTTTTTGTGTGTGTGTGTGTTTGGCCAGGGCCGGGCTCAAATCCTCCACCCTCAGTATGTGGAGCCGGCGCCCTACTCACTGAGCCACAGGCGCTGCCCCACAGTTTGGTTTTTTAACTTTTCAGATTTATACATGTACACCACACATATACACACGCACACACACGCACACACACACACCATCCCAAAGCATTCTTCACTTATTTTATTTCAGGTGCAGGATTGGTATGTGAGGAATAGAAAGGAGACTCATAATACTAATTTTGGTTGTTTGCTTCAGATGTTAACCCCAGACTGATATTCATGCCAGAGCCTCACATCCTGTTTGTGGCTCACTATGGAAAATTGAGTTGAATAAAATTAGGGACAGAGACCAATTTTCCTTTGCTCTGAAGATTCCTCGAGCTCTGTTCAATAAATGTTTTTCATTAGAAGGAAAATGTTGTGCCTTAATGCTCCTGAGAAAAAATAGTGATTGCCAGTAATGCCATCAGGAAACGATTTTTTAAATGTTTCAAAGCGTAAGCATGAATCAATCACTAAATAGGGAATACAACTTATTTTGCAGACTTGGAACATTAATGATAAAATCCTTTTTTTTTAAAGGAAGAGTTATTCTAGGAAAGTGTGAATTTCAATTTTAGGAACATGCACAAGGGATACAGCAATAAGAGTTACAAGTCAGAACACTTGATTGAAATAAACAAGAACAGAGCCAAGGCTCAGAAGACACGCAGTTATGTTCTGTGACCTTTGCTGGGGAGGATGGAACGGGATAAGACACGGTGAGGGTGGAACAATGCGTCATGAGTGATCGCAGCAGCAGACTAAACATGCTTTGCACAGCCCTGGGCTCCGGGTGTCTGGCCGTTAGGTACACTCGTGAGCTAAATTCAGACCTTGACAGTTGATGTTTATGATAAAAGTTATACTGGTACTTTTAGATTTAAGTAAAACTTATGCTTAAAAATGATCATGATTTAAAATGCTTTTCTATTTAAAAAAATCATAAAAAGGCAATGATTAATGAAACATTTTAACATTGTAGACAACCCTTTTCTATTATACTTGTCAACAAACCTGTTATTTATAATTAACTCCTTTAAAATATGCTGTTCATAGGACAGGGATCAAGTGCAGAGTTTCATTGTGAATATTATCTGCCAGTCATAAATCCCCCAGTTCTGTCCTTTGAGGACTGTATGTGGGCACACCTGGAGTATGTACTGTAAGGAAGACTGAAGCTACAGGACTGGGACACCTGTCACAGTTACCTTAAAAGCATGATTTTAAATGCACCTTCAGATGATAAAATTGATTGCATTTCTTGAGTATAAAGCGGGTTAAAGAATGCAATCCTTTTGTGTACCTCTAGGATGTTATTTGGTGGATCCTGGGCCCAAATACAAATGTTCAAATTCACCCGGTACCATACAGGATGGACATAAAGTTTGTGTGTAATTGACTATGTTAACCTGTTTTAAGTTGCACACAAACTTTCTGTCTACCCTTCAGAAGAAATTTAAGAGGCTTTACAGCTTTTCAGTTCAATCCTGCACAAACTGAAGCCCAGAGAAGGGAAATGACTCGCCCAAGGTCACATTTCACCTCGTGGTTTAAAAGATGTCACTCACTTCACAGTTCAGGAGGCACTTTTTTTTTTGAGACAGAGTCTCACTTTGTTGGCCTGGGTAGAGTGCTGTGGCATCACAGCTCACAGCAACCTCCAACTCCTGGGCATAGGCTATTCTCTTGCCTCGGCCTCCCGAGCAGCTGGGACCACAGGTGCCCGTCACAACGCCTAGCCATCTTCTGTTGCAGTTTGTCTGGGACCAGGCTCAAACGTGGCACCCTTGGTACATGGGGCTGGCACCCTACCCACTGAGACACAGACGCCTTTGTTTTAAATATGCATGTGTGACGTTAGGATGTGTTTTATATGCTGAGTATATAGTTTCGATCTTGAAAATAGCCAATTATCCAGTTGACTCAAAAGAAGAGAAGGCTGATTCTCTTCATTGTTAGTTATTTAGTAGATATTTCAATGTTGGGTGAGTAATGTGTAAAAGTGACAAATGACAATGTCGACCAGCAGGTTGCAACGCAGGGTTAAAGACTGGAAGATTCAGGGAACTTTCTGGCTTCAGTGCTCCCTGCACCCATGTCCCTTAGTAGCAGGGGGATTTTCTGGCCCAAGGGCCCACAAGAAAAAGGACTGGTGCCAGCCAAAATGCAGATACCTATAATGTTGTTGTTGTTGTTGTAGTTTTGGCCAGGGCAGGGTTTGAACCCACCACCTCTGGCATATGGGGCTGATGCCCTATTCCTTGAGCCATAGGCACTACCCAGATATCTATAATGTTTAAAAACTAATGAAATATGAAGAGACTAACTTAGACCCCCATGGTGGTCCTTATAATGTAAATATGGAAATTTCTTGTGGAGGAAAATATTTTAGTGTGTTAACAAAAGCTTGGTTATGTAGCAGGGAAAAAAATCACTGAACCAAGATTCCACTTTTCCATTTGGTTTAGCCAGACTTTGGGTCATTTATGTGTTTCAGCTTATGGGTCCTTATTTTAAGGGTAGTAATACTCACTCTGTTTAGTTTCCAGAGATACCGTAAAGATCAAGTTATTTCTTTTACGTCAAGAGTGAAAGTTATGTTGAGACACTTGGTTGAAGGGTACTTTGTAGTTTGAAGTTTTGTTTTATTATAATACTATCTGGGTTTTAGTTGACCAAATTATGATAGTATTGATATTTCTTTGCTTGTTAAAAATAAGGTATTCCACTTCATGCCCATCAGTTTTATAAGCATTTTGATCACAAATGGAATTGGATGATTAATTTTACTCCCCGAGAATTCTGCTTTCTGAATCAGCGAGGCTTAATTTTAACAAATGATTTTTCAATTTAGCGTTCCGTGTGATGGTCATACTCTCAAGGGTGGGAAGTGTGGACAAGGTGGCCGGCCTTGAGAAGCGTGCCGTTGTTGTGCTGGAGTTCTCGCAGTGCTGAAATGAAGTAATAAAATCAGAAATCACAGAACAGTTTCTTATTTCAAAGACAGACAGCCTGACCTTGGCTTCATAGCTCAGGTAGAAACCAAGAAGGAACACGGAGGAGGAAATTGAGTTCCCCTCCAGGTGACACACAACCAGAACAACATCCAGTAATACATCTGGAATTACAATGGGGGCCATTTACCTTTGGACCCAACAGGCTCTCCCCTAGAAACGTTTCTCTCCTTGACTCTCCTTCTCATTTTGAAAAGCTCTGATTAAGCCTCTACATTTCCACTACACAACTCCCAACACACGCACACACACCCCTTATACTTTCCTGGTTCTCTGTTTTCCTGAACTAGAGCCTACAATTTAACTTAAAAGAATTCTTCCTCACACACATTGGGTTGTTTGGCTCTTTTTGAACACGGCTTCCTTTGAAGTCACCCAGGGGACTTTCCAGATACCTACACTCACCAGTGTTTTGAATTTTTTGCTGCCTGTTTCACACCCCAGAGGAAGGAAGCTTACCGGGATTAAGGGCTTCCAGTGTGCCTGGAATTGTCCCATTTGTCAGCAGTCACCTCCCAGCTGCCTCATTCCACGAATTATTTTTCATTCTCCATGTAGTAATTCTTGTGCCAGGCTGGACCTTGTGTTGGCAAGGGGGCAGCACCGTCAGGGCACAGGTGACATCCTCAGTCCATAGCATCTACAAATGAGTATTTTGAGGGGTGTGTGTGTGTGTTTTTAAATTTGTATAATATTCAACATCAGCAGTTTATCTGGAAGTATTTGTCTTTAAAACTGAAGTGGCTTCATTCAATGGCTGGGAAAAGGAATTGGGCCTGTGAATGTGTGGTGGGATTACAGGTAGGCATACTTTGTCCCCCAAGTGGTGAAATGGGATGGAGAGCATGGTCGCTGGATTTGTAGTGTTGCCCTTACGGTGCAAGCATTGCCTGGGGGTGTCTGTGTCTGCCTGATGAAATGAGAGAAATTCCTGGTTCTGCAGTAATTGCAATGTCAGTTTTGAGAAGCTCAGAATCCCCTTTTTTCCTTCCTTCCTCCTTCCCTCCCTTCGTTTCTTTTTGTTGACACTTCAAAATGTTATATTTAAGGAAGGGAAAGTATTATTAAATATCCAGGATCTGTTTGTTTGTTTTGAGACAGAGTCTCAAGCTGTCACCCTGGATAGAGTGCTGTGGCGTCACAGCTCACAGCAACTTCAAACTCTTGGGCTCAGGTGATTCTCTTGCCTCAGCCTCCCAAGTAGCTGAGACTACAGGTGCCTGCCACAGTGCCCAGCTATTTTTGTTGTTGTTGTGGTTGTGGTTGTCATTTTTGTTTTAGCTGGCCCAGGCTGGGTTTGAACTGGCCAGTCTCGGTGTCTGTGGCTGGCATCTTACCCACTGAGCTACGGGCACCGCCAAATATCCAGGATCTGTTAATTCAGAAAAGTTGGTCAAGCCATTTCCAGCACAATGAGAAATGAGGGTTCTGGGTAACTGGAGCAGAGGAGCAGAGCATCTCTGTGTGGTGACGGCCCTCCAAGTTCCATCTAGATTACTTCTTAGCTATCTGGTGTAGGCTTTAACTAACCTAAGCCTAATTTCCCAACCTGTGAAGTGTGGGTTACAACATTTTGATGTGTAAAGAGATAATGAAAGTATGAGATCTGGGACAGTTCAAAGCACTCTAGAAATGGGGTGGTGCCAGGCATCTTCAGGGGCTGTTTTCAGTCATTAGTCTGAGGTACGGGATTTGGAGTCAGGGTCAGTAGAATCCAGACACCCCACTGGAAGTGAGTTTTTTTGTTTGTTACCATTGGTGTCTAGAGGGTCAGGGATGGCCTAAGCTTTGAGCAGAGATGGTGTGCGGCTTCACCCCTCAGCTCTGCTCTGCCGCCCCCCTCTCCTCCAGGGTCCTCCTTTGCTGCAGAGCACAGTTCAGCCCTTGACACCATCCCTCAGGGGACCTTTGTGTACTTCCTGTGGCCCTCATGACCCTCCCCCATGGGCCTGAGGTGCAGCAAAGGCCACCACCAAAGATGGAGCCTGGTGGGGACATTTTGCCCTTCATTCCTGCCGAATCGTGCTTACTACCTTCTCTGGCAACTGAAGATCCTTGTCAGGAGGGCAAAGCTGACAAGCAGTTTGTCATTAGACTGCCACAGTTCGTGTTTCCATGTAAATAAGGGAGACTTGGAGTAACATGCGGCTGAGGTCATAATGGCCTCTTCGTAATGGCTGAGAGAAGAACTTGAGGGCTTGAGGGCTGCCTGCCCTCCTGACACCTGGACCTCCCTGACGCCTCTGCTTTTTGCTCCAACAGAAGCTGGCTATTTGTCATTTTTCCAGATGCCCAAGCCTTGGGAAGGGTGGTTGGTGGAATCAATACAGAGAATATGGTTTGCAGCAAGCAGCTTTCTTTCCTGAAGTCAAATCCCCCTTTGTTTCTCCTTTAAGCCATAATATTAGAAGGCTTCACCAGGAAAAGGAGAATACACAGTGCCCTGCTGTTGCTAGGTAACCAGAAAAAAAATCTCCGATTCAGTCACAGTCGAGAGTGGCATGATTTTCCCCAGGAACCGCTACTCTTGCTCAGGAACTTGTGTAGTGTTAACAGATTCGTATAATGGGGAGGCTGGAGGCTCTTCCTCCTCCTTGAACTTCTTCCTCCCCACCCCTTGCCTAGCTCAGTGAAGTCCCTGAAATGTTATCTGAGTCTTGAGGTGAATCCTTGACTTCAAGATATTCCGAGGGAAGGTCCTGTGCAGATGTAAATACGGTTTATTACACACTGGAACATACACTGGAGCGGGACTATGTACTGTATTTCCAAGGCGGCCACCCATTTTAAAAAATAAATGGGCACCCCCTTCTCAGCAGCAGCAATGACTTAACCTCTTGTGAATGATACCCAGTCTTTCTTCGCTTTACCCTTCTCTGGGAGTATTCTGTAAAAGCGTCTGTAGCCCCAGGAGACATGTATGCACCCAGCTGTTGACTAAAACGTTAGTTAGTTGTTCCGTTCCTCCCCCTGGGCTTGGCCCTTCTCTCTGTGGCTCTTTGGGCACTGCATTTCCTAATCTTAGAGAGCTCCGAGTCTGAGACCTGAGACCGGTCCCCTGACCGTCCTGTAACCTGTGCTGTCTGTCTTTTGCAGATTTGGATACCTCCCAGGCTGCGTCCCCAACCCCCCATGACTCATACTCACCCCACCCTCCGCTGCAGACATTCATAACAGAAGCAAAGCTCAATCTACAGACAACGACCAGACAAGACGGGGAAATTGGAGATGGAGCCGAAGAAAATATTGTTTACCTCTAATTGTGTTGTCATTTTTCCAAACTAAACAAAACACTGGCACTTTGGGGAGAAACTTTTTTTTTTCCCCATTCCCTATGTGTGTATGATTGTCTATGTCCAAATTGCTTTCAGAATAATATTTACTGTTTCAGGGGGCGTGAGGCTAATAATTAAGTTATTGAAAGCAGCCCTGTTTATATAATCTTTAACTTATCACACCTAATTTCAGATTTCTGGGGAAGAAACTAACTTGAATAAGTTGAAGTGTTTTAGAAGGTTTTTGGACCCTACAGTAAAATTCCACATTGCAATTTCCACCATCTCATCTGGACTTCAAGTCTTTTAAGATCTCAGTGATTCAATTTGGATTTAAAGAGTGATATGCCCAAAGGATGAACTTTCATAGTCCCTTGCTTATCAATAGTAGCCTCAGCCCCCCAAAAGGCAGAGCAGGATGTGGGAAAGGCCATATCTCAGCTAGTTTTCATGTGCTAATGTCTTTGGGGGGCATCAGAGGTGGTCATCTGTTCTAGTCAATCAACCAAGGTGTCCTGCCAGGCATCTGTTGTGATTGGTTGGCCACTATGCCAGAGACACAGTCTGGACACACTCAGGACCTGAACCACATGCTTTGCAGATACTTTCTCTGTCCTTATGCTGGCTGAGGGGGTCAAGGCGAAGTTCAGCATCACCTTTGAACACAGCCCAGAGGCCTGGAGCCCCCTGCAGGTCGGTTTTGATGTAAATAGTGAAACTCCTTTGGAGGCCTCCTGTCTGTCAGCTGGCTTGTCCCTGCTGGCACCTGTCCCACCATCAGCTACCACTCACTGGAAGGAACGCTTCCCGGGAGGGTTTTGAAGACAAAAACTGCTCACTCTTGGTGAAGACTGCGCCTGGACATACTTCTCCACTCCACAAAGGACAACTGGTACATCTTGCCTTTAGAGCAATATTGGTCTCTGTGTGAGAACCCAGGAAATACTTTCATCTGGCTCAGAATAACTTGTATATGTTTTGGTGTCAATAAATATCTTTTACCTCATTATTTTACTTTGCAATTTTAATATTAAGTGTAGGACCATAATAAAACATTTCACACACAGAGTCATTCTTTTGAAAAGTGAAAATAAAGGAGGCCTATTAAATTCATTTAAAATTGTAGCCCTACTGGGAGAGAGATGTGATAGAAAGGGGAAAAATTTTACCCAGATCCCATTTTTTTTTTCTTCATAAAGTTGCTGGTTTTTTAATCTACACTTTCACTTTGGCAAACCATAACTTAATTTTTTAAAAAAGCCTTTTCTAGGGCACTGTTTCTCTGACTTGTGCTGTTTCTGGCAACTTTTGTCATAATTACATTAAAAAGTTTAAGCTGGGCCTGGTCTAGCACTCTGGAAAGCTGAGGTGGGAGGATTTCTTGAGCTCAGGAGTTTGAGGCCAGCCCGAGCCAGAGAAAGACCCCATCTCTACCTAAAATAGAAAAATCAGCCAGGCATTATGGCAGGACCCTGTAGTCCCAGCTACTTAGGAGACTAAGGCAGGAGGCTCACTTGAACTGAGGAGTTTGAGGTTGCTATGAGCTAGACTGATGCCAGGGCACTCTAGCCTGGGGCACTGAATGAGACTCTGTCTCAAAAAAGAAAGGTTAGTGATTAATCTTTTCACAGAATAGATGTGACTTATTAAAATTCTAGTCAATAACTTCACCTCCAAGCTGAACTAAATTCTAAGATATGTCTTTTATTCCTAAAATATCTATTATAGAAAGAGAAATCTGCTTTTCCTCCTTCTTGAATAAAGTCTGTCCCATAATCCTATATCTCTTGAATGAAACAGGTACATATATTTTGGTCTGAATCTTTGCTCCAATAAGTATAAATGTCTTCTTTTTTTCATGACTGGATATAGAAATAGTGAAAATATGTGAAGATGTTCAAAATCTTTATGAGGTTCTTTAAAAATATGTGTGCTCAGCCAATTTTCAAGTCCTACAAATTTGGGGTCTTCACATAGTCTCCCTGGGAAAGCCTGGGCATTTTTGAGATACCTATATTTGTAGATGCCTCTTGGTAATTCTCTTATGTAATGTGGCTTTTCAATAGAACATAACTAAACTGCAAAGCTTTCCTGCTCAGTTCTTCCTTTTGGCTTTGTCCTCATTATGTAATGAGCTCAGACCCTGCTATAGTCTGAGAGTTTGTATCCCCCCAAGTTCATAATCACCAATGCGTTGGTTTAAGGAGGTAAGGCTTTTGCAAGGTGATTAGATCATGAGGGCAGAGTCCTCAGGAATTGCATTACTGCCCTTACGCAAGAGGCCTCAGAGAGCTGCCTTGCCCCTCCACCACATGGAGGATACGGCAAGAAGACACCTCTTGTGAATCAGAAAGTGGGCCCTCACCAGGCACCAAAGCTGCTGGCACCTTGCAGCTTTGATCTTGGACTTCCCAGTCTCCAAGTCTTCTCTAAGTAAGTTTCTAAGCCACCTCGTTTATAGTGTATTGTTGTAGCAGCCCAAACAGATTAAGACAGGTCTCAAGAGAGAGTCAGTGTGACTCCACTGCAAATTGTCAAATCCTAAGAGAAGGCCACTCTACTTCTGATGATCATAAATGAGGTTCCTCCAAAGGGGATCTACTTTGCCCACCAAGTTAAGAACTTTTGAAAAAAACCAAACCATCCCTTTAGAGATTTGTTCTGGAAAGAAAAGCAATAATTTTTGCTTTGTCCCTTCCAAGCTGCGTGAACTTATACCTCATCTCATTTAGAGTCCAGCTACTCTGCGTTTCATCAGGACTGCATAATTGCTGGAATCGTGCAACACTTCCCAGCCCACTCACAGTTGAAGCCTTGTTCATTCAGAAAAGGGTGAAAACACTTGCTGTTTTTATAGCAAAGGGGTGTGTGTGTGAGTTATGTAAGGGGGAGAATATGAGCATAATTAAATTATGGAGTGAGAAGTAAAAAGGAATATGTAATATATATTTCCTCCTGTGGCCTAGGAGCACCTTTCAAACTCAGAACCAACCTGAGGTCATTAATATCCAAGCCCTCTGCCTTTCCCGTTGAGAGGCAGCAAAGCATGGCAGTTGAGAGTGTAGATTCTGGGGCCAGACGTATCATTTGGTGGCTGTGTGTCCTTGGCGTGTTAGTTCACCTCTGTCTAGCTCAGTTTCCTTATGTGTAAAACAAGAGTGATCACCTTATGGAACTGTTCCAATATTAAGTGATTAATATGTGCAATGTGCTTAGAACAAAGCCTGGGGCATAGTAATGCCTCAATACATGCTGGCTATTATCATATCATTAAGAAATAGTTTAATAATTGCTCAGCCTGGACCTGGTCTTCGGGCAGATTGCTTCTGCACCGCCAGCAACAGTGAATAGGGAATTTGGCTGGAGATCGTTAGACACAAGACTGGGCTAAGGTTCCATAGGTTCGCTTTCAACTCATTTGTATCTCTAAATCTCTTAACTCATGTCCAATAAACATTTACCAGCTTTCTGCTAAAAGCAAAGCTCTCTGTTGGGTGCAAAGTAAAGAGGAGCAGGCCAGCAACGATAAACAAACCTAGGGCCCACAAAACAGCATCGTAAGTGGAGAGGGAAAAAGAGAAAGGCAAGCCCCCACGTTGCTCTTCTGCCTCCACCTCCCCTCTTTAACCTACCACTTAGGGCTGTGTGGAGAGTGGAAAAGAACAAAAAGGGGGGACCCATGGAAGGAAGATTCCAGAATGGTCTTATGAGAGTTTACTGTGTTCTTTCCTGACTGCCTCTCATGCACAGATGTCCATGTACCAGTGTGAGAGAGGCAGTAAAAAGATGAGGAAAAGCCAAACAAACCTGGGCTCTGCCTATGAATCTCTCCCAAGGCCACAGGGTTGCACCGTTCATCTTGTAGGTAATAGTGCCCCAGAGCACCCAGGCTGTAGACTCCAATGTGAATGGGAAACTTCTGGAGTTGTACAATCCTGCAACATAGCCTTCTGAGCTGAGTTTGCTTACCTATGGAACAGGGATATGATGGCTTAGGGGGCTGTGTGAGAAAAGTGAACAACTTCCAGCATGGTGCGTGGCATACAGGAAGCATTCTAAAAATGACAGCAGTTGTCTGACAGGGTAGGGCTAGAAAGAAGATTCTTGGACATGCTCAAGAATCAAAATAGATGGGGCGTCATTGCTTCAGTTCCTGTGTCTTGAGAGATTTCCAAGGTCAAAGCCTGCTGTTATGCTTCACTCAGAGTAAGAGCTTCACCATACTTACTGAATACGGGATGAATAGAAGAATGAGAGTCTTTGGAAATCTGAGATCAAACAGTTGATAGAACTGGAATTAGAACCCGATCTGTTACATTTCCATGACTCTGGCTGGTGAGTTCAAAGCAGTCACTTCAACTTGATGATTGAACTTCATTTTGGGTGAAGTAACGTAAAAGGGAACTATGGCTCAGTAGTTCTGTAGAAGCTTCATGGCTGAGAAATTTCAACATGCCATTAATTGAATCCTAGTTTAGCCTACCAATAAACTCTTAGAAAAGAAAAAAAGTCAGAACTTTTAGATACTACCAGCAGCCAAGGGTCTCATAACAACTGCCCAAGGATAAAGGATTAACTTGGCTAGAAAATAGGATGATTTTTGCTAATTTCACTAGATTCTATAGTTACACTGATGAACTGTCCCTTATAACTGCAAGAGCCCCAATTTCTACTCCCCAAGGGATGCCTCTTTTAGTCATAGGCCCGGTGACCACTATAAGCTCCTGACTCAATCCCACACAATACAGGGAAAAATTGTCCCCAGGACCACTGGAGAAAGTGTGGAAAGGCTCCCTTCTTGTTCAGAGACTCTATTGGGTGTCCCCATTTTATTTCATAAAAGGGACCTGATTTGTCTGCTTATGTGCATTTTTACTTACCCAAAAGTTTGTCCGAGTTCCCATCTTTTCTCTCCATAGTTTTGCGTTGTTCACCTCGTCATAGACGGAAGGGTAAGGGACAAGGGAGCTAGAATGCTGATGAATTGTTTACTTCTTGCAGGTCAAACATTTAATGATGGAAGCCCGTGTGGCCCGAATGCCACTGGCTTCATTTTTCCACGCTCTCTTACCTTTTCTTGCCCCCGCCACCTCCCTCCCCCCACCACGTATGTCTGAGCAGGTTTTCTGTGTAGTTGCCAGTGCTTAGTTTTACAATTTCTAACATAACAGCTTCAAATATAAACACAAACAGAGCCAGGAGCGGGGAGAGCATCTGCATCGGCCACGGAGCTGAAACAGCTCTCAGAAACGTGCTCCACATTTCCCTTGGCAGCGTCACGGCCTCCTTGGAAAGCCGTGGGCCACCTCTCTGCTGCTGGCAAGCTCTGATTTGGGTAAGACGCTGGCAGGTGCCAGCAGAGGACAATAGGCTTTTAATTAAGGTCTGTGGAGCCAAAGCTCAGGAAATACCTCCTGAAGAGTTTCTTTTAAACATTACCATTTCTGCTAACTGCCCCGCAGACAATAACTGTATACTCCGTCAAGGCAACCGTGATCATTAATCTTGTGCTGTACAGGAATTGCTTGTAACAGAAAGGTAATGATGGGATTTTTTTTCTCATTATTTTTTCCTCTTTTCCCCCCATAGCTTGAAAAGATTGGTATTCACTTCTTTTCCTAGTTTGGGGCAGTCGTTTTTACTACGATGCTGCTGAATGTGATCGTATAACTTGATATTTCCAGGCAAACACCCTCCGTGCAAAGGTCTCATTACATCTGACACTAGAATGAATGTAAACCTATTTTGGTAATGGCCAGATTTTAAGTCACTCACTCAGAGGAAGATTTTCTAATGTGGAGTCTGAGCCTGTTAAGCATCGTTGCTATGGAGACTGCGTGAGAGTTGGATTAATTAAGGCCCAAACAGATGTTCTGAAGTGTGCAGAATGCACTGTTTTCTGTTAGTAATTAAAGAGGGTATGTGTGTACGTGAGAGGGGAGAAAAACTAGAGACAATCAGAGACAAAGCAGACAGACAGATGTGCTTGGCGCTGGACACGTACCCTTTCCCTCAGTGAAACTAACAGCTGATGACTCTGCTGACACTCCTCTCCTTTCTCCTCTACCCATGCCAGACAGAATAATTGCTTGAAATGGCCAAGCAGCCTTCCAGTCTTTCTTTCTTGATCTGATTTATAAGAGGCAAAGGAACATACAAAAACATGTTCTTGGATCAGTGGATTCAACCGACCCATCTGTCTGAACACTCAAAAATCAAACTGGACTGTCTAAATGGTTTTTAAACTACCTGGCAGGGAAGCCAAGTTTGCAGACTGGAGCTATATAAGTTGTCTAACCTGCTGGTAGTATTGTCATCAGTGAGTTAGTAGCCAAGAGAGAGAATGGCTGCCCAACTGCCGTGGCGAAATTGTCATGGGAATGCCTTCAAGACTAGAAAGTGGGTGAGACATCAGTCTGGCTTGAGTTTAATTTGGAGAATATTTGTTTCAGTTTGAAGTCAGTCTTTGATTTTTAATGCAGTGTATTCTATTTGCCCTTGAGTAAAATATTAGTATTAGGCTTAGGTCTGGGAGCTCAGCAAATTGGGTTACATGTGAATCCCACTTAGTGGCCCCAATGAGGACCATTCCCATGTTGCCTCCCCCTGGTTGGCAGGAAGTAGTTAATGGTTTGAAAATGCCTCAAGACTATTCTGCTGGGTTGGCAGCAATTTTGCTTGAACTGGTAGCTTTTGAAGCATGATCGTTTTTTCTTTGTCTCACAGCTGTGGAGGTGGGATTGTCTGAAAATGGGGAACCAAAAAGCATCACAGAAGTACTTTGTTTTCTGGGAGACAGTGTCCTAGTGGCTCAAACTTAGCCTCTCCCCATCCATAGTCCATGGAGGATGAGTCAGAATACGACAATGTAATGAAGAATTGAGTGGCCTGGGGGAGTCAACTAAGGGAGAATAGGAGAAAGCACATTCTCAACCAAAGCTTGTGTCTGATGCCTCTAATGAGTCTCACACACCCCCAGACATAACTTTTTCCCAGTCTTGCTAGGCATGCCCCTACATGTCACTAATTGCAGCCTGGCTCTGTGTGGGCTTCAGACTATGAATGGGACGAATGGGACAGTTTCTTTCTTTTTTCCTCTTTTTTACTAGGTAAAGGCTGCAGGTTGCTTCTCTTCCAATGTAGAGGATATCAGAAGCCTTTCAATTGTGCTTTTGAGAGCCACAAAGAGAGAGAAAGAGAAGAAATTAGATCACCATCTGGGAAAACTCAAGTTTGCATCTTCATTTTTGTTCAATTTATCACCATCTGGGGGAAAACTCAAGTTTGTATTTCATTTTTGTGTTGTCCTCTTACAGACAGGACCTGAAGCTATTCACCCTTAAACTTGACTGTTAACGCTGTTGGATTTTCCACTTCTCCTCCTATTTGGGGATTATCTCCACTTAGCTCACGGGGGAAAGTACTTAGTGAGGCTCTGGAAATAGAAAAGAGTGGCTCGGTGCCTGTGGCTCAAGTGGCTAAGGCGCCAGCCACATACACCTAAGGTGGCGGGTTCGAATCCCCAGCCCGGGCTTGCCAAACAACAATGTGGCTGCAACCCAAAAAAAAATGGCCAGGCGTTGCGGCGGGTGCCTGTAGTCCCAGCTACTTGGGAGGCTGGGGCAGGAGACTCGCCCAGGAGTTGGAGGTTGCTGTGAGCGTGATGCCATGGCACTCTACCCAGGGGGACAGCTTAAGGCTCTGTCTCAAAAAAAAAAAAAAAAGAAATAGAAAAGAGTAAAGAGTAGTATTTGCCTTTTGAATCATCTATGATTGGTTTTTACATCTCTGGTCAATAATAAGAAAAATGGCCTTTTAAAATGTAATTCTGTCAGTCATTTCCTTCTCCCCACCACACCTAGAAAAAGGAGAAAGTATATTCTGGGTAATTTGTTGACTCAAAAAGAAATTGGGGTGGTAGCAAAAACAAAAGTTTAAGGCCTTTGAAGGGACCTGTGTCAAATGCTTTAGTAAAAGAGCAGCAGTGGGAACCGTGAGACAAACGAGTGAAAATAGAGTCAGTACAGGGGGTAAGTTCAAGGGAATATTTATTTTTCCCCTAAATCACCAAATTTTGAGAAGTATTTTACTCTCAACAAAAGTTAGCATGCATTCTTTCTGTGTGTGTGTGATGTGCACACGCCGGTGAATGTGTGCACACCTGTCTGTATACATCCATGCGGTTGGTAGTCCCTTCAGTGTATTTGGTACCCTAAGAACCAGACTTTATTATTTTTCTTCCATATGCTCATCTGAGACCCAAAGCGCACAACTACCATGGTTTAGACACAAGCTACCATTCCTGTGTCTTCATCTTTAGGGTTGCTATAACAAAATACAACACCCCGGGAAGCTTATAAACAACACAATTCATTGTTCACAGTTCTGCAGACTGGGGAGTCTGAGATCAAAGCCATGGCAGATTCAGGGTCTGATGAGGGCTCCTTTCCCATTTCCTAGTTCATTGATGGTGGCTTCCAGCTGTGTCCTCACTTGGTGGAAGAGGCAAGGCAACTCTCTGGGTCTTGTTTTTTTTTAAGGGCAGAGCCCTCATGTCTAATCACCTCCCGAAGATTCCATGTCCTAATATTGTCACACGGGTGATTAGGGTTTCAACATATGAATTTGGGGGGACACAAACATTAACACCATACCACTCATAGGACCTTGAAGACAAGAAGCATAGAGAGAGTATACTGTATTTCTTACTAAGCCATTGGTCAGTGGTCCAGAATTTAGCCCTCTTTATCATCCATCTATCACCCACTCATCCAACACAAAGGTAATGGACACCTACCACGCCCAGGACTCTGCTTGACATGGGAACACAAGAAGATGTCTATCCCAAGAGAGCTGCCCTCCCAAGTCACCATTTATGGAGTCAAGGCCTGTATCAGCAAGAAAAGAACAACATAGTTTAAGCAGCACCACAAGGCAGTAGAAACCAGCGACAGAACAAGGAGCCCACCATGCACAGAGTTTCAGGAGTTGAAGAAATGGGGAAGCTCTGGGGAGGTGTGTGGAGACTGTGTGCCTGGCAAGTGCTTTAGTTTACTTTTTGTCCAGCCCTAGGATTTTGAACTTTTTGGTTTGATTTTGTCTCAAAAAATACCTTCAGGTGGCATTTAGAAGGGTATTTTTGGCTGTCATCGTAAGGGCAGAAAGATGTGATACCTTTTTTCACCCACTGCAAGGGTCCCTCCTGTAACACAAGACAGATTAACAAGAGAAGAGCATAATAGATTTGTTTAATCAAAATTGTATGTGACATGGGAAACTTCAGAAATGAAGACCCAAAGCCCAAGGAAAAACTGTCAATTTTCATGTTTAGGTTCAGTGAAGAATGAACAGCTGTGTAGAAATGTGATTGGACGAAAGGGTATAATCTAACAGCAACAGACCAAGGGGGAAACCCAGCAGAGCTTGCTTGTTCAAACTCTTCTTGGTCTCTGGTAGCATTCCTTCCTCCTGGGTATGGGGCAGTGTCCCTCTGAAATCAGGGTCTTCCAGGGAGAAGGGTGAGACCGACCTTTCTAGGTTTTCTGGCTTACTTTGGAGGGAGAGGAATTCTAGCTTCTATGACTTGCTTGGAAAGAAAAAGAAGGTCTGGAGCAGGCGTCCTCAAACTATGGCCCACAGGCCACACGTGGCCCGCCTAGGACATTTATCCCGCCCGCCGGGTGTTTTTGCTGCCGCTGCCTGTCCTGCTTAGCAGCTGACTCATCCCAGGGGCCCCCAGCCCGGCCCTCCAATAGTCTGAGGGACAGTGAACTGGCCCCCTGTTTAAAAAGTTTGAGGACCCCTGGTCTGGAGATAGAAGGAGAAAGTCTAAGAGAACTCTCTTCTGAGGTCCTTCCAGTCCCTTTCGTTTAAACTACTTAGCATGCCAAGGTGACATTCTTTGGGGTGTCATGTTCTGAGTCCCAACATAAGAATTCCTGTGAGGACAGAACTTTGATCTTTATGTTCTGCTCAAAAATTTCTTTCTAAGGGTGCCTGGTATATCACATCTATGAATAATAAAACCTCACTAAACAGGGTATATTAACTCAAAATAATATGGTTTGTTCCCCACCCTGATTCTGGTATAGCATCACATGAAAGATAGAAAGCCTGATCTGGACTCAGGCATTCCTCACCTATAACTCCGGATCTTTTAGACAAGTCCTAACTCTTCCAGACAAATCAAAGAATTCCTGATCCCACCTATGATTTGTAAGTCCCCCCCACCCCGGCTTTGGGATGTCCCACTTTTGCCAGCATACCCGTGTATTCCATCCAGAATTATAGTTTATCTATAATTCCTGTCTCCCCCAAATGTATAAAAACCAAACTGTAACCTAACCATGACAAGTCCACTTGTTCAAGATTCTTGAGCATGGCTCTGGGTCATGGTCCTCAAATTTGGCTCAGAATAAATCTCATCAAATTATTTCAGAGTTTGGATCTTTCTTTCTTTCTTTTTTTTTTTTTGTGAGATAGAGCCTCAAACTGTTACCCTGGGTAGAGTGCTGTGTCATCACAGCTTACAGCAACCTCCAACTCCTGGGCTCAAGGGAGTCTCCTGCCTCTGTCTCCCAAGTAGCTGGGACTACAGGTGACTGCCACAACACCCGGCTATTTTTTTGTTGCAGCTGTCATTGTTGTTTGGTGGCCTGGGCAGATTCGAACTCGCCAGCTCAGGTGTATGTGGCTGGCGCCTTAGCCGCTTGAACCACAGGCGCAGAGCCCAGTGTTTGGATTTTTCATTCACACCTGAAATTTAGTGGTCAGGAGAAACAGGGATTCTAAAGGTCCCGCAATGGATGGCCTTGTTCCAAGAACAGTTCTTAAACCCCAAATCCCATTGAGAAACACTGATCAAATTCCAGTGTTAGAATATTTTTAACAGTGTGGATTCAAAGGTGAGAAGGCATTTAGAAGTCTTTTATACTTTCTGAAAATTGGCTATTTATAGATACCAAGAATTTGGAGCCTGTTGAGATTTTTTAACCGGAGTTCAGATTTTCAAGGAGAGTATGATCAAAATTCAAAGAGGAACCTCAGTGCAAGCATCCTTAGAATAATAATTCCCTTAACATTGTCAACCAAAAAGTGATAGGACCGACACAAAGCCAAAGTTAATGAGGCTCTGACATTCTTAAAAAACACATTCTAACTTTAGCTGACATTCACATTAAAAAGCCCAGCGGTGTGGCAGAGAGCTGATTGATTTGGAAAGCGTGGCCGAGATAATGAGGGCTCTGCCATGCTTTTCCTGGTGATGGGTAACAAATGATCTCTTCCTGGCCAAAAGCGAAGAAGATGAGGCAGCTTCTGTGTTTGAACTGCAGGAATTTGCATGGCATTGAGACTAAAAAGTCATTCAAATACTGCTCTTCTGCTCAGTATAGCAGTATTTTCCTATTAACCTTGATAATGAAACAGGAAAAAGACCCTGGTAGGCATTTCATGTGTCAGAGGCACTGATGGAGGTTTTCTTAAATTTCTCCATGTGCGTTAGACACACTAAGTAGCCTTATAGAGAGCCAAGTGAAAACTGATTTTGGAAGTAGGTTGATCTTGCCTTGACCTGCTGAATGTGGGAGATTTGCAAACCTCAGGTTAGAAAGCTAAACCGACCCACCCTCCATTTGAAATTCACCATCTGTTTTGGGAGGAGGGCTGAGTGTGGTTTACCAGGAGGCACAGTATGACCAAAAGGCTGTGAGCGGGAGGAGGCAATCACTGAGAGCAGGTCGCAGGCCCTTCTCTGGTGCCATAAAACCCTGGCACTTCACCTTCCCCATCCGTAAAATGGCCTGTAGTAAAGATCACTTTCTCACTAAAGAGTAATGGAGTGAGACCTGTAAAGGACTCAAGGATCAACTCCAAGTACTTTAAATCCTTTGGAATGAAACTACTTCAGGGGATATTTATCTGGAAGCCAGATTGACAGAGGCCTTCTGGAAGCCCAATCAAAATCAATAGGATGAAAGAACTTGTAGCTTCTTTTCAGCAAAAGTAGATGCTCATTTTATTTGTTAAAGGGAGGTGAAAGCACAGGGCTGTCTGGGAGTCACATCAATAGGCACAAAATTTGGTTGACAACGAGGTTTGCCCTTTTAATCAGGTTCTGTTTATTGATCTAAGTTAACTTCAGTTTGGACTCTTGTTAGGAAGCCATTGACCCACAAGATCAGGGTTGGAACAAGATCTTGTGCTGCTGAATTATATCCTGGTCCTTCCCCTGAGAGGGCGAACTACTCCTGAACATATATTCAAATAAAAAAAAAAAATTCCCCAGGAATATCAACAATGGCAAAAAAGGAGTGAAGCAAAACAGTCCCTTTGGTCCTTGAAATGTGGTATATATTATCCTAATTGGACATTTTCTAAACAGATCTATGTGGAATAACTCTTAGGGCATTTATCTTAATTTGCTCCTTGGAGAAATATTTAGTTATCATTTTTTAGGTGCTTCTTAAGTTGGTTGCTGTTAAACTGTGTCTGAAAATAAACTCTCTCCTCCTTGATTTTCCCTCTGGGATCCATCAAGAGATTGACTTTCAAGCAGCTTAATGAAAGACAAGGGTCCGTCAACATTGTTTAAGGAACTGTGGGAGCTGTGCTAATTGCCAGAGGCTCTGCACGCTGGCTGGCAGCCTTGTGCAGCCCACTGGGCACAACCATCCTACCCTTTGCTCCATCCCTGACTGCAAAGGAAGAAAGGGCTTTGGGGGACTGTGGAATTCTAACAACTGCCAGTGACAAGCCTGCTGATGGACTCATCTGGGCAACATCACATTACAAATTAGCATCTAGACATGACTGGCCTAATTCCAGCAAGCAGAGCTTCATTGCTGGCCCTGCTTATTATGTATAGGGTTAGGGTTTCTGCGGCCAGTGTAGACATTTTGCCTCCAATGCATTCAACAGAGTTAATATTGAGTTCCCTCTTCCAGGGGAAGCAGCCTGAAGATGCCCACCAGACATCTGGGCTGGTATGGGCAAGGGTTGGGGAGAGCGGGGCAGGAGTGATTTCAGGTTAAGTCATCCAGAATCCATTAGAAAGGAGTTCATCAGCTGGAATGTGCCAGAAAGAATCCTAGCCTCTGAAAAAGAAATGTATCATTTTCTCTACTCTATAGAAATGGTTCAATAGGATGCAGTTGTGTAGGTAGAGAGGAGCTCTTGTAGGAACCAGGGTTTCCTGCTTTGGAACTGCTGTCTAGAGCAGTGATTTTCCACCCATGTGCCACAGCACTCTGAAATTTTTAAAGACCATTAATTAAATTATTTTGAGAGATGGTCAAAGCACAGTAAGTACATATATTTTTTTTTACCTTTTTTTTTTGATTGATGCAAGTTAAGTGTGCCATGGAAGATTAACTATGGGTTGAAAAACACTAGTCCAGAGTAATGGCTCCACCTGGGAAGAAGGAAAAGGGCAGCCACTCAATTTTGGTGTTGCCCCACCCTTAACCCTGTCCTGAACAACTGCTGTGCTCCAGCAAGGAGGGAACACTCTGGGAACTTCCTTCCCCCTTCCAGAGGAGCTTTTGGAGAGGGAGTGTGTATATGCAGATGGAATGGAGGACCCTTGTTGATCCTTTAGTAACACCTGACACCTCCTGAGAGCCTTCCCCCAGACTGGCCCAGTAAAAGAAAACAGCCCGAGAGTCAGTGAGGAGGGGAGTGAATCAGTCAGTCTGTCTCCCCCTCACCACTTCCAGAGAGAGACTTGTTCTATTTTATAATAATGATCTGCCTATGTGAGATTGTTTTTGTGGTCACTCCGCCATAGTGGCCTTGCTGGTGATTTTTCCCTCCTAAGGAGCCTGAGAACTAGAATAAGAGAATAGGCAGGGTGGACTTGACACTTTGATGTGTCTGGTCATTCTTTGGCCAAGAGCCGAGGGCAGCCTGCCACCCTCACAGTAGAACCAGGGGCCTTACCAGGCCTAACGTAAACGTAAAAGGCAGCACCAAGTAGAGTTCATGAGCCTAGGTTCTTGAGTCACACTACCTGTATTGGAAGCCCAGTGCCACCAGTTACATTTATTTAAGTTAGTACTTAACCTTCCCGTGCCTCAATTTTTTTTTTAATCTACCCACTGAGGACAATGGTATTATCTATTTTTGTGAGGGACTAAGTGTTTTCCTCTCCTCAAAATTCACATGTCAAAATCCTAACTCCCAACATTATGGTATTGGGAGGTAGGACCTTTGGAGGTAATTAGGTTAAATGAAGTCATGAGAGTGGGGGCCTTGTGGTGGGATTAATGAATGTCCTTGAAAAAAAAAAGGAGGCATGCTCTATGCCACACAAGGATGCAACATGAAGTTGGCCGTCTGCAATCAGGGACAAAATCCTCACCAGCATCTCACTATCCTGGCACCCTGATCTCAGACTACCAGTCTCCAGAACTATGAGAAAATGTCTGTGTTTATAAGCCACCCAATCTATGGTATTTTGTTATAATAGCCCAAGTAAGCTAAGACAACCTCATAGGGTTATTCTGAGTCAGATGCAAAGCTCTTAGGGAATGCAGGGCAAATCCTCAACCCTTCCTGAGTTATATTACTAGCCGTTACCTGGGCTACACAACTTCATCTGTGTAATGACATCCACCACCTCTACCACCCCCTCCATATGGCTTATTCACAGAGGTTCTTCGATCTGAGAAGTTAGAAATGGACTTCAGACTCATCATTAATTCTCACAATGTCATCAAGAAGTACATAAGAGAACTAGCAAAACCCATTTTCCCACAGTGGAAAAAGAAAGAGGTTTTCCTAATGGGATCATTGTCAAAGATGGGAAAATGGTGTAGCATGTTTCGACACTATCCCTACCGGCTGGCTGGCTGGCTTTGCTATTTCTCTCTTTTCAACATGACATCAAGACCTTAGTGGCTTCACCTGGGAAGTGCTGATGGCTAATTCATCCCCTCTCAGGAAGGGATGACAAAGGAACAAAGAGGACCTCAAGTTGTCGTCATTTGTATGATGCTCCAGTACGATGTTTTTTGGCTTTCCACTCAGGAGCTTCGGTTAGATTGACCGTAAAAACCCACAGAGCAATAGGGGGTGGCATCTGCTATTGCTTTGGTAAAAACTGCCTCCCAGGCAAGATGCTAATTTTAGGAGGAATAGGATCTTATTGTTCCAGAGTATAACACATAACCAAGAGGGTGAGACACTGGCTGTTAGTTTAAGACACGAGACTAATTTGGCTTCAATCCATTTCCCCGGGCCAGATTAATACATTCTGGCCTAGACTTGGAGAGAAAAGTCATTTCCCAGGCCTGGGGGCTTCTGGATGTCTCTATTTGGGTATCATGGGAGTTCCTATTGATCTGTCTTCTGAGCTGGTGGATTATCAGCTACAATTTGTTGGGTCTGGTGTGATGTGTTGCTGAAAGGGACAGAAAGGTTCCTTGAATCTCTTCAGATGGATCAGAGACTATGTCCACCTCTAACTTTATTCCCAGGATTGGCCTTGTTCCCACTTTGATCCATAGATTATATAATATCAAAAGAAAAGAAGACACCAGAAATTTGGTTGACTCATTAGTTGAACCCAGTATCTTTATGCTACAGAGTCCCAATATCTCATTCTCTTGGACCACAGTGAAGTTGCCCAATAGCCCTTGTTTCCTCTCCCCACAGCCCCCCCGCTAGGCTGGTGCAGACCCAGCAACTTTAGCAGCTTCCATGCTACCACTGCGGTGTGTTTGTGCAGCCTGGGTTACTCACCCTTCTCTAGCGGAGCTGATAAATTCTGTTGATCCCAGTGAAATGAGTGAGCCACATGTGGCAACTTGGGGTGGGAGCCTGGGAGGCATAGAGCCTGGAGGATGAAAGAGAGGAATGGGCCTTTGATTTTAACCAAAGAAAGTTGGCGTGTTTGTGCAGATTTTTCTATGAGATGACATAACATGTTTCCCGGTAGCAACATGCAATCTGGCTGCAGTGCTGTTGGTACGGCTCGGCTCCCCACTGGGAAAAGCGGCAGGCGGACCAGGCTCAGCCAAACGCCTCCAGATATTTTGGCCTCAACTGCACTCAGTGTGCGCCTTGCCGGCTCCTTGCACCAAGGAGAGCCATCTGCCCATAGAAGAAAACGTTCTCTTTCTGCTTCTGTATGAGTCTTCTTCTGAAACCAATTAATATTTTCCTTCCTAAGAGCCATTTTATGTCCCAGAAACCTCAGGAGCTTTTTTTTTTTTAAAGAACAAGCTGTTTTATTTTGAATGAGAAAGTTTCTTGCTGCCAAGAATTCTTTTCTATCCTGAAACTGAAAAACCACAAGCACAGTAAGAGTTGTTCCAAGGCCATGCCGAATGGCCTCCCAGATTTACCTGACATGAATCAATCAGCCGCCCAACAAAACTAGCCAATGGCAGGTGGCGTGGTAAATTCAGGGCCTCGGGGCAGAGCAAGTCCTGGCAGGCAGGTGGGAGATGAGCAAATGGACGCCATACAGCCAAGAGTGCTTCACGTTCTCCTTCCTTCATGGCGCTACTGTGGCGTCACACTGCGGCTGGCATCTGTCGACAAGGCTGGTCAGAACTGAGATCTGGTCAGCACAGAAAGATCACCGTTCACCAAGCACACTCCACGTGCAGTGTGTGGTGGTCACAGGTCACAGGAAGTATTCTCATGGGGGGCTGTTACTATCCCCCCGTTTATGGATGAGTAGGCTAAGACTCAGAGAGGTTGAGTAATTTGCTCAAGGTCATTCAGTGGTGAAGCCAGGATCCAGCCAACATCCCACTGACTCTGAAGGCCATGCATGGTTTTAAGCAGATGCTCCATGGTGCTTAGAGGTAGAGAAAACAGCTTATGGTCTTGTACTACGAACACCACGTATGCCGTATATGTCTAAAGCTATCTGCACAGGAAGCATTCATGGTGTTTAACTGCCAGATTTGGTTCTAAAATGCTTATTAGTCCTACAAACTAGCGACAATAATATCTAATATTTATTGAGCATTTACCAGGTATAAGACATTATAACAAGCATCTTAAAATACATGACTTTATCTAATCACCCCTGAATGGTAGCTGTTATCATTTCCATTTTACCGGGAAGAAAACTGAGGCTCAGAAAGTAATGTAACCTGTCCAGAATCATGGTTTTAGGCTGAACCGTAAGAAACTGCTTTTGGGGGGAGAGGGTCAAAACCAACCCAATATATTCAACTTCCTATTACCTAGCAAAACTGGGACCCGAATCCAAGCCTGCCACCTAACTAGTTAGCAGAGGAATCGTCTATAGTACAAAATTGAACTCAGTTGCACTCAATTGTCCTTAATGAAAACAATGCCTCAGATCAGAGAAGAAATAAACTACCAGAAACCACTCCCAGTGGCTTTCAGCATGTGGCCCGACATATGCTTCTGGAATGAGCAGACACAGAAGACGGCTGGGAGGCTAAGTGTGGAAGTCAGACCAGGCCTTGGTTATCACACTACACACCCCTGCCCAGCTTCTTCGTAATTTCCATGCTACTCCTCTGTGTGCCTTTAGCTCTCTGCCCCTGCACCTTTCAGCCCTCCCCGGCTCCTGCCCTGGGATTCACCTCACTCTCGTGCCTCTCCTGTCCTGACTTGTTCCCAGGTGGCTCCTGCTTTGGATTGGCCCCGGGCTTTATGTTGCTCTGTGTGACTCATGCCCTCTCCTAGTTCCCACCGCTCGGGGTGGGGAACCTGTGGCCTTGGGGTCACATGTGGCTTCTGGGTCCTTGAGTGTGGCTTTTTGACTGAATTCAAAGTTTATGGAACAAATCCTTTTTGGATAAAAGCGCCCCCCAACCCCCACCGGGTTTCCACATCAACCACTTTTTTCTTGCAAACTCCAGCTGATCCAACTTCCCTCCTCCCCCCCCAACTCACTGTGTGGGCTGGGACACAACAGGCTTTGAAGGTTTTGGTGATAAGTCTGAGGAGGTGGGAAAGTTAGCTAGCTCTGCATGGTTCCCACGAGCAGGAAGGAGTTCTGCAGAGAGTGGGCCACGCTGGCAATGGCCATGAGAAGCTGACGGCTATTTACGGTTTCAGGGAAAGTAGAGATAGGATAAAAGATAGTGGATGAGGAAGAGAAGGAGAAAAAAATAAAAGGATTAAGTATTGTTGCTACTCATGTATCCAAGTCACTCAACAGCTTAGTTCTGTCAACCTAAATAACAGAAAGACACTCTCCTTACTTAATATTTGAGAGAGAGCACTGCAGTGGGAACACGTGTGCCATAAATATGCACGTGTGCCATAAATACGCATAGTAAACTTTGTGTGTATTCAGGGAGGTAAAGGAAGACTAAGGTTTTTAAAGGAAAAAAATGAAGAGCATTACGTATTATTTTGAGATAATTATCCTTGGCTACAAAGGTCAATGCCAAGGCTAGTCTGAGGTTGGACAGGCAGCTGTTGGACAGACATCCTTGCAGAAATATTTTCATGTAAGATGGAGACGGCCTTCATGGTTTTTGTGGTCTTTTGTGATAGTTGCTACCAGGCCTATAAGCACAAGAACCCTCTTGCCATGGCCTTTCCAGGATCTATTGGTCACGTTGTTTCTACTTTCTTCCTCAGTATTAGTGACTTGATTTGGATTCTGACAATTTACACAGTTCCTAGAGAAAACCATCAACCAGGCAGAATAAATAAGCGGGTGATGCACCCACTGAGAGAAACGGAAGAAGCTGATTCTCATCGTTTGACTGAAAAGGAAAATGTATTAGGTCTTCCACTTTCTCTAAGCCACAGTGGTGACTAGGGATGGCACAGATGGCGTGCAGAAGGGGAGAGCAAACTGTTTGGTCACCTTTCCTTGTGCAGTATTTCTTCCTGCTTGCCAGCCCGAGCATTTGGCTCCATCTCTGTAGGCCAACTAATTGAAGGGATAGAAATTTATAAAGAAGAGCTGGGAACAAGGAACCAAGGGAAGGTGATACTGAAAGATTCCAGTTTAAGAGAAACCAGTCAACTTTATGGGAAAATTAAAAGGCTCATGGTAGACGTATTTGGGAAGATTGGCAGGTGACTAATGGGAAACCACAAAGTGGTATGTAAACTCACTTAGGGTTTATTTAATACTGGGCAGCTCTGAGATTAGGCAACTGATCTTAGGCCTCTTGAAAGACAAATACAATGAGGAAATTTCTTTTCCCTCTAGTTCAATCATTTTCACCCTCTCTGAGCCATGGTTGCATGGATGGGTTGTAGTCACACTACTTAAGCATGGCAATGAAAGGAGACTTGGGGGAGAGTGGGGGGGGGCAGACATTTTACGTGGGAGGTATAGGAGTTAGAGAGCAGTAATGACCAGACTCTGAGCCCAGCCACTCAAGCCTGGAGAGTTAGGGTGGTACCTGTGGCTCAGTGGGTAGGGCGCCAGCCCCATATACTGAGGGTGGTGGGTTCAAACCCGGCCCTGGCTGAACTGCAACAACAAAAAAGTAGCCAGGCATTGTGGTGGGCACCTGTAGCTCCAGCTACTTGGGAGGCTGAGGCAAGAGAATCGCCTAAGCCCAGGAGTTAGGTTGCTGCGAGCTGTGTGACCCCACTCTATTGAGGGCAATAAAGTGAGACTCTTGTCTCTTAAAAAAAAAGAAAAAGAAAAAGACTATCTCTACCAAAAAAAAAAAAAAAAGCCTGGAGAGTTAGAGTCCCTCCCTTTCTGTTCTAATATTCCTTTTGGAACTGGCCATGTCCTCCAAGCAGGACTGGTAGAATTTCCTTAAGTCTGACACCAGGGAAGAAGTTGTAGAGCTGATGTAGTTACTTTGGTGAGCATAAGACTGTTGATCAGAGCACAGCTTTGGAGTCAGATGCCTGGGATCCAATCTTTATTCTACCTACCGCTTTGTACCACTGAAGCAGGCCTCTTTATCTACTCTTCCATTTTCTTAACAATAATAATGGGAAAATAATAGTTATCTCATTGAATTAAATAAGAGCATGTACATTTGTAAAATGTGTCATTTATACAAAATACTAAAAAAAAAATGTTAGGTCATGATCATGACAACAAAGATGCTGACTTATGGTTTTAGACTCAAGCTGGATAATGAAAAAAGAGGCTTTGGTTTTCAACTTCAGAAACTTTCTTTTTTTCTTCTTTACGTTTAAATTTTGCTCTACAGATGCTCTCCAAAAACAAGTTTTCCTGTAGACAAGGGGCCTAAGAGGGGACTCATAGCTGCAGAAAATATGCTCACGTCCTTTGTTTTCACATGGCCTCCAGAGCAGTGCTCTTTCCCTTGCTATCCATCCCACGTCTGGGGCAGATAGTGTTGCCCAACCTAACCAAGATCCCCTGAGAGAAGACACTTAGCAAGGCCAAACACTTTTTCCATTTGAGTTGGGTAAGCATTCTCTCTAAACAAAGGGATGTGAGAAGAACCGACTGCAAAGTAAATCCGTGTTACTTCCTATTGGGGTATCAAACACCATATAATGCATATCCTTTTAGATGACAGACTATTGACCAGAGGAGTAATTTAGAAAGGCCTGATTTTGAGACTGTTACTTGACACTTCTTTCATGGAAAATATCTAGTGTCCATTTACTGGAAGTGGTACATCTCAGCATCATGGGTCAGCTGGACCACACGGGTTAAAATGAGCTCGAGGGTTCCATATACTTGTGGTTTATGAGCATTTTACTTGGGTTGTTCTGTTTTATGTCTTGTAATGTCCAGTCCTGCCTGCATTATGTTGTATATTGGAGGAAGGGGTTGGGAGTACTTTGGAGGCAATTCGTACTGGAATCAAATTGACTTATGGAGTTAGTGTAGGCCGATAAATATCCCTGAGCATGTTTATTTCATTCTGTGTTCAAGTATGGCAATATTTACAGTTTGACTCAAATGGATTATAATTTAAAAAGAATGGTTATCTCTCTGAACAGTAATTGTTTTCTGATGCTTTACAAGCTGAATTTATATACATTTCACCTATGTAGATATAATATAGCCACTTCTCTCCAGCATTGTTAGGGAAGTTAAGTACTCTACAGTGAGATTTTCAGATAACTGAAAGAGAATTTAGGCCCTTTAGAAGTGAATATACATTAATTTTAATAATTTAAATGAAAATATTTTTCTGCAATGTATAACATATTGCTCTGACTTCCAAAACAGTGACCCTTAACACAAATTACCCTTTTCTTGATAAATTGGGGTGACTGTTAAAAACCATTATCATTGCATGGGTCTAAGACTTGCCTGAGTGTTACCAAGGTTCCGTCACTAGATGGCTCTGGGTAGCAACAGCTTTAGAATCTTTGCTTCTGATTGATAGAATATTTTTTTGTATCCTTCCTTGTTGTCATTCTCTTCGTATAACTTCTTCTTCTTCTTCTTTCTTTTTGAGACAGAGTCTCACTTTGTCACCCTTGGTAGAGTGCCAGGGTGTCACAGCTCACAGCAACCTCAAACTCTTGGGCTTCAGTGATTCTCTTGCCCCAGGCTCCTAAGTAGCTGGGACTACAGGGGCCCACCATAACACCCAGCTATTTTTTTGTTGTAGTTGGCATTGTTGTTTAGCAGGCCTGGGCTGGGTTTGAACCCTCCAGCCCTGGTGTATGTGGCTGGCGCCCTAACCACTGATATACAGGCGCTGAACGTTGGTATATAACTCCTTGCTGCTTTCAGTAGGCCTACCTTTATTATTTCTCCTTAAACTAGTCATTCCTGCTTAATTTTAGACAAAGAGACCAATAACCTATCCTAGTATACTTTTCAATAAGTCATGAGTAAATAGTTTCCTAATAAGGTTTTCTTAGGAAAAAAATTAGCACATCTCAATATATGATCTGTTTTGCATATTCTGGTGTCCTTTGGTGTTTCCCCAAAGTGTTCTAGGTAGGGGAAGTTGTAAGATATCTGGATTTCAGGTAATTGAAATGTTACTTTGATCTTGAAAAATTTATCTATCATTTTAACACAGTTTGCTTGTGTCTTTATTAGCCAATCAGTGTAGCCCCCTTTAGTCCCTCCCCTGATTCCTTAAGGGCAGCACTTTGATATCTACCACACAGTTAGTAGCTTATTATATACAGTGGACCCCTGAAATTCACCAGAGATACATTCTAAACCCTTAGCAAATCCCCCCAGTCACAAATATTATTACAACATAAAAGTATCCTTCACGCGATGCAATAAAGCATGGTAGAAAAATTTAAGTACTTCTTCAGATTCTTAATGACTCTATAAAAATTAGATTTAAATTACTTATGAAGCTGGTTGACTTTCTTTTTAGGGCCATTTCTTACAAAGAAACAAAATTTCACAGGACTTGACAAAAGAAAGCAAAGTCCAGCTTTGAGGTGTACACCATAGGTTACACTCTGAGATTTTTCAAGAGAAGCCAGACATATGGACATTAGAGACTAGTCCTATTTTTACAAGTTTTTTGACAACCAATAGATTTTAAATGCTCTGTGAGGAAACAGTATGTAGGATGAGCTATGTGGGTATGCTTGGATGATTTGGCTGGTTACGAGTTTGTATCTTCTATCACAATCCTTGGGAAAACTCACTGAAATTATATATTGGAAAACCAAGGATCTACCGTACTAATTTACATTGTTATGACTTCATCTGTGAAATCTTAACTCTCCAAGCCAATTGTAAGCAACCTAAAAGAAAGAAGTGGGCTTTTCCCATTGCTTAGGATACCCTCTGACAACAGGTCCTTAGGATTCCTTGCCACGTCTGCTGGGTTTTGGTAGACTTCCAAGGAAACATAATATCCTGGTACTGACCCCTGACACCCATTTGTGGAATGTTAACAGAGGACACAGCACTGTGAGAAACACAAAAGAGTGTAGGAGAAACAAAAGAGAAGAAATTGTAGCAAATCTCTTCAGTCTAATGGAAGGCACCACACTCATGTGACCTAGAGACCTGGGGAAAAGAACAACCATGGGGGATAAACACCAGAGAGTTTGCACAAATTGTATACACACATCCCAGGGGAATGAAAAGATTACTCAGGGAGACCTTCATGAAGGGTGTAAATCTCTTTTTTTTTTGAGATGGAGTCTCACTGTGTCACCCTCGGTAGACTGCCATGGCGTCACAGTTCACAGCTACCTCAAACTCTTGGGCTTAAGCGATTCTCTTGCCTCTGCCTCCCAAGTAGCTTGGACTACAGGTGCCCACAACAATGCCCAGCTATTTTTTTTTTTTTGTAGTTGTCCTTGTTGTTTGGCAGGTCCAGGCTGAGTTCAAACCCACCAGCCACGGTGCATGTGGCCAGTGCCTTAGCTGCTGAGCTATAGGCACTGAGCCAAAGGGTGTGAATCTTAAATAATCTTAAATGAAAGGAGAGTCCACCAAGCCTGGGGAATAGAATGAGAAACTTCTTTCCTAAGAGAGACTGAAACTTAACTGTCTTTTCTTATACATATGAAAAAGTCATCCCTACATGAATTGTTTATTTGTATACACATAGAATGTTTCATGACAGGTTAGGTGAAAATGGAAAATGGAAATGCTGAGAATCTGCCAGATATGTTTGTTAAACATTAAGGTGATCTCTATGATAATGAATGCATGCTTACTGAGCTGTGAAAATTTTGAGTAAGATGAATTACCAAGTACCTTGGTGCATTTAACAACCCTGGGATATTATCGGGCCTGGGAAGTTAAATTTAATTCTGCACATCGAACATCCAGCCAAGCACCTAAAGAATGTGGAACGAAAGCTAAGGGAGCCACACATCTTTAGAAAAATCCCCAAACTTGACCAACAACATGTGCTTGCTTGATTCCTCAAGTTTCAGCAGGCTGCGAGCCAAATTTTCTGAATTCATTTCGTACCTGTGACAGCTTCCAAAACTAATAGTGTTTGTTTTTATTTGCTACACAGTAGTCACAGATGATATTATGACAAGAATAAGAAGATGGCGGTAAAGCCAGAAATGGACAAGGCAGCTGTTAGAAGTCAAAAGAGGAATTTGGCCAAACTCGTAGGCTCCTGCTCTAATGATGGGAAGATGGGAAAGGGTCAGTGGGGTTCCAGCAGGTGCACAGCACTGTGCTGGGTGCCATGAAGGGCCCAAAGAATTCTAAGGATCTGTGTGTACCTGTGTGGGCCCTTTAAAAATTATGAGGAGTCACTGTGGAAGCAGACAGTCGGTTTCAGGTTCTAATCCTGTCAAATCATATATGACACTGGGCATGGTACTTAACTTCTTTGACCCTCAGTGTCCTCACACACAGGATGGTGGTTCTACATCATAACCAAAGGGTTACTGCAGGATTCAACACAGGCAAAAGAGCTTAGCAGAGTTGGATGGTACAGAGTTCCCACACGTTAAATATTGGCTAGTGTTTTGTCGTGATGACAATTGGCACTACAGAAAAGACTGAATTACAGGTGGTGCCCACACCATGGCCTTATTATCCACATAAATCACAATATCTGGCCCAAATCATTCCCTTTAATTGTGTTGTGAGGGCACTTCCGATGGAGAGTCTCTGGTGTGTACAAAATAGGATATGGCCTGATGGGGTTTTGTATTCTGGGAGCCAAGTGCCATGTTCTGCCCTTGGAAAGCGTGTTAACTAATGGCTTTCGGAGGAGTTTAGAATGGAACTGAATAGGAAGGACATCACCAGAGCCCCCAAATCCACATCCTAAATGGTTTAGAGCGGAACATGATCATAATAGTCATTCAGTCTAAATAGCTTATTTTATGGAAGAAAAAATCTGCTTGCCTTAACTCAGGCTGCTCAGATTGGCAGCAGGAGTGGTGCCTAGGGAGAGGTTGGCTTGAGTCACTTGTCTTTTAGAAAAGTTCTTCCATTGTCTGAAGGTAGAGCAGAGGATTTAGTAGAGGGTGAGCTTCTTGCAGGGGTTGAGCTGTTCCCTTGAGGAAGTGCAGCTGCCCATCTAGCCAGATGCTTATGATACACTTATGCCTAGAGGTGGAGGGATGGAAGAGATGACTTTCCTAGGATGCTGCTGGTAACACGGAGGCCCAGGATTTAAACACACGTGCATGTACACACACACATGCATGCAGAAGCAAAGGAAAGGTTCTTTAAGAACATTGAGAACAAGCAAGCTTGGCGTTTCCCTTGGGATTGAGAAGCATGTAAAACCCATCATCTTGAGCCAGAGCCTCTCTGGCTACACTCTGCTTCATGGAAACCAATTATGTCAAAAATTTCCCTAACTTTATGTCTCTGAATAATTCACTGGCTTTAGTCGGCTTTGAGAGTGTGGTGACTGCAGAGCCTGTGGGTAAGCAAGCACACAAAGGAACATGACCTTTTATGATGAGATGTAATTGCAAGGTGACTCCAATTTTTAACAACCCCCAGAGCATTTGCAATCAGGGAGCTCATCTACTGATAATAGTTATAAGATCAAATATCACCCAAGTATGAGTGAAGCACCATGATGATGACAAATGGAGGCCATGGCCTTTTCCCAGCCATGACACCCAAATAATAATAATAATGGCTTACATATTCCAAGAGCCAGGTACTATTCTAAAATTTGTGTACACGAACTCATTGTATCTTTACAACAACCCTATAAGGCAGGTGCTGTTGTAATCTCCATTTTGTAAACGTGGAAGCCAAGGCACCGAGAGATCGAAAAACGTATCCAAGTTCACACAGCTAGAACAGGGTGAAGCCATCCAGCCCCATGATGCTGACACATTGGACACACTAGTTTCCTTCTGCTTTTTCAACCACCTGGGTTTTTATTTGGCTTGAATCCTTTCCCATACACATCTTATGGGTCCCCTTAGGCGGAACCATATGAAATTACTCAAGGTCAAAAATCATTGACTATCAGCAATTTCTTATGGATCAATCTACTAGTCCATGGTCCTTCTACCTAGTTAATTAACTTAATTAGGACAATCAGAATTCTATTTCCCTGGTCATAGTCATCTGTTGAGATGGACCATATGTGACCAAAGTAGTCCCACTCAGGATGAATCTCAGGACTCTCACCAGGAATGTTAGAATGTAAGTTGTCATACATAAGGTATAAGGTCTAGTACTCCCACAGTTACACTGAGGATAGCTTAAAAATGAAACCTATACATGGAATTTCCATCCCTATCCAGAGCCAAGAGAATCACAGGCATTGAGCCAGGGCTGTGGATGAACCACACCTGGTTACTGGTCTCCTTAGATTTTCATGGAGATGAGTCAATTGACCTTCTTTTTGGTTTAGGGCAATTGAGTTGGGTTTTTCCTTATTCTCAGTCAGAGATCAGCCAATCTTGAGTGGAGAGAGACAAAAGGAGATTTGAAGTTTGCAACTGACAGGAGTGACAGGGAAGGAAGAAATGTACGATGACCTTTTACACCCCTTAAGCCCACGTAGTGCTGGGACAAGCCTGTCTTTGTTACACAACCTACTTTCCCTTTTTACCTGCAGTCCTTTCAACTTCATCTCTTACATTTCCAAAGAAGGAACCGCATGTCAAGGGAGCACAGAGAACTGAAGTGTGCCTTTTTACTGGAGTCAGGTCCCCTCTAAAGTGAGATGGAGGAGGTGTAGGCAAAAGAGCTGGAAGGCTAGGTAGTGTAGGACAGTGGACACTGAAGGTTTACATTTAAAAAGGGCTTATTCACATCATTGTGATTATGATTAAGCTGCTGAAAACAATCTAGTGCTAATGTCCTCAAGGTAAAATGATTCTTTTTCTTCTGGGTAGATACCTAGTAATGGGATTGCAGGATCAAAGGGAAGGTCTACTTTTAGCTCTTTGAGAATTCTCCATACTTCTTTCCAAAAAGGTTATCTTAGTTTGAAATCCCACCAACAGTGTGTAAGTGTTCCCTTTTCTCCACACTCTCACCAGCATCTGCAGCTTTGGGATTTGTGATGTAGACTATTCTCACTGGGGTTAGGTGATATCTCAAGGTGGTTTTGATTTGCATTCCTCTGATGCTTAGGGGCAGTGAGCATTTTTTCGTGTATTTGTTGGCCATTCACCATGAACGGATTAATGAACTGTGGTATATGTATACCATGGGATACTATTCAGTCATAAAAAGGATGGAGACTTTACATCTTCTGTATTTACCTGGATGGGGTTGAAGAATATTCTCCTTAGTAAACTATCTTGAGAATGGAAAAACGGCACCACATGTACTCAATACTACTTCGAATCTAGTAGGTGAACAACTACAGACCCACACAAGAGGAAAAACACAATTAAATTCAAGAAGAGGGGTGAGGGGACTAGGGGAAGGGGCTCAGTAAGTTCCTACTTAATGGACACAATGTAGGGGTACATGGCACACTTCCTGGCTGAAGGACTCAAATACAACTTGGAATTTTCCTACCAAAGGCAAACAAAGTAACCTAAAGTATATGCCCTTATTTTTATCCAAAATTTAAACAAAAAAGAATTTTTTTGAAAGAGGGCTTATTTAGGAAAGGCAGAAAGTAGGGAGCAGAAGGCAGTATTCTGGTCTCTGTTATGTTCTCACCTTGGAATTTATGGTAGGTCATTTCCATGTAATGTATTTCCATATGGAATTAGCAACCACCTACATTTTCCTCCAATTTATGGGGATGCAATGAGGATTAGTGAGGATAACATCAGTACTCTGGTTACCCCATAAAAGGTAGAATTGTTGGTTGCCTACCCAATATTCATCCCGTCCTCCCTGTTTCTTCCTAACAGAATCCTGATTTTGTACAGAAATCCCTGGCGGCCACGAGTTAGAATGTTTCACAGCACAGAGCACACCCTGGGCAGGGCCTTTATATGAGCTAAAGGAAGCCAAAGCCAAATTCTAAGTTGGAAATGATTGTCCCAATTGCTTAAGGGCATTACTTTGGTGGTAACCGATGATTGCTCTGTCTAGGAAAATAAAGATTGTATATTTCAGTGGTAATATGAGAATGTTCTTTGATCATAAGTGATTTAATTATAGGCTCAAGGTCCTTAGATTGTGAAGGGAAGCCTTTCAATGTTATTCCAACATTGCAAGGGTGTCAGAAACCACATGCCATTCAAAATGGGACTGGTTCCCAGAGAGATTTTATTTCTGGTCATGGGTGGGGATGGGAAATTAGGGGAAAAAATCTCCTGGAATTTATTGACTTCAATTAATTTACGACCAATCAGAGCATGGCAGGCTGAGGGTTTAAGCTGAGAAGCAAAAGAGCTGAGCCCCCCGAGGTGGTTTCCATTCTCACTCTGCTGCACCCCCCCCCCACACACACATAGTCCTTAAGACAGGTTTCTTTTCTGTGCAGTGGGGAGGATCTATGTCTCACTTCAGGTGACTACACTGGCTTTCCTATCTGTTCACCCTTTAGAAATTTCCTCCTAAGACTGCAGTGAGGTTGCAAGAAGTGGACATTGTCATCAATTGCAGATCTGGAGGTGAATAAGTGAACTGCTCAAGAATGGCCTGGGGAGCAGGTAGAAACCCCCAGGCATGGCATCTGGTGGCTGTGGCAACTGATGGCCATGGCAGCTGGCATTTAGAGAAGGTCCCAGATCCTCTGAGTTGCATATAGCAGTGTGGGACGCTGGGCCTTCTAGCTGCAGTGGAACAGCCTGGAGGCGAGTAGAGAGGAGAGGAGGTAATGTCTGGGCTCCTCCTTGGGGGGTGCAGGTCCACTACTCCAAGACACAAGGCACACAGAAGTTTTTGCAGGCAGTCAGGCAAAAATGAACTTCAAGGGAAGCTTTTGAAGCTAAGAAGAAATTCAGCAGGCTGTGTGAGAAGACACAAGGAATGGAGCTTGGGAAGTCCCACTCGTCTGGGCTTGAAGATAGCAGGGACTCTCAAATTTTGAGAGCATTGTCTGACTTTTAACATCTCTTGAAATTTCTGATTCCAGTGCTGTATGTGAACCATTCACCACTTAGGTCTCGGGGCTGAGCTGCCCGATGAGGCCTGGGAATGCTGTGGGACTAACTGTGCATTACTTGATTCCAGTCAAAAGTGATATTCATGCACTCAACATGTGTTACTCAGATGTCAGGAATGTCTGTCTGTAATATAAATTCTTTCAAGACAACATTGATGGGAGACATCAGCACTTTACATATCAAGGTGGCCTCAACTTCCTAACAAGGCATTTGGGCCACTCTTGGGCCTGGGTCAGGCACAAGAAGTGGGCTCTACAGTAAACACTGACTCCCTCCACCTGGGAAGACTGAAATTGCTGAAGTCCAGAGGTGACCAGGAAACCATCATACCAATGACAATGACAACTAGCTTTTCACCAGGGCTTACGTTGTGCCTGGTAGTGTACAGGAGACTTATGCATACTGTCTGACTTAGTTCTCACAGCTCCCTTATGGAGTAGACATGAGTACTTCTCTTTTACAGACGAAGAAAAGGAGGGTCAGATAGTTGAATAACTTTCCACCCTCACACAATCAATTAGAGGCAGAACCAAAAGCCAAATGCAGATCTGTGTGACCCTACAGCCAATGTCACTCTACAACGGACCCTACAACGCACTCTGCACCAGGCTGGGCAAGAAGGCTTCTTTGCCCCATGTGACATTTAATACCCAGCTTAGGTCAGATGAAAGGGAGTCACCTAAAATTCATTCACAGGGCAAAGGAGGTCTCGAAGCCCCTGTGGGCCTGGTGCTTCTGTGTTTCTAAAAGTTCACATCTTGCCACAGAGCAGTTTTGGAGAGGGTGACCCCTTTTCCTGCTGGGCTGGCACGTACATCATCCTGCAGAATGAGGTGTCACTATCTCTGAGACAGGCTGGGGTGTCTTTGAGCCATCTCCAGTTCCGGTGGGGAGGCTTTGCACCTCCCTATGGGAACTGTGTTTTCTCAGCCAGTGATCAGTCACCCAGGCCAGACAAAGTGGCCTTTGAGAGTTGCCAATAAGATAAGAAATTGCTATCAAATTTCACCCTGGAAATTCTTTCTCCCTTTTTTCACTCTAGGATTGATTCATCTTGAATTTCAAGATAGGAAAAGGTGGGGGTCACAAGGAAATTTATAGGGCCGCTTCCCAGAGCAATTTCCAGTGTTTAGCCATAAATATTTTCAAGAGGGATCAAAGCCGTTACTCGAACACTAACCTCCCTGCACACAGATGGGCCCTGGGAGCAGAGATACGGGGCCAGAAGGGAGTGTGGGAAGACCCAGAAGACTAACCTGACAGGGACAGCCACTGAGCGTTCCTGCCTGCCCCAGGGAGGAGGGAGGGACGGGAGGAGAGAGGTGGCTGCTATTGAAAGTGCTGAGCACCCCCACCCCCCAATTTGTACGTCCTTCCTAGGCCCTGATCTATGACAATTGCTCCTCCTCTCTCCAGCAGTGAGCAACAAAGGAAAGACATTCTAAGAGCCCATGAAATGTTTTTATTGAAACTCTGTTCTCCAGAGAGAGATTGAGGAAGCGATTGAAGCAACCTTATTACAAAATAAAAATATATCCTCCTACTCCATGACAGGAAATTCGAGAGAGACAAGCCCATAAAAAAAGCACTAAAAAAAAAAAAGTTTGCAAAAGGACTGAAACAAAGAAGAGACCTTAAATAATTATTGCAAGAGAAGCAAAAAAAATGGCATGAGGCTCAAAAGGATCTTAAAAAAAAACGTCATATGGCCTCAGGCGGGACCTTCTTAGAGATATTATGCATTATATTTCAAGTTTTCTAATTAAAAAGATCAATCAAGCTGTGTATCATAGCTGGGAGGGGAATTCCCTATCTTTAAGATTATATGAACGGTCCTGATTTTTGTACTGTTGACAGTATTATGAGGGCATCTGACAGCGCTACCAGAAAGATGTCAGGAGCTTCACTTTCTGTGTGCCTAATACTTGCTATATTATACCATAATTTAATGGCATTTAAATACAGCTGCTCATTAATGACGCTGATTAGAAAATAGACACCACCTAATATTGCTGCATTTCCAAACTATCTAC
>NW_003852412.1:8341038-8395247 GCF_000181295.1 Otolemur garnettii
GCTGAATATTCTGCAAGCACTGAGCTCTGTTTTAGGGAAGTTTTTTCAGTTCTGCTTGGCTTTGACATGGGTCATTGATAGGTAATCTCTGACTATGCCCTGCAGGTATTTCAGGACGCTTGGATTTAGGATTTTTCGTAGCATAACCACCTCCTGTATGTTAACATACAGCAGCTAGAGGATCCACCTTAGAGTTGGCGGGACTAGGCGCAAACACTTGGAATACCAGCGTGCAGCCACCGGAGCCTTTCATCCAAAGAGCTCGTTTACTTTCCACTAGACAGTTCTCCTCCTGGGTTTGGTTCCCTTCTTTGGCTCAAGGAGTAATACCAGGTCACGTTCCCTCCTGTGAGGGTCAAGGGTGGATTAGGGCGGGAGGGGGGGCTCTCCTTCATGCGCTCTGTGAAGCCACCTGCTGGAAAGGGAACTTGTGTCTCTGTTCACTTTAAATATTGCTCAGGCGCAGTGGCCATGGGGAAGGCAGAGTACAAAGCTTGTCCCCTTCTTGTGTAGCTCGGGGTTTGGCAGGGAGTGGGAATGAGGAAGGGTGAGTAGGCTGGGGCTGGGAAGGGGTGGGTATATGGGAGCTTCCTTTGTGTATATAGGCAAGCAAGTTGGACCCAGAATGGCACGTGGTGGGAGGGGGATGACAGGTCTCTGAGACTTGATATCTTGTCTCATCTCCTATTTCTAACTGCTGCAGGGTCCCAATCACGTCCCCCAAAATATGCCTGCACGTGTGGCAGCTAACTGGTGGCATCTGTACTATTTAGATACAGAGCCCAGAAGGTTTGCCAATTCCCCAAATCTCAAAAACCATTATAGAATAAACACAGAATCTGAGCAATACTTGACTATCCAAATGACTTAATTTCTCTCCTGAGGAGCTTTGAGGAGAAATAAGGTTACATACAAATCAAGGTAGTAAGCAGTATTATTCCTCCAGGCATGCGTTTGAGTCAAAAGAGCCTGGATTTTAAAAATAAAAAATGCTGTCTTGCTTAATATATTCACTCTTCTAACAAGCCACCAAACGGCTCTTGTACTCTCCCCAGCCAGTGGACATATATCTTGCTGAGACACAGGCGTCCAAAGTCAGGATATTGTCTAGGAAACCTGAGCCCGCGGCCTGTGCAGGAGCCGCCATCCCTGCATAATTCCTTCCAGAGGAACAGAACCCCAGGCTCAAGGCAGCAGCGCAGAGTCCCCAAAGGACACATTGCCATTTATTTGCAGTGTGATTATTTTCCATTACACACTGTGCAAGGGGTGTTTTTGAATGCTATCTTCCTTTCTTTTCATGTCCCTTCATTTACCGCACCCCAAGAGACAGTCAAAATCTCCAGGCCGCACTCTATAATAAAAACTCAGCAAGTCTGAAGGCTACAGCATGAAGCTTCCCAGACGGCCAGGAAGTTCTGCTGACGATACTAAAATTCAGGAGCTTCATCCAGCATCCCGGGCAGGTGTGTTTATTCATGGAAGGGGAAGCTGGAAATGTTTCCTTTGAGGCTGGCTTCTCTTCTTCCTGTGGGCTGAGCGTTGGTGCATTTTCCTCCTTGACTGCTTCAATTTCTGCCTTTGCCACTTCTGGACCTCAGGCGTGTTTCTGGGCCTTTGTTTGGGTTCTGGAGACTACTGTCCTCAGGACTTTTTGCACTCTGCCAGGCTCGGGAAGAGCGCCCCAGCAGGGATGTGGGAACTTGATGAACTGTACTCTATAATCAGGATCTTGGGCTACAGAGAACTTTTCTCAACTATCCCTCAGGGCATAGTGACAGGAGACAGTCACAGTTGACCCCTGCTCTGTAAACATGAGGCGGCTCCCTCTAAATCAGGGATTCTCATCTGGTGTGCTGCGAACAGTTTTAAAGATTATTAATTAAATTATTTTCAAAGGAAGTTCAAAGCACAGTAAGTATATTCTTTCTTTTACTCTTTTTTTTTTTTTTTGATCAACATAATTTAAGTGTGGCTGGAAGTTTAACTGTAGGTTCAAGCATGCTGTAAAAAGGTTGAGAAACACTGCTCTAAATGAACTCACAGCAAAATAACAGGTTTCCCCACCAAAATAGATGCACAGGCCTGATCTCAGATGAAGTGGCCCAGAGGTTTACTCTATGAAACCTTGCATCTTGCTGGGTATTTGCCCCTATTTCTAGGAATTTCTAAACTCTTGAGTCAGGATCATTTGGGTACATTTTGGAAAATATTTCAGTTGCAGGGCAGCGCCTATGGCTCAGGGAGTAGGGTGCCTGGCCCATATACTGAGGATGGTGAGTTAGGCTCTGGCAAAACTGCAACAACAACAACAACAAAAATGCCTCAGTTGCATCCATATCCATGGTTCTCAAAACCTCCAGCATCAGAATCACCTGGAGGGCTTGTTCCAAATGGCTGGCTGGGCTCCTCCTGAGCTTCCCCTTGAGTAAGTCTTGGGTGAGGCCCAACCAGTTGCTGGCTGTACTGGGTTGGATAGTATCTCCTCCTGCTTAATCCCTTTGGGCTGCCATAACAAAATACCATAGACTGAGTGACATGTAGGCGACAGAAATTTTTTTCTCACCATCTTGGAAGCCTGAGAGTCTCAGATCAAGTCACCAGCAGATCTGTTGTCTGGCAATGGCCTCCTTCCTCATAGACCTTTTTACTATAACCCCACATGGAAGAAGGGACAAGAGATCTCTGTGGGATCTTTTTTATAAGGGCACTAATCCCATTCACAAGGGCTTCACCCTCACAACTTTCCAATCCCACAATCTTTTAATATGATCATCTTGGCAGCTTTGATTTCAGTGTATAAATTTTGAGGTGATGCAAATATTCA
Source organism: Otolemur garnettii (assembly GCF_000181295.1). NCBI lineage: Eukaryota > Metazoa > Chordata > Mammalia > Primates > Galagidae > Otolemur > Otolemur garnettii. The sequence continues at coordinate 8,343,866 of NW_003852412.1, forward strand.
GACCACAGCACTCCCCAAATTCAAGTCCTTCCTGGGATTTTATAATGGAAACTTACTTGAGAATAGGATTGTTGCAGGCGTAATTAGTTAAGATGAGGCCCTTCTGGAATAGGGTGGGTTCTTAAGCCAATCTGACTGGCATGGTTATCTGCAGAGACCTGGACAGAGGCACAGGAGGGAAAGCTATGTGATAACAGAGGTAGAGATGGAAATGATACATCTGCAAATCAAGGATGCCAGTGATTTCTGGCAACACCACAAAGACCAAGGCATGGGATAGATCCTTTCTTCATGCCTTCAGAGAGAGGATGCCCTTGCTGACACTTTACTTTTGGACTTCTTGCCTCCAGGGTTGTGAGAGAATACATTTCTGTTGTTTTAAGCCACTAGTAATTTGTTATGGCAGCCCTAGGAAATAAATAATAAACTGAGACGCTGATATTGGTGGTTCTGGCCCTGCGCTTTGAGAGCCACTGATCAAAATTAATTAGATCATCTCCCTCCTATTTCTCTTTATAATGTCCATGATAAATTTTCTTTCTGGAATAATTCCCACTCGCATCTGCCAGCACATGCTTAATTCCCTAAGAAGAATTTTCACTAGCTCCTGGTTTCTTAATACTTCCCTGATTCTTGTTCCTGATCTTTTTACCCCCATATTATCCATGGGGACTCTCTCCACCTATCTCGCGGTAGACTAGGACCTTTGATCCCCCATCCTGACAGAGAATTGTTACTCCATGTGGGTGGATTTCATGCACTCTAGTGGAGGGAAGACACAGGTAGCAGGAAGCCATTGCCAGAGCCAACAGGGAGCTGGAGAGATGGAGTGGGAGCGAGGGAATTTTGGCTTCCGGAAGACAAGCATTAAGAGGGATTTATCTGCCTTCAAATATATGAAGTGTTGCTGTGCATGAGATGCAGACAGTTTTCTTTCTATCCCTCTGAGAGTAGCCCACAGGAAGCCTGGCTTAGGAAGAAGAACTCTGAGTGGACAGAAAGAATTTTTGAGGTTGAAGGGTTTAAGTCACTGGAATGTCAAGGGAGATGTTCAAGGAAGAGGAGACACCTCTTGATTAAATTTGATTTAGATGGGGCCCTTCCTGAAGCCAGGCAAAAGGAGATAGACTTTGGAGGTGCTCTGTGCTTTTCTAGTCTACAAACTCACAAAAAAGGAAAACTGCCCACATAAGAAAATTAACTCAAACAGGAGAAATGCCCCTCTCTTGATATATTTGTGATCTTAGGAACTCTGACTGTACTTCTCTTATATTTTAATGGACTGCCTAGACAACACCCCCTGTTGTCTAAGGAGTGACATTAGGTGGAAGGTTTCTCAATCCCTCTGGTATTATCTGGTCCGATTTACTCGCCTGTGAGAGGACAAAGCTCTGCACATTTGTTTTCTGTTGTGGCATACCCAATTATCACAAACTGAGCAGCTTACAACAGGGCATGCTTATTATCCCATAGGGTTCATAGGTTAGAAGTTTGGGTGCCACTTAACCAGGTCCTGAACTCAGGGTCTCACAAGGCTGCTGTCAGAGTGTCAGAGGCCTGGGTTCCTTTCTGGAGTTTCAATCCTCTTCCAAACTCACATAATTGTCAGCAGACTTCACTTCCTTTTAGCTGTAGGCCTGAGGGCCCCACCTGTCACTGGCTGTCACCTGGGGGCTACTGTCAGCATCTGGAAGCTGCCTGTGGCCCTCAGACCCTCTCATAACCTGGCAGCTCACTTTGTCAAGCCAGCAGGAGCTCTCCCTCTGTGATATGATCATGACGGCATCACCCATCATTTTCTGCTACTCTCTTTTGGCTGGAAGCCCATCGCAGGTTCTGCCCACCCCAAAGAGGAGGAGATTAGAGGGACATAGCTCACTGGGGGCCATGGCGTCCTGCCTGCCACAGCGTGGGAGGAAAGGGGCTGCACTGCTCTTCCCCCAAGACCCAGCTGCCAGGGAGGGCTGGATCAAAAGTTTATGCTTTATTTGGGATTTATCTGATGAAATAAGCACAGAAATGGAATTCAAAATGGAGTACAGACAGTGTGAGTGGCCTTGGTTTTATATGCCACTTGTGCTCTGAAGCACATTTAGGCAGTCAGGTGTTGGAATTTAAGTTCTTTAATGAAGGAATGAAGGACACCATGTTAAAATCAGTGGTTTTCTACCCTTTGTTTCTAGGCAGGAGAGTGTAGAGGATAGACCTTGGAGCCAGCCTGCCTGGGCTCAGATCCTGACTGGGACACTAACTGTGCACTCTTGGGCCAGCCAGAGAGCATCTCTGCACCCACTTTCCTCATTTATAAATGATGGTAATCATAGCACTTACCTCATGGAGTGGGGATAAGGATGAAATTAGTTAATATGTACGAAGCACTGAGAATAACACTTGGCATCTCATCAACACTTAGTGTTTGCTATTACTCAGGTTAGGACAGCAGAGGTCACATGCCATTCATGTGCGTGGCACTCCCACGGGCCTGGTTAGGATTCGGGGCACTTTCTGGCTGGTACCTACGGCTCTGCTCCTTTCTCATTCTCTCAGAGAAGTGTTTCAGAATGAAAGGACAAGTGACATGATGGTAGGGGTAAGTTTGAATGAGGACTGATTTTTTAAAATTAAATTATCTATAAATTTCAGTTTCCCTAAGTAGTAATAGTAATAATGACAACTGAAATTCACTGGGCATGTACTGTCTTCTGGGCCATCTACTGAGTGATGGACCTGACTCCCTCTTTTGGTCTTCACAGCACCTCGTAGAGTAGCTACTATGGTCTCTCTTTTACAGAAAAGGAGCTTGAGGCTTAGAAGTCATTTGCTTAACCCAGTTGGGCAGTGGTGAGGTCCGAGTAGGAAGAAGCTGGGCTCCAGGACCCCCTTCTTATTATCCATTCTGCACCATTTTCCCATTTTATTGCTGGCAACTCATCTTTCAATTTACATGTTGAGATATTACAGTCAAAAAATGCTAATATGAATGACTCGAAAGGAGAAAGAAACTGCAGGGTCTTGTTTGATTGCTTCTGTGGGTGGGGATTGTAATTGCAGGAGAGAAATGACTCTGGAGAGATGTGGACCAGATGAGCACCTCTTGGGCATCACTGCTCACTATTCTTTCATTTAATCCACCACCACCACCACCACCAATAAACCAAAACCAAAATCAAACAAACAAAAACCCCCCAAATACCTACTGTGGAGGGCTACTATTATCTTCCTCTTGCAAATAAAGACATTGACACTCAAATGTCACTAAGGAGAAGCTGAGGTCAGGCCCTGAAGCCTGCACTGCTTCCACTGCACAAGGTTGTCTGAACGGTGAGCAGTGGAAGAGAAAGAGTCTAACAGGGCACAAATTACTGGGACAGGCAGCAGGGGGCCCCATTAGCCCTGCCCAGCTTGGTTGCAGTTCTGTCGGGTTTGTTGTCAAAGGGCGTTGCGAAGCCCGATTCTGCCAGGCACCTCCACTGTAGCACAGGCACAGGGCTCAAACACCTTCAGTATCAGCTTTTCCACTTTTTAAAATAAAACTTGCTCCTTTAAAGGACAAGGTGAGATAACTTTCGACAGTCCTGGGAAGATGCAGTAACATGTTTTGCTTTCCAGCTGCAGGCAGAGAGGGAGAGGTAAGCACTGTCTGGGAGAGAGTTCTGTCCCTTTGGATAAGAACACAGTCCAATCCTGGGGCCCCAGGTGTCACTCAGGAGTACTGCTGCAATGTTTTCTCAGTTCACTCCGAGAACTTAGGCAGTTAGTGGGTCAATAGGAAACTTCCGGATAAACAGAAGTATTTCAAACACATGATGGAGAAATGAGAAGAAGCACAGCCCAGGGATCGGCATTGGGGGTGGGGGACCCAGGAAATGGCTTCTTGCCATTGCCAGTTTCAAATGGCAAAAGCTGACAGAATGGATTTGGAATCCTATATGCCTGATTCAATTTCTGCCTCAACAACTTGGCCTTAAAATTGGATAAAATGTCCGTGAGCCTTGGATTTCTTGGTTCTGAGATGGACACAATAACATCAACCTATAGAGTTTTTGAAATGACTGACTTAGGCACTGCTACATTTTAATGCTTGTTTCCTCCAAAACCATATTCAGACTTAATCTCCAATGTGGCAGTATTGATAGGTGGGGCCTTTAAGAGGTGACTGGGCTATGAGAGCTCAGCCTCATTTATGGATCAATCCATTCATGGGTTACTGGATTAGCAGGTTACCATAGGAGGGGACTAGTGGCCCTATGTGTATAAGAAGAGGAGGGGAGACCTGAGCTAGCATGCTCAGCCCCCTGATGGTGTGACACCCTGTACCACTTCCAGACTCTACAGAGTCTTCATCAGCAGAAAGGCTCTCACCAGCAGAGGCCCCTAGACCTTGGACTTCTTAGCCTCCTTAATTGCAAGAAATAAATCCCTTTTCTTTATAAATTACCTGGCTTCAGGTATTCTGTTATAAGCATCAGAAAAGGAACTAAGACAGGCAGTGATTGAATTAGCACAGCGTCTGGCTGCTGTAAATTGCTTGCCAGGGGTTTCTGGTGCTGCTGTTTCTACTACTCTGCTGTATCATCACCATTAAAAGAAGAATGAAGCCTGAAGAAAGCACGGCCAGGTTAGTGTAAATACTGCTTATAGAGTTCTTCTGAAATGGGCCTCACCCTTGGATTCCAGGATGCAGGAGACTCAGGAGTCCTGGCACCATGTCCTAGATGTTTTGTCCAGACTTCTAGCACTGGAAACAGCATGGTGTAAAAAGACAATTCTAATGGCCTTACGGAGAGTTTACGTGCCATCTCTCACGCAGGTGGTGGAAGTCAGCAACAATGACATTAGTCATGGAAATAGGGTGGAGATGGAGGTGGGGAAGGTGTCCTTTCCCATATGTCATATGTCAACAGCCCTGCAAGAGGACTGGACATAAACATAGGGGTTGAGGTACATATCAGGGAGGCAGGTTTGGTGCATGTAGCCTTGGGTAATCCATTTAGATTCTCCTTGCCTTGACTTTCTCATCTGTAAAATGGGAGGAGAGGGTTCTAACAGTGCACACCGCACAGCCTTCTGTGGTGGTGTGAAGAGACAGCACACATATGAAGGCCTCAGCAATGCTCGTTACACAGCGAGCCCTAAAAATATTAACTGTTAGCTACCCCTGTTGTTCCCAGTCCCTGAGGAAACATTCAGCCAACCTAAACTACCAGACAAATACAAAAGTAAAGGTAGTAAATCTGCTTCCAGATTTGTGATTCCACCTCCTGTCCTTCTAAGAGTTAAAATTCTTTCCATGTTCAGTCCTGTGTATCTATCCAGATTGTTATTGAAACATATATTATCATAAAAGTCTAAAAAAGGTGTTTTTAAGGTGCCTGCCCACATTTTCCATCTCTGGGGAGCATAAGGATTTTGCCTGACATTAGGGGGAATTTCAGGACTAGCTGTTAAAGTCAATTGCCTTTCAAGATCATAATTATATGAAAAGGCCTCATCTGAACAACCAGGAATCGCAGTACACAAAGCACATTCCCCAGAGCTGAAAATTAATAGTTTCCGATTCCTCTAGACTCCTAAATGTTTGAAATATGATGTATAGCTGAAAACTAAGTTCAAAAGCTAGTTGCAGAAGAAATAAGTGTATTCTGAAAAAAATGAGTTGATTTCATCTGTCTGGAAAAAGCATTTTAGTTGCAAAAAGTTGGACTTTTACAGAAAGCCAGTTTTTGTAGGAGTAGGAAGGAAAAGCCAAAAGGCAGGTCAGCTCATGGCTTGAGATAAGTCTGCTGGAGACTTCAGGCAGCTGGAGCTTATCAGCTAGAGAGAAAGACAGACATGGTTGCCCCTGGCTTTCGGCCCAGTGCAATAAAGTCAGTTGATCGGTTTCTTTCTCCCGGGGCATGAGTAGGGGGAACTACCCCTTCTCCATGTTGCTCTGTCTCCCCGCCACACCCTACACCCTACACAATTAAAACAGGCACAGGATTGCCTATGAAAAGTGACATCAAGGCTGCAAAACTCACCAGGGACCACCAGTTTCCAAACTCTGGTCAAGCTCTCCAATAAGCACTATGTCTCTTTGCTGTTGAATATCCACATTCCCAGTGGGTCAGCTTGGGTTTGCCTAAACTCTAGCCTCATCAGAAAATTTTCTTATAGGAAAAAAAGGAGCCAAAGGATGTCTATGTTGGCAGGCTGCTCCCTCAGGGGGTTAAGGCAGTAGTTCCACCTGCCTCCAAAAATAGTTCAAGAACAAAGTCACCCAGGAGTGATATTGTTGGACTATTAATGCTTCTACTGCTACTCGATTGCTCTATTTCTTTTTTCTTAAAATTTAAAGCAATAGGATTCCGTAAGAAATCTCCCATTTAGGAAAAATGTGGAAAGGTAGAGGGAGGATAGAACACAAAAGGACCCACAGGAGGGACTGGGAAGGGCCCTTATGAGGAACTAGCACGTGGCATGAAGCAGCCTGGCCTGGTCTGCAAAAGACACCTTCCCAGGGTGGGGCAGCTCACACCACAGGCACCTGCTACTGACCAGATGTGGCAGCCATGGCCCCTCTACCAGCAGCAGCTAAGAAGGCCTCAGATCCCTTCTACTCCTTTGATCCCTGACTCACATTCTGCCCAACTCTGTTGCAAAAATGAAGGAAAAAAAATTAAAAAGGGAAAAAAGAAAAGGTCTATGGGTTAGAACTGTATTCCACTGTAACTGAAAGATTCTCTGATAGTTGCTTAAACAAATGGGGCTCATTTTTCGTACAATGTAGTAAGTTTGGAAAGAGCTACCTCCTGACTCTGGTCCCTGGCTGAGGTTTTGTGATGCTTTTGGCTTTTCCAACATGCTCTGACGCCTCAAGATCATAAGGTGTTGCTGTAGAAGTAGAGATCAAGTCTGTTTTTGAGGCACAAAGAAATGGGAAGAGGCCAGGGAGATACCAGGCCCTATTGTCAGCACAGCAAAACTTTTCCCAAACCACTAGAGCTCTGTTGATATCTCATAGACCAGCACTAAGTCCTCTGGCTTTCCTTAGCCACAGGAAGCTGGGAACATGGTGACAAGGGAGAGAAGACTAGATATTGGACTTAAATCAGTGACACTCAGCACAGAAGGCAGTGTGGAATCTATCCTCTCTTTATTATTATTATAATTATTATTTTGAGACAGAATCTCACTATGTTGCCCTCGGTAGAGTGCTGTGGCATCACAGCTCACAGCAACTTCTAAATCTTGGGCTTAAGTGATTCTGTTGCCTAAGCTCTCAAGTAGCAGGGACTACAGGCACCTACCATAATGCCCAGGTATTTTTTTGTTACAGTTGTCATTGTTGTTTAGCAGGCCTGGGTGGGGTTCGAACCCGCCTGCCTCAGTGTATGTAGCCAGCGCCCTAATCACTGAGCAATAGGCGCCGAGCCTGGAATCTCAACAAGAGCTTCCTGGCCCATGTATCCCTGAGATTCAGTTAGTAGACCTGGATGCAGCCCAGAAATACTGGTCTACATAGGAATATCTGCTTTCCCAAGAAACTAAATGAGCATTAATTCTGTCAACAGTACAGAAGAACATGGCCTTCATCAGAACATCTGATCCCCTTACCCTTCCTGGAATGAAGAAAGCTGAAGTGAAATGAGCTAGTGGTTCACACACACTGTCCTGCAAGGTGATAGTATCTGGGGACTAGAGAAACAGCCTTTAGCCTTGCGTAGGGGGACACCAGGCTGTAGAAACTCAATTTAGGACCTGTGAATAGATGAGACACTGTCGGGCAGAGGTCGTCCCTTCTGTAAAAATCAGACAAATGAGCAGGAAGGACTCACTCTGACACCCCCCCCCCCACGAGTAGAGCCTCAGGGAGGGAGGGAGCTCTCAGGGGGCACACAGCCGCTGCTTAGTTTCCACCTTCGGGCAGATGGCGTCTGTCCTTCCTTCTTCAAGGCTTCCCCTCCAAGCCAAGTGCTGATGCTTCACTTGGTTATTTGGTGCGTTAAGCCACACCCAGGTGCTCCTCTTCCTCCTCCTCCACTTCTCTGGTACAGATGGAGTTAAACTCTGGGCTGATTCCGTGCCCAGAGCATATGCTCTTCTCTTTCTTGTCTGTGCTGGTGATAGAAGCTTTGTTCCCAGTGACCTGAGATTAAGTCCACATCGAAAGCAACAGCTCAGGGAGGTGCTGACCAAAGCCCGTGGCTCAAAGTTTAATAAAGTATATTCTGGAAAGCAGGAGGAACCATACGTAAATGGTCTGGGAAGGATTTCAATTGCCTCTTGTTCTGGATGAAGGATTCTGTTGTCTCAGAAGGGGAATCCCCATTTCCAAAGCCATTTTTCCCCCACAAATATTGATTTTTTCACAGTCAACAATCATTTACCAGGTAGGTGCACACCTACTTCATTTTCCTTCTGGATGGGTGAGGGAGGGTACTGCCACTTGCTGATTGATCACCAGGCCTTGGGAAAAACTCAGTACGTTCTTCTCTTATTAAACCCCGTAGAGGTCTAGCTTGCTGAAGAAGACATTGGCATAGCTCCATTTTTTAGATCAGCATACTGAGGTTCAGGATGGTAAAGTGACTTGAACTTCCTGTAGAGTGCAAATGGCAGAGGAAAGGTTTGAACCCTTGTCTTTCAGCCTTTGATGCCCACACTGCCTTGGTTCTCTCTGCCTTGAAAAACAATGGATCAGGTTAAGGAAAAGATTTGAAGAGCTGTGAAGATGGCTGGCATTCTCAACGACAAGAACTTTGTGGTCACATCCAAGTTCGGTTTGTGTTGCTGTTGTTCAGTCTTCTTTGATTGTAAAATCTATCAGTGTCAGTTATTTTCCAAAATATAAGCTAAAAATGATCCATGCCTGTACATGAGCACTGATGGCTGGGCTTTGTTTTGAGAAGACATTGAGAGAAAAAGACAAATTTATTAAACAATTAGTATAAGATTATTTTTATCATGAAGTGTGTTGGTTTATAAAAGAATTTCCTTTAAGTAGCACTGGGCATTAGCCTCGTCTCTTCTCCATCAATGTTAACTTGGTGCAATTAACTTAGAGAGTGATACCATGTCCTGCGGCCTGCTGCCTGCGTCCCCCAGCCACGTCCCACTGGGCTGTGATGTAATGGACCTTAAGGTGTGGCCTGGGCATCAGCAGCTGCAAAGGCTTCCTGCATGGTCCGAACATACAGCCAGGCTTAAGGACGACTGCTTTGGATTGGTAAGGAAAGGAGGAGAGGAGGGGAAGCGAGGGCCATAAGTTAAAGGGTTAGGAAGCATGGTATCCAGATTGCCAGTCATTGCTGGTTTGAAAACTGAAAATTCTATATTGTGGGTGGGAAACCCCCTCAGTCCTTGGCAAACTAAGATGGCTGATCACTCTAATATACTGCCAGGTGTTAGGTAAAGAAAAGCCTTTTTTTAAGACAGAGTCTTCTTACTCTGTCACCCTGGGTAGAGTGCTTTAGTTATAGTTCACAGCAACATCAAGTTCATGGGCTCAAGTGATCCTCTAGCCTCAGCCTCCTGAGTAGCTGGGACTGTGCACCTAGCTTGTTTTTCTATTTTTAGTAGAGATGGGGGTCTTGCTCTTGCTTAGGCTGGTCTCAAACTCCTGAACTCAGGCAATCCACCAGCCTTGGCCTCCCAGCGTGTTAGAATTAGAGGTGTGAGCTACCACACCTGGCCAGAAAAGCCTTTTTAATGACAGCCTTTGCCCGTGGGCAATGGAACTTTCTGCTGAACATTTCTTTATATGACACTTTAAAACCATGTGTTTCTTACATGGAAATAAACAATCCCATTCCATTTGAATTCTAGCAATACAAATGTACATGTCTGCTTCCGTGATCTGGGTTCCCTTTGCTCTGCACTTTGGTGTAGGGTGCACTTGTCCTAAAGAGAAGCCTCCTTGAGTCAAGCACCAATCTGCGGCTGCAGATTTCTACTACGTCACTGTTATTTGAAAAAAGACTTGGCTGGTAATATTATCTTTCCCTTTTAAATAATTCCCCACACCTGAAGATTATCAAGGCTCTTTGAAGTGTCCTGTGATTCCAATTCCATTCAACTTATAAGGGTCATGAGATAAATCCAAATTTACTCAAATTAACACATCACTTTTAAGAGTACCCTACCCCTTCCAAGCATCCCAACTAGATTGCATGGAATCTTATTTGATGCTGGCTTCCCACGGGCTCCTGAATCCAGCCGTGGAAAGAGGGAAGCCGTCATTCCTGCTCACCAAGCATGTCTGACAGCTTTAGCAGTAAACACCAAGAAGTCTGGCCTCTGCTCTGACATGTCTCAGGTGTTGAATCAATCAGACTACAAGTTTCTGGTGGGCCCTGCCTGCCCAGACTGGTATTCTAAGCCCAGACCATCCCAAAAGCCTGAATGTTGGCAAGTGACCTGCAGGCACAGACTGGAATGGCCTCTTTGGTCATCAACATGATGCCCTGTGAAGAATTCCACATTTGGAAACACATGACACAGGAATTCCAGGGTGCCGTCTGGTGAGACATCCCACGAAGTGAGGGCTCCTCTGTGCCACCATGTGAGGGCCCGCACAGACGTGACTGCCCTTCATCCTCACCGTCAACGTGAGAGGCAGATAGTTGAAGTAGACAGTGATCTGGAGGAGGAAGCGTGATGAGAATAAGAGGGTTACCCAGCTGGAAAGTTACAGAGATGAGACACGATGGGATCCAATCTGTCCATCACCAGGGCGACTACTGTGGACTTCAGGAGCAAGCACCCTAAAAAGGGCAGAGAGGAGATGCTGGAAACATGGCACCTAAAACAAATAACACTGATCCTCTGATCCGTACAGCAATTAAGCAAATGAACAAATAGCAGTGAGACAGAAAAAGAAGTTTCAGATGTCAAGAGTGAGGCATAAGGATCAAATACCTGGACTTGGAACCAAACTGCTTGCTTCTACATTTTGGTTCCACTTGTCTGCAAAATAGGTTTCCATGAATTAATATAATTAGAACAGTATTAAGCTCAGTAAGGTATTAAGCTCAGTAAGGATACACGGTCGTTTTGTTGTTCTTATTTTTATTGTCTTTATTCTTCCTATTTTTATCAGTATGGCTTTCTTAAGTGTCTTCATTGAGGACATACCTTGAGCTCCGTGGGCCATGGAAAACCAGGATGAAGAGGATTCTGGAAACAGACAATCCAGAGCCGTGTCCACCATGTTTCCTGTCAGACCATGGCATACTTGTTTTCTTAAAGATCTCCAAGCTCCAAAGTCTGCTGATCCTCATTCAAGATATGTTGAAGCCAGGGTTGTGTTCAATGCTCACAGTTGATACTGAATAATTTACAGCTGAAAAACATTTTTTACCCCATTCTTGAGTCTAGGTTTGTGCTATATTCGGCAGAACCACCTTAGATTATGAAGTAACATGTTGGTTGTAGACAGGCAACCCCGAGCCGTCGTCTATTTCCCTGTTTCAGGAATCCCTTCTCTAGTCTGTCTCCTGGTATTTGAATACCTCCAATTCTGGAGTACTCACTATCTGTGAGTTCTGGGTTACGCCCCACCAGCTCTAAGAGTTACAGATTCTTTTTCTGAGTTAGTCCGAAATCTGCCACCCTTTTATAACATCTATAAATTGACCCTAGTCCTGCCTCCTGGGCAAAATGGAGCACCACCCCACCCTCTCCCACAAGAGGGAGATATTACCTAAGTACATCAGTTAGGTAATTGGCAATGTATTCCTTTTCAGAATGTTTTTTCTGGGTGAAAATGCTCCAATGTTGGAAGACATGTCTTAGTGTTATGCTGGGAACAATGCACTTACTGTGTGGACTGTTCTTTTGGACACAGTCAGCATTGCTTAACAGTTTTGTGCAAACATGTTCTAATGGGCCTAAGTCTAAGATTTGGTCGTTTCAGCCTAAGGCCAGACTGGCCAGGTTTCAGGCTTCCAATCGAATCACTTGTTTATAATCATCTTTATCACCTGGCTTGTTTGTTTTGTTTCCTATATATGGAATGTTTTACTTATTCTAATATCTTCGACTATTCCCATTTTCAGGGTGAAATTTTTATTTCCAGTCTAATGTCCTTGTCTGAAACCTAGAAATAGAAAAGGCACTCCGAGCCAGAATCTTTAAGGTCACTGATTTCCAGAGCTGAAATTAGTTAGGAGAGGATATTTGCTGTGGTTTTCCAAAGGGGTTATCCTACATTCACACTAATAATCACTTTCCTGTCTATAGTCACTTCCCTTCTGTAATGAAGTTCAAAGTGCTTTATAGTTACAGCTTTATAACTTAATTAGATCATTTTTATTATTTTGTTAAGTATGAGTGATGGACTATATTATTACTCCCACTTTATAGAGAGAGAAATGCTGGGAAGCCCTGAAGCATGGGAAAGAAGGAGGAGTTGGGAGTCTGGACCTATGTCCATGTTCAGGCTACTCCTCACCTTGGCAGTGCCCTTCTCCCATGTCCTGCCATTTCACCCTGTCTTCAAGTCCACTTCATGGCCCTCCACTTTATGGAGAACTGTTCTTCCCAACACTTGTTGCGTGCCATATGTCTCTTGATTTAGTTTAGCTCTTTGTTTTCCAGGAAGGTATTTTGGACATTTTGATTCCTTATGATCTTTTGTTTATATTTTATCTTTCAAATAGAGAATAGAAGTTCCTTAAGCAGAGGGGCTACGTAAGTTATTTCTTGTGTAGCTCAACTAGCTCTTGTATCAGGGTGGGAGGCATACATAGTGTGGACTCAACAAAGTCTTAGATGTCTTCCTGTGATATAGATGACGGTATGTCACACAGGAACAATTGATTATTCATGCCTAGAATGTGGGCCTGGAAAGGAAGTGACTCAGTCAATCAACACAATAATTGAATATCCACCATACGTGGGACATTGTGTTGTGATGTGATGAGGGTGCAAAGAAAAACAGGATTCTGCCTCTCTGCCTTTAGAATTTCCAGTCCCATTGGCTTCATCCATTTGGGCTGCTTTAATAAAACACCATGACCTGGTGGCTTATAAACAACAAATTTATTGCTCACCCTTCGGAAAGCTGGGAAGTCCAAGATCAAGGCACCAGCAGATTCAGTGTCTGGTGAAGGCCTGTTCCTCATACACATCATCTTCCTGCTATATCTTCACATGGGAAAGGAACAATTAAGCTCCTTCGGGCCTATTAATGGGCATATAAGACGAGGGCATTAATCCCACTCATGAGGGCTCTACCCTCATGACCATAACACCTCCCAAAGGCTCTACCTATTATTACTATTGTTTTTGGAATTGGCTTCAGCATATGAATTGGGGCGGGGGTGAAATAAGCATTTGGAACATAATCCCCAATTGAAGGGTAAGTTCCATATGGGAGAGTGGGAGATGGCATTGGATTTGCAGCCTGACTGTGAAGATTTGAATCCCTGCTCTGCCACTGATGTGTGGCCTAGAGAAGATTGTTTAAACTTTTTGAGTCCCTGGATTTTCTCTTGTGAAAGGTGAATCATAATAGTGTAGGGGTGACAAGTGAGATAAGGTATATAAGAGCACTTCACACAGAACCTCGCACAGACTTGAGAAATAATAAATACCTCTTTTACCATTATTATTAAATGGCTGGTAATTCTAGGTGAAGTGAAAACTGGCACAGCAAGGAGGTGTGTGGGAGTTCAAAATACGGCTGTCGAGCCACGTGAGGAAGGAGGAACCGTGAAAGACAGTGAGAACTTGGGTTTGGAGAAGTACGAAGGGGAGGAAGTCTAGGGAGATATATGAGGCAAGCTTAGGAAAAGAGGAGGAAGCAGAAGGTTCTCATGGAGAAATGCTAGCAGACAGTGATAAGAAAACGAAAGCAATGCTATTTATTACCAGTGATGGTGAATGACAGTGCTGAGTTCTTTCCTTTAATTACACAATGAGGCAGGAATTATCTTTTTAAAGAGCAGGGTGCTAAAGTGTTGAGACTAGCTGAAAAATTCAGTTAGAAACAACTACAGAGGCCTTGGTGGGTGACGGTGAGGACTGTTCTCTCATATGCCGGGATAGACAATAAATTGGCACAGGCTTTTGGAGAGCATTTGGACAGTATTAATTAAAGTTGCTAATTTTACTTCAAGGTATTGATTCTGGGGAAACACTTGTGTATATAATCAAAGACGCATGAAGATGGCTATTTACTGAGCGTCCCAAACAGTTGGGTCTAAGTCGCAGTCTGCTAATGACAGAGTCCTTGAGTACTCTAAGCACTTGCACGTCCCCATTGTGGTACGTTACTCAGCACTTTAACGTAATGAGACAAATCTGGATGACTGACACGGAACACACTCCACCATGAGCTGTTCGGTGAAAAGAAAAGTGACAGATCATACGATGATTATAACACCATTAACTTTTAAAATCCCGTACATGAGGATAGTTATCTTTGTATGTGCGGTAGGCGTATTAATGCATAAAGAAACATCTGGAAGCAGATAAACCAAACTTTGCACAGTTGTTATCTCAGGGGAAGGAGGGATTTATGGGTGGGGAGGGCGAGGGCTGAAGGAGGATTTGCATTTTGGTCTAAATGCTTTTGTAACATTTACAAAGACAAACGTGGTGGTGATTTCACAAATGTATGCATAAGTCAAAACATTCAGATTATATGCTTTAAATATATTCAAAAAAGAAAATTATTCCACTAGTACTCAAATTCAGCAACTAAAATTTTTAAACGATGCTATATCAATAGTGTGAAAACACTACATGGTCATTAAATATGTTAAAATATGTCATAAGACATTTTTTGATCTGGGAAAGTTTTCCTTTTAAGAGGGAAAAAACTCCACCAAGTTTCAGGGCAGTATAAACTGTATATATAGCTTTATAAAAATTATCACATACAAAGCACAAATACATATACACATATAGAAAAAAACACACACCAGATGGTGGTTATCTCTGGACGGTGGTGTTACGAGTGTTTTTCATTTTCCTCTTTATATTTGCAGCTGTTAACTTTTGCCACAATCGTGCTGCGTAACAAACCAGCTCCCACACTTAGTGCCTTAGAATCATTTTGTCCTCACTCATAACCATGTGCCATGGGTCACCCTGTCTACCCCGTAGGCAGCTCAGCCAGGCACCTGCAGACTGCAGGCAGGGTCCAGGTCGACTCTGCGTGTCCCATCTCCCCGGGACCGGTGGGCTACTATCCAGGGTGATGACACAGGAGCCAGGGGTGAGTGGGAACCCGTCCTCTCTCTTAAGGTTTGGATTTGAAGTTGGCATGCTGTCATTTCTGCCCACGTGGCCAAGCCTAAACCAGTGAGGAGGGAAATAGACTTCACCTCTAGGGGAAGGGTCTGCAGAGTCATATGGCAAGAGGTATGGATATAGGAGGTGGTGAAGTTTGGGAACTGTAATCAAAGTAGCACAACTAAAATGTGTTTCCTAACTTACTGCACTATGAATATATATTACTTTTGAAATAAAATAATCTTATTATTTAATGTGTTTCCTCAGAAAGATGAGTAATAGAGTTGGGAGTTAAGGTGCTTTGCTTCATGCTCTGGTTTGGCTCAGAAGTGTACTTCCTGGCTTTTGGGATTTCCCCTACTCTCAAACATCAAGTTTTCCACCAGTGTCCTCAGGACACTCATGAGAAGGGCTTGTCTTCTGATTTGGGGGATCTTGCGTGCCCCGTCTTCTCTTATCAATCTCCCCTTGAGTGGGGAGAGTTCACGTACTTGGGGGAATGACTTGCAATGCCATGTAATTTTTCAGGGACTATAAAACTATGAGCGAGAATGGCTGTCAGTCACTATTCGAAAAAGGACAGAAACCAAAGGCAGGCAGTTGCCAGAAGCCTTTTTATACTGTTTTCCAAATTACAAGCAAATAATCAAGTCCACACCAAACCTTCAGGCTGCAGATGGTGAGTACAGGGCAGCCAATTCCTCATCATCTCAAGGAACACAGCAGGGACAATTGATCTCCAGGTCTTTCTTCTTCTGACTTTTTCCATGTCTTGTGGCACCCAAAGCACCAAGTCACAGTCTGAGAGCTGATTTCCTGCTGCACACCTTGCTGGGGCTGTGTACCCTGCCCACAAAAGGGGGTGACGCTTAGGGAGAGCGTCTTGGGACTGAAATCACTCTCTTCTCACCCGTAAGTCCCCTTTGTCTTCCTCAAGCTAAACTTTGTAAATACTGTGGTTTAGTTCTCCTGAGAGGAGCCAACAGGCCTTTCCAGGTACGCGGTAAATCTTCCGCCAGTGTGTTTTAAAGCCCTTAGAGGAAAGAGAACCCTATCTCTGGGGAGTTTGCGTGTATGCATGTCAGAAAAATTTTCTTGATTCAAATATTCATGAACTTTTCAACCTCTGTCCTAATATTAGTCATGCTTTGGTCAAACTATCTTTCAAAATTGCTTTAATTTAAAAAATAAATTTTAACTTTTTAAAAATCATTCTATTCCTTTTTCCTTTTCATTCTATTATCCCCTTTCTTGTTTCTCAGGTGCCCAGAGCGTAGGTCAGAATTGCCCTGTTCTGCCCCCGGTTCTGTCTAGGTCTCACGTAGTTTAGTCTAATTTAGATGTGGAGCTAAAGCTTTAGGAGCAGAAGGCTTCCTCCTGCTACTTAGACACATTCAAGTGCCTGCTTAACTCAAAGTAGACAACACTTCCATTCTGAATGGTCAAACAGCAAAGAAAATTGCCTTCGGGGTTTTCCAAACTGAAGCTTCACTGGGATTTGGGGAATTTGTCTGCCTGAGGTGGGCTGGAGTCGGGGGGACTCTGCACCCTGGTGAGTGGGTGAGAGAGAGCATGTGACAAAGGCCCCCGCATTGTTCAGTTTCTCTCTCAGGGTCTGTCCCCTGGTGATTTAATTTGTATTTCACGAAGGTTCACATCTTATTAACTGCACATCTGTACATACCTTAAAATCTTTATGAGAGTGTACCATTTTTAGAAAATGTGCTTGGGACAGAAATAACCTGCCCCCTCTATCCCCCTATCTCCTTTCTACCTCTCAGAAGCTTCTTTCTAAGCTTCTGGTGTATAAGCTACAACCTGGGTGTGCTTCCCTGAGGCAAGGAAGAGGCCCTCAAATGCAATGTCTCCATCTGTGATCCTGCTCAGATCTGAGTATCCCTTTCAGAGTGGTTCAAGGACCATCAAACCAGGCAAGACCAGGAACTGCTATCATAACCCTGACGCTAGCCTGACAAGGAGCTATCAGGGGACTTTCCAAAGTGGGCAGGAATTAGGCTGACAATAATGAATGAACCAGACCTGATCCAGTGTTTCTTAATAAGACAAAGAGTTAAAATACTTTCCGGAATCTTAAAAAAGCATTGAGAGGTAAAGTCTAGGAGAACCAGTATCTTAGCAGGTGCTTTTACACGCTGAAATGGGTCACCTAGAGAAAGTCCTTTGAGGCTCTGCTATTGGCAGACAGCATTTGGAGGTTTTAATATCTTTCTCATGATAGCCAACACCAATGAAATGAGCTTGGAAAGTTATTTAATTGCTCATAAAGTTAGGGAAAATTTCCACAGTGAGAAAAACCCCAAAACTTGTTCTGACTATTTGAAAAGGAAGCATGTTTTAAAATAATCGAATAGTAATTTACTAAGCTAGGCACCCTTTCTGAGCAGGGATTATGGAAGTAGACATAACACTCGGGCTGGTGAGTGGTGTATTTGAGATATCACTAGAGATAGCATAACTAAAACACTGGTCAAATTGAGATTTCAGGGGGACAATAAAAAGACAGGTTTGAAGTATCTCTGAAGAATTTGGGGCCTAGAGATAAATTGGGGGGGGGAGTGTGCTGGTCCCTCCCAGGGTTCTAGATGAGGAGATTCCCTGGGGGAGCAATAGACGTTTATTTCTGAGGTCTCATCTTTGGTCCTGCAGTAATTTTCATCACCTGTTTGAGTGATGAAAGGAAAGAAGGACTTCCTTTCAGGCAAGGAAAGACTTGTACAGGTAATGGTGCAGCGTCTCTGAGAGTGTGTTCTAAAGAAGGCACCTTCTATAGAATGCCACTGAATGTAATAGAGATCCTGTGATGGCATGAACTTGGCAGCACCGCGTTAAACAAGGTCAGAAGTGTTCCTGGCTGCATGTCTTCTCAGAGACTCCCAAATGCGGAGTCTGGATGGGAGTCTCCACGTGGCAGTGAGGCTGAGGGGAGGTTTGGATGGATAGAGTACAGCCCATGCTCTGTTCATAATCCCTCGCGCCATGAAATCTCTTCCGCTCCTCCTTCCTGGAGAACCTTGTAGAACGCCACCTTCTACGAAATAGTATGGCCCACAGTATTCAGGAGGAAAAGCCGAAGACTGGAATTAGTTTGTCAGTATTACAGTTTGGCTGCTTAACGTGGGGGAGCATTTGTTTGACGTCTCTGGGCCTCAGTTTTCTCATCTGCAATAAGTCGGCCCAAATGATTGTTGAATCCTGGGATCCTTGAGTAGCTGCTTCCTCGCATTCATCTCTTTCTATCTCAAACTATGCTCTGAGGATTCCTTTGAGGGAGTCAAGCCAACACTAGTGCGCGACCTGCCCAAGATGAACAAATAATAATCCACTCTCATTCCTGTGGCTCACCTCTGTGTTGACAGTAAGAACCAAGTGGTTTTATTTTTAACCATCATACCACTAGCCAAACCTTCCTGGAAAGAACAGTTTGTACCGTTGAATATTCTCCTGACAGATTACCATCAAAGAACTTGAATCACACTTTGAATTTCAAGTCCATGGAAAAACTCATCACATTTCCTACCAGCTTCCCTGCAAAGAAAGACTCAATCATTTTCCCTGGGGCCATTTGTTGGAATGATAAAGGAACTCTTCTAGAGCAAATAGGATCTGGAGAAATAGCTGTCTGTTGGAGAGTTGCCTGGTCTTTGCCATCCTGCAGGGAAAAAATCATCACAAGCATGAGAGAGTCAGGCTAACTCCAAGGTAAATGAAGACAAAATTTCCTGGGCTTCTCATTCATTTATTCATTTATTTATTCAAGTCTTTATTGAGCACAAAATAGGCCCCAGGTATCTAGCATCTCCATCCTCCTGGACATCCCTACCCTCCTCCTTTTCCTCATCACACATGAAAGGGTTCCTTTTAATGCATTCTTAGAAAGGGTTCCTTTTAATGCATTCTTAGAAGAAATGGTGTCCGCCAATTCATGAGTGGATACACAAAATGTGAAGTATTACTCAGCATTAAAAAGAAACAAATTAATATCTTTTGCAGCAATGTGGGTGGGGCTGAAGTCCTTTATCCTAAGTAAAGTAGCTCAAGAATGGAAAAAAAAACACCACTTGTACTGTCTAATAATTTGGAACTAATCAATGGGCACACATGGGCGGGGAGAAGTAAAGGTCATTGATAATCAAGAAGGAACAGAAGGGGAGGGATAAGAACCTTCTTAACAGGCACAATGAACAATATTTGGGTGATGGGTGCATTTGTAGCCCCGACTTAGTAAGCATTATAAAAGCTATCCATGTGACAAAAACATTTATACCTCCTTAATATTTTGAAATAAAAAAGTGAAAAAACTTTCTGTATACTTAGACAAAATTTTCTTATGCATTGTTAATCATAAACTGTGTTTCCTAAGACATAAAATCAACTGTTAAATATATATATATATATATATATTTTTTTTTTTTTAAGAGACAGGATCTTACTATGTTGCCCAGTCTGGTCTTGAACACCTGCCGCAGCCTCCTGAGTCACTGGGATTACAGAAGTGAGCTACTGTTCCTGGCTTTTCCCTCCTTATATGCCACCTGATGCATACTCTGGGGAGGATCTGGGTGAACAGCCGCCTTCTTAGTGGTGAATGTAATTTTCACCTACTTGGACCTTCTCCCACCAGCCTATTTTTCCTTTCTGCTGGAAAATGATTTTGGGTCCTAGCAAGCTCCCTGGTGGGCCCAGGTTCTTTCTCCCCCTGCTCCCAGCATTAACCAGTTCGTCATTTAGGCAGGGGCTCATTCCGAAGCAAATCCTTTACTATAGGTTTGCTTTTTGCAAGTAAGAACGTGATGTTGTCTGCCTGAAGAGGCTTTAAGGAGCCCTCTCAGAGTAGCCTCTTTTAACAAACGTACGTCAGGCTTTGCTTCTGATAATGATGCATGATTTTAATCAGCTCCCAACCTGTGACTCTTAATGACCATTCTCTCCTCTCTCTCAGCCTTGGCATGCATTTATTGAAGGCTGACTGCTGGTTAGTGATAGGACAGCAAGAGAGTTTTGATGATTTCTGTGCAACTCTAAGATAGCTGATGTGCCCATCAGATAACAGGAACGAGGAAATTTTAGTATTCAATATGTTATGAAAGTCTGGTTTATGGGGGATGGTATTCAATGAGCAGTTTATATTGGATCGAATAGTCCCCCAACATTGTTTCTTTTATGATTCCAGTTGCCTTTAGCCTTGTTTATGCTCCTTCCTCCCTTTCTCTGACTCCCTTGATTACGGACAAGAAGTTAGGAAAAGGAAACTGAAGTTGGGCCCACGTCCCATACTTTCCTTTCTGTTAAAGTTTCTTTCCTTTAAAGCAAAGTTAGTCGAGTTGTGGACTTAGAAGTAGTTGCCTTTGGAACAAACAGTCTTATGCTCAGAGTTCATGGTAGCAGGGAAGCATGGGTGGAAAGATGGAAAAAGAGAAGCAGAGGGTCCAGAGAGCTGCTCATCGGGGTTCTCTCTGTCAATCCCGTGCTCTTGACCACTGTACACACTGCCCTCCAGGGTGTGCCCTCTGACAAATACCATATTTTCCTCTTAATCAACAATGGGAATAATTATTGTACTTATCTCATAGGGTGTTGAAGTATCGAATGAAAAACTCACAACAGTGTCTGGTATATAATACGGACTCATTAATGTTGGCCATTATTATTGTTATTATTATTCTATCATGATCATGATGATGTTGATGATCAGAGTCGCTCCAGTAAACTGCAAATGGAAGCCTCTGGTTGCCCCAAAGGAGCAAAGGATAAGGAACGAGGAGGTGGTTCATGGTACCACGCACTGTTAGTTTCTGAACAGCTGGACAGCTGCAACAGAAAACACATTCTTTCACCATCTTTTTGCATTAACCTCCTAATTGATAAAATATGTCTGAAATACATATAGTTGGGCCCTTCTTCGTGGTTTTCTATAAAAATAAAGTGAAATAGTTTTTGTAAAACACTCTAGAAAGAAAAGTGCAAAGTCTCATCGCTGTGGTTTTCTTCTCAGCCTTGAAAGTGTTCAGCCTTTTTTCCCTGCCACCAACACAGGCAAAACAGACTATTTTCTCTCCTTTTCTTTGAAACCTGAGCTGTAACATGTTTGGAAGGGAAAGAGTTGCTTTTAGAACTTATTGTGTGAAGCTTGGTCATCCTGTCTTTCTGTTACCACCAGAATGTGTGTCCAGAAAGGTGTCAACATAGAGGGACACTGAGCAGGTGGTCGGAACACAGCACGAAGGAACGTATGAGATCTTTGTCCAAACAAAAGTGATGAACTAAGGCCTGCCTAGGGAAAAAGTAACCCAGTGGACACAAAATACTGAAGCAGCTGCCTGGAAGTGAGGTCATCTCTCTGCAGCAGCCCCTGTCTTTATTATCTTAATCGTACTTGTGAAATTTTATTGGGTATTATTTGTGCTCTAAGCACTCTCCTAAGGGGTCTACAGTATCTTATATCTTTTGATCCTGATTAATAACAACCCAAGGAATAGATAGTATTATTTCCATTTCACAGTTGAGCAAGAAAAACCTGGAAAAGTTGGATAACTGTTTGAAGATGACAGCCAGAAAGTGGCAGAGCCAGAATTTAATTCAGATCCATGTGACTCTAAAGCTGACATGCGTCATCACGATGCCACAGTGTCCCCCATGGGAATGCATGGCACACACTCATAGCCTTTAGGGTACTTGAATTGAAAAGGTAATAAACTTGTGGCTGTCCCCCTCAAAAGAGGTTATCAGCTAGAAGAGGGACAAGAGTACATCACAACTTACCCAACCGTCATTCCAGATTTGTTTTTTTCAGTTTTGAGTTTGTGAACCGGTGCCTTAAAGGAGTAGATATGTGTGTCGAGGGGAAATATATCCTGGGTCCAAGACTGCCACGGTCAGTGAGCTATGACATGAACCCACAAAGAGCTATGCATCACTGTTCCTCAGCAAACCGTAAATAATAATGGCAACTAATAAAATCCAATTCCTGTGCACCAATGTGATGACTTGAGCATTAGGCTTTCCAGGGAAAGTCTAGCACATCTGCTGCTATAACTCAAAAGAAATCAGACTCCCGGTATTTCTAGTAAGCGGTCCTGGACACCTACTTTTTAAGAAGTCTGGAATAATCTTACATATTTTGGTGAATATGCAATTGACAGCTAATTTACTTCCCAATTCATCAACATCCTCAATGAAGGAAAATGTTGGAGTGATTAATATGATGATTTAATGGGGGAGAAAAGGAAAAAAAAATCAAGCTGGAAACTTGGTATTTGGATAATTTATGGGCAGTAGGCATGGAAAAGCCTGCATTAAGCAAGTACAAGTTATGGGCTTCAATAAGGAGCTTATAAATAAACATGAAGGCCCAGCAATCAGGAATGTTGGAATTAATCTCATTTGAACTAATAAGGGACTCAGTTTCAAAGAAGAAAATCTAGGGTGAAATGCCTACCTCAGCAGACAATCTGAGAAGGGGAAAGCTTTTGGAGAAATTAAAAACCTCTTCTGGTAGTATTTTTAAGTTTTTATAACAGCATTTTTATTTTTAACATAAGAATGCCAACATTTTCCATATATATTCTCTGAAAATTTTAAGTGAAAATGAATCTTAGATTAAACATGGCTTTAAAATTTATCTAGTCTAATCTTCTCGTTTTATAAGATAAAAGAAGTGAGAACCCGGAGAGCCAAACAAATTTACATACATGTATGTGTTCATCAAGCCTGCGTGTCCTTCCTTCCTTCCTTCCTTCCTTCCTCCTTCCTTCCTTCCTTCCTTCCTTCCTTCCTTCCTTCCTTCCTTCCTTCCTTCCTTCCTTCCTTCGCTCTTTCTCTCTTTCTTTCTTTTTAGAGACAGTCTCACTCCATTATCCTGGGTAGAGTGCTGTGGTGTCATTATAGCTCAAAGCAACCTCAAATTCCTAGGTTTCCTTGATCCTCTTGCCTCAGCCTCCTGAGTGGAGGGGACGACAGCAGCGTACCACCATGCCCAGTTAGTTTTTCTATTTTTAATAGAGACAGGGTCTTGCTCTTGTTCAGGCTGGTCTTGAATTTCTGAGCTCAAGCAATCTGCATGCCTTGGCTTCCCAGAGTGCAAGGATTACAGGCGTGAGCCACCATGCTGGCCTAAGCCTTCATTTCCATTCATAAGATTTAAAAAATAATATTTACAATAACTTTATAATCTTTCTGATTATAAAAACGACATTCATTGGAGCAAAATGAGAAAAAAATCAGAATAGAAAATGGAAAAAAACACACTCGTAATTCTAACACTCAAATCCTCCTTCTATTAGTACATATTATATTTGGGGCATTTCCTCTCATCCTTCTTTTCTGTACATTTATGATGACTTTGCATTTCAAAATAACACAATCATACTAGAAAATTTTTTAATTCTGATTTTCATTAGAGATTTTTAAAAATAAATTAAACATGGCCTTTTATGACTACAAAAGTTAAAATATGTTTATTATAAAACATGCATACAATATGGAAATTATGAAGAAGAAAATAAAACTGATCTGGAACTCTACCACCATCCACAGATAATGACTGATAATATTAATTTATTTTCTTCCAGAGTTTTTTCCTATGGTACCCTGGTAACCCCAAAGTCTCTTTGTCTCACCAACTTGTAGGATCAAAAGGTATTTCTGAAAAATCAATACATGTCTTTACCGTCTTTGTAGCTGAAGACGGGGCTTTCAAGTGCTGCCTCAACTTCTCTGCCAGGCATCTCTGGGAGTGCTGGAGGTAGCTCAGGTATACTCACCCTTTCCTGTTCTGCCCCAGGGATGTCCCCTGGTCAGATACTTGAGGGGATTGTGTGGTCATTCCTGCCAGGGAGCAAGAGCTTTCTGGGAAAGAAGCCCTGCTTCCCTCCCCAGCAGGCTTTCTCCCAGGACCTTGAGTCTACAAAATATTCTTGGTATCAAGAGATGTTAGGATCTCCCATGGCCTCCGTATGGCCTGCTCAGAAGTGAACTTGATGCCTCCACTCCATCCCATGCCTTCATAGATTCCCGTCTCTGTTGGGGGAGCCAGTGTGCTTAAGAACAGCACCTCCCAGCCCTCCTGATCCAAAGCAAATCACCATGGGCAAATTAATAACTGAGAAGTTACCTGCCCTAACCATAATAACTGTGGCTCCCCCTGGGATCCATTTTGAGTTAATTTTTGGATATTTTGAGTAAACTTTTGTATGTGCTTGGAGGTTTAGTTTTTTTTCTGCATGTATATCTGATTGTTCCCGCATGTTTACTGAAAATACAATCTTTTTTTCACTTTTCCCCACCTTTGTTTTAAATCGTTGTCTGCTATGTGAGTGTCTATTTCCAAACTCTCTCTTCTGCCCCCTGGATTACCACATTGCGTTGATTAGTGCAACTTCATAGTAAGTTAATAAGTCTTAAAGTCAGGTAGTGTTACTCTCTAACTTTGTTCTTTTTCAAAGCTGTTTAGTCTATTTTAAGTCCTTTGTATTTCTATGAAAATTTGAGAATCAGTTTTTTAATTTTTAGAAAAAAATAGGGCTGGGGATTTTGATTGTGTTGAATCTACAGACCAATTTGGGGAGTATTGACATACTGACAGTATTTGAGTTTCACGACTCTTGGGCATGATATAGCTCTCCATTTACTTAGGTCTTTTTAAATTTACCTGAGCAATGCTTTGTAGTTTTTAGTGTCTAGGTCATTCCTATCTTCTGTTGGACTTATGTCTAAATATTTCATATTTTTGATGCTATTGTAAATGGTGAAGTTTTAAAATGTCAATACATGTGTTTTCAGTGTTAATATACAGAGTTACAAACGCTCTTTTGTATATTGAGCTTATACTTTCCAAACTTGGTAAGTTCACTCACTGGTTCTAGTAGGTCTTTTATAGATTCCATTGGTATTCTACATCATTGGTGAATAAATACAGCTTTACCCCTTCTTTTGTACTTTTTCTCTTTACTTGGCTTATTGCTCTGGCTTGGAGCTCCATTTCTTTCTTAAGTTATTAAATAGGATGTTTATCATATTAATTAGGCTGAGGAAGTTTCCTTTGATTTCTACTTTGCTGATGGTTTTTGTTAGGAATGGATGTTGAAGTTTATCAAATGCTTTTAATGAATTTATTGAGATAATCAAATTATTTTTTAGCTCATTTATATGATATATTAGGGTTCTCCAGAGAAACAGAACCAAGAGAATACATATGTATAGACATATGAAAGGGGATTTATTATGAGAATTGGCTCATGAAATTATGGAGACTGAGAAGTTCCCTCTAGGCCAGCGGTTCTCAACCTATGGGTCATGACCCACAGGAGCTATATTAAAGGGTTGTGGCAGTAGGAAGGTTGAGAACCACTGCTCTAGGCCATCTACAAACCCAGAGACCCAGGGAAGCCCGTGGTGTAGCTCAGTCCAAGTTCAAAGGCCAGGGAGCTTATACTTCTCAGTCTAGGCTGAAGGGCTGAGAAACTGGTGGGTCCATGATACAAGTCTTGCATCCTGAAGGCTGGAGTACCTGGAGTTGTGATGTTCAAGGCAGAAGAAATTTTAAAAGAGGAAGTGAATTTGCCTTCCTTCTGCCTTTTTCTTCTATCTGGGCCCCCAGTTTACTGGATGATGCCTGCCCACAACAGACCAGGGTGTATCTTCTTTACTTGGTCTACTGATTCAAATGACAGTCTTCTAGAAGCATTCTCACGGACACACCCAGAAATAATGCTATACTAACTATCTGGGTATCCCTTAACCCAGTTATGTTGACATCTAAAATTAGCCATTGCATATGATGAATTAATTTATATTTGAATGTTAAACCTTCCATGCGTTTCTGGGGTAAGCCTCTCTTGGTGATAATGTATTATCCTTTTTATGTATTATTGGACTCTACTTGCTAAAATTATGTTTAGAGTTTTTGTCTCTATGTTCATTTATATTCATGAGAGATATTATTTTTTAGTGTTATTGCCATGTCTTTGTCTGGCTTTGGTACTGGGGTAATACTGATTTCAAAAAATGAGTTCATTTCTCTTTAATTTCCTGGAAGAGTTTGTGCAGGAATGATATTATTTCTTCCTTAAATGTTTGCTAGAATTCACCAATGAAACCATCTGAGTAATAGGGGGTTTTTCTGTGAAAGAGTATTTAAGTATACATTTAATTTCTTTAATAGATATAGGACTATTCAGGGTATTTATTTCTTCTTAAATGAGTTTTGGTTGTTTGTGCCTTTCAAAGAATTTTAAGATTTTATCCAAGTTGTTGGGTTTATAGGCATAAAGTTGTTCATAATATTTCTTTTTACCCTTTTAATATTTGTAGAATACAGATTAGGTGATAGTGATGTCACCTTTCTCATTCCTGATATTGGTAATGTGTGTGTTCTCTCTTTTATTTCCTGATCAGGCTGGGTAAAATTTTATCAATTTTATTGATTTTCCCAAAGAGCCAGTTTTTTGCTTGACTTTTCTCTATTTTTTCTTTTTTCTATATTATTGATTTCCACTCTGATCTTCATTATTTCTTTTCTTTTAGTTAATTTGGGTTTCTTATCCTCTTCCATTTTTAATTTCACTAGTGGAACTGAGGTTACTGATTTAAGACCCTTCTTTTTAAATAAAGGCACTGAGTGCTGTAAGTTTCTCCTAAAGACTGCTTTAGTGACATCCTACAAACTTTTATATGTCTTATTTTTATTATCATTCCATTCAAAATAATTTCTAATTTCTTTTCATTGTATTACATAAAAACATATAACTTACCTTTATGTTAGGAACCCCACACTTCACAATTAAAATGTTATTTAGTTTCTAAATATATGAGGATTTTTCAAGAGCTCTTACTGCGGTTGACATAGTCAGAGCATGTACTTTGCATAACTTGATCATTTTAAATTTATTGCAGCTTGTTTTATGACTCAGAATAAGAAATGTTATTTATTATTATACCTAATATTCACTACATACGAAAATGTCTCCAATTATCTGAATAATATCTTTTATAGCATATTCTCCGCCATCTAAATAAAGATTGGACATGGTCTTTCATTTCCTTTAATCTGTAACAGTTCTGCTGCCTTTTATTCCTCGCAAGGATATTTTTTAGAGTTTTGTAAAAGATCTCACTATTTGGATTTGTCTGATTGGTCCCTACCTCATGCTTTGGTTTAGATTAAATATTTTTGGCAACTCTACTATATAGAAAATGATTTGTCCTCCTAGGTTCATCAATACCAGAAGATCACAGAATGTTCATTAGCTCATCGGAGGTCATTTTCAGCTAATCGTTTGGTTAGGATCTTGCGTGTCAGATTTCTCTATCATTGGATTACCTCTTTCTTTTTATTATTAATGAATAATGTCTAAGGAGATACTTGGAGATTATGAGCATATTTTCTAACCTCTCACCTGGTGGTATTAGTATCCATTGATAATCCTTTAATTATCCATTATTATTATGGTTGCATAATGGTGATTTTCTTATTCTATTAATTTGCCCACAAGAAAAAAAAAAGGTTATATATTATTATTATTATTTTTTTTTTTTTGAGACAGAGCCTCAAGCTGAGCCCCTGGGTAGAGTGCCATGGCTTCACTGCTCACAGCAACCTCCAACTCCTGGGCTCAAGCGAGTCTCCTGCCTCAGCCTCCCAAATAGCTGGGACCACAGGCGCCCGCCACAACGCCTGGCTATTTTTTTTGGTTGCAGCCATTATTGTTGTTTGGCGGGTCCGGGCTGGATTCGAACCCGCCACCTTAGGTGTATGTGGCTGGCACCTTAGCTGCTTGAGCCACAGGCGCTGAGCCAAGGTTATTTATTATTGATAAATGTTCTGTGTACAACTAGTTGACATGCTATTAGGTGAAGTGTTCCATAAATATTGCAATATTGGTTGACAGTATTCAAATATTCTGTATTCTTACTAATTTCTAGTGGACTTACCCCATCAGTTATTAAACATGGGATATTAAAATATCTGACTATAATCGTGGGACTTGTTTAGTTCTTCTGTGGTTTTATAAGTTTTTATTTCATGGAGTTTAAAGTTCTGTTATTAGTTGCATAAATTTTGGAGGATTGCAAATTTCTGTTCCTGAACTGACTTCTAGGTAATTATGCAATGACTTTATTGAGGCTTAACAATACTTTTTACTCTGAAATCTACTTTTTAAATATAATGTAGCCACAATAGCTTTCTTTTAATTGGTGTTGGTAGAGCATGTCTCTTTATTTTTCCTCTTCACTTATTTGCGCTTTTGTATTTGAAGTGTGTTTCCTATAGGCAATGCAGAGCTGGGTTTTTATTTTTAAATATAACCTGACAATCTCCGCCTTTTAATTGGAGGATTTAGACCACTTATTTAAAGTGATATGGTTATTTTAAAAATCTATCATAATGACATTGTTTTCCATTTGTCCAATCTTTGTTTCCCCCTTTCTTCATTATTATGTCTTACTTTGTATTAATTGATTATTTTTAACTATTCTACTTTATCCCTTTTGTTGCCCTGGTAGTTAAAACTATTTGTTTTTAAGTGGCTGCTTTAAGATGTATAGCATACGTCTTTAATTTACCACACTCTACTTTCAAGTGATATATGACTTCACCTATAGTATAAGAATGGCAATAATGTATGTCCAGTTCTTCTCTTTCAACCTTTGTGATATTATTGGCATACACTTTACTTTTATGTTTGTTATATAAACATTAAATTTTTATAAATTTTTATTATAAACATATTTCATTATTATTATTTTAGTTTAAACAGTGAATTATCACTTAAAGATACTTAATTATTAATAAAAACATTTTATATATTTACCCATATGATTTGTGAAGATCCATATCTGATATCATTATTCTTCTACCAGACTAACATCCTTTAATATTTTTTCATTTGTGGTTTGACGGTGGTGAATCATTTTGGCTTTTGTATGTCTGAAAAACTGTTTATTTTAATTTGTCTTTTCAAAGATACTATCCCTGGTTATAGAATTCTAAGTTGGCAGGTTTTTTTTTTTTCAGTACTTGAAAGACAGTACTCACTATCCTGTTTTCTTATAGGAAGTCTGGTGTTATCTTTATTTTTGTTGTTCCGTATGTAATGTGAACATTTATTTATTCTTACTGGATTGAAATTTTCTCTCTTTATCATTGTTTTGGTTATTTGTGCTTATCTGATTCTTGTGCTTAGGGTTTGTCGGGCTTCTTAGAATTGGGGGATTATAGTATTCATTAGATTTAGTAATATTTTAGCTATTACTTCTTCAAACATTTTTTTCTATGCATTTTCACACCCATGGAGACTCTGATTATACATATATGAGGTCACTTGAAGTTCTCACACAGTTTATTGATGCTTTGTAAATTCTTTCAAAAAAATTTTTTTTCAATAGTTTTTCTTGCTATATCTTCGAATTCACTAATTTTCTTTTCTGCAACGTAAAATCTGTCCTAATACCATCTGGCATATTTTTCATTTCAGATATTGTAGATTTCATTTTATTTTTATTTCAGAATAATGTAAGGGTACAAACAATTAGGTTGCGTTGTTTGCATCTGTTGGGTAAAGCCCAAATTGTAGTTGGGCCTTTCACTCAGAAGGTGTGCCATATACCCCTACATTGTGCACTTCTCACTACTAACAAAAATTGACTCATGATGGATAAAAGATTTAAACCTAAGATACAAAAAAATTCTAGATTTTATTTTTAAAAGTATGATCTGGATTTTTAAAAAATCTTCTGTGTCTCTACGTACCATTTGAACATATGACATACAGTTCTAATAACTGTTTTCACCATTTTTCCTGATAATTCTAACATCTATGTTAGTTTTGATTGATTGCTTATCCTCTTCATTGTGGGTCATATTTTCTTGCCTTTTTTTTTTTTTGGTATGACTGTTAACTTTTTATGGTATTCTAGATATTGTAAATTTTACCTTGTTAAGTAGGGAATGTTTTTGTATTCCTATCAACATTCATAAATTGTGGTCTAGGATGCGTTTAAGTTAGTTGGAAACAATCTGATCCTTTTTGGTCTTGTTTTTGAGATTTGTTGGACAAGACTAGAGCATTACTAGTCTAGGCCTTTTTATTTTCCACTTCTAAGGCAAGATCCTTCCGTGTATCTACCTAACAAATTGTGACGTTTTCTAATCTCTCTTATGGGAAGATGCCCTATTTCCAGCCCTGTGCAGTGGCAGGCCTTTTGACCTCTAAAAGGCGGTTCTTTCCTCAACCTTTGGTAGTTTCCTCTCACACATTTGCTGATCACTACTCAGCTGAGTATTCAGGGAAGATCTTCTGCAGTACTTAGTTCTGAGAACTCTAGCTGCTGTGATTTCCTAGCACTGTTAGCTTTATCTCCTCAATTCTGGGAAAGCTCTGGGCTCCACTTGGGTTCTTTCTCCAGCATCATGGCCTGGAACTCTGACGGCAGTAGGTTAACAAATTAAAAGACTCACCTCATTTGTTTCCTATCTTTTAAGGGGCAATTGTCTTTCATTGCCTGTGGTCTAGTATGTGGACAATCATTATTTAATATATTTATTTCTTTTTCTTTCTCCTTTTAGTCATTTCAGGTAGGAGAGTAAACCTAGTACCTTTTTCTTCATTTTGGCTGAAAGCTGAGGCACATTCACACTTTAAATTTTTGATGCATATTACCAAATTGTTCTTCAGTAATATCAGTTAATAAATAACAGAGCTGTTGAACCCAAGATTATTTATCTTCAATGGCTATCATTTTATTAAAATGTGTCGATTTGATAAGTGGCAAATATCATTTTTTGATATGCCATTCTTTTAATCACCAATGCTACACAATGTACTTTCAACTTTTTATCTGACATCTTTATTTCCTCTTTGGTGGTATTGACTGTTCACAGCCTTCAGAGTATTTTTGTTAGTTTTGAGGAGGGCTAATGACTCTGAGTCAGCACCAAGGGCAGAGAGGCCAAGCACTTTGGATTCCTGTTCCTGGGCTGTGGAATAAGGAGGGGGTGAGGTGAGGTGCAATGGAGCTGTGGAGCCAAGGTACTTTGAAAGCCAGAGGTACTTAGGAGCCTGTTACCTAAAGTAGAGTATAAATTAACTAGCTCTTTGTTAACAGCAAAGGTATAATTAAGGTCCAAGAACCAAATTGCATTCACAGTTCTTTCCAACAGTGGACTGCCTGTGTGTTTGCAGGTGGTAATGAGTGATGTGGATTTCCTGGCAACCTCGTGGAAGTGCTGGGGCAGGGGGGCAGTTGGCAAATGGAACTGTGTTGGTCAGGTCTGAGATTACTCTGATTGGTGTCTGCCTGAGAAAAATAAAACTTTGTATTTAAAATAAAGTTCTGCTCATACTCTGCCCATTTCAGTGGGAAAGATACTATACAATTTAGCTGGTTTCCCCCATCACCCGGCCTCAAGAAGCAGACAAGGACAAGTAGAAAATGGGTTGTCTGATGGCTCACTTCAACAAACTTTCAAAGTTCTTTTTAGTAGCCTCCATGCTCTTTGATTATACTGAATCTAATACAGTATAGGCAAGAGTGTTTGATAGTCACGATGGTAATTCCCAAAGTGAACAAATATTTTTCCATAAAACTGACAGTTATACTTCATTCAGCAGATGAACTTATAATTATCTGTAGACTGTCCAATATCAAACTTCTTAACCATCTTTAAACAAGAAATCTGTACACCAAATTACAAGGTTGGAGTAAGACATAAATATATGTATCCACACACGTTTACACATATTCCAGGGCCATTATTAGTTTGTGCATTTACCGTGAAGAACTAGGAGATGGTCAAGGCAATTCCAGTGATTGATTTCTGTATTAGACTGCTCATGCTGCCAGAACAAAATGCCACAGATTGGGTGACTTAAATAACAGAAGTTTATTTTCTTACCGTTACAGAGCCTAGAAGGCCAAGGCCGAGGTACTGGTAGGGCAGATTTTTCCTGAGGCCCCTCTCCCAGGCCATCTTCTTTGCTGTGTCTTCACCTGGCTTTTTCTCTGCATGACACCGCCCTGGTGTCTCTTCCTTTTCTAAGGACACCAGTTCTGTTGTATTAGGTCCTCATAGACTCCTTTGACCTTAATTACCTCTTTAAAGGCCCTAACTCAATATAGTTACATTAAGGATTAGGGCTTCAACATATGAATTTGTTGAGGGTGGGAGGAAAACAATTTAGTCAACAGCAATTTATAAGGGAGTGCTTGTGCTTTTAATGAGGTAGAGGAAATAGTTTGAGGTCTCCTGATGTTTCTAGAAAGAATATTACTAAGGAGATATGAGAGTCTTGATATTTTAGCCCCTGACTATAGGCATAGTGGTAGGTCTGGGAGGAGTATTATCTTTGGGAACAAGAGAATTCATCAAAGCACAGGAAATATCAATGAATCTAGAGTCTATGTCTAGAGATATCATGGAATCTTACTGTGGTTTTATTTGCTTCTTTAAGGCAACCCTAGGGAGACTTAAATGATGTATATGGGTTTTCTAATTTTTGAATCCTGTAGGGCACAATGCTTAAGAAAATAAAAGTCATGATGATAGACATATTCATCAAAAACTAACCAATTAAATTAATGACCACTCAAACATATTTCCTACTGAACACTAACATCTATCCAGTGGCATGCTGACGCTGGCTCATACGGGCTCTCGAGAGTCAATGTGTACGTCTCTTTCCAATACCCAATTCAGTAACATCACATTGGCAGTCTAAAATCAACCACAATGGAGTATTCACACTATGGCATTTGGCCAACACTATAAATCAGAGCTTTTTGTTTTTCTGAGAACTTGGTAAAAATTTACCAGCAAATTGCTGTTTCTGTTTATGCCCATTGGGTTAATATCATTGCTGGACTATTTATTGCCTATTGTTGAAAACACCTAAAAGAATATACAATTTGTTTTAAACAAAAGGCAGAGTGAAACTTTGTATCTTGCAAAAGAAGCAAGATTTTATGACATTGATGAAAGTGGTGTTGGGCCACTGTTTAAACACACACATGATCATTGACAAATAAAGGTGTGAGAGAGTTTGGTCAGTTATTGGGAAATTAACCAAAGGTGTACTTAAATGCAATGAGTTACACTCTCATCAAACTGTGAAGAGAGGCTTTAGTGAAAAAGTGACAAACCCTGAAATATTTCCTTCAAGTCATCTTATTTATGGCACAATAGCACCTTAAAATTACATCTTCATTGATGCTATCAGATAATTTTTTTGAAAACTTTTCACCCCAATAATTTTTTGCAATGCTTCATTATATATATGACCTGAATTATTGTAAAATAACTAATTTTAATAATTTTAATTTCATTTTAACATAAAGTTCAAGTTAATTTTTGTTATGTAAATTTTAGGTGAGTTTTCTTAAGGTATCCTTTCCTAAGTTCCAATTAAGTTCAGATAATAGGAAATTTAAAGTGTTTATTGAGCTTCCATCCACCCATTCACCGTCATCTATTCATTTATCAAACATTACATATCAGGTATTAGTACTCTTTGGGAATACTGAGATAAATAAGATAACATTCTTGCCTTTAAATGTTCTATCTAGCATGAAGAGAGATGTATAATTAAATTGCAGTACAACTAGAGAGGAGATGACAGGGAGATCATATATAGGGTTTTTTTGTTTTTTTTTTTTTTGAGACAGAGCCTCAAGCTGTCACTCTGGGTAGAGTGCTGTGGTGTCATGGCTCACAGCAACCTCACACTCTTGGGCTTAAGTGATTCTCTTGCCTCAGCCTGCTGAGTAGCTGGGACTACAGATGCCCGCCACAATACCCAGCTATTTTTCTGTTGTAGTTGTCATTGTTGCTTAGCTGGCTGGGGCCAGATTCGAACCCACTAGCTTCAGTGTATGTGGCTGGTGCCCTGCTGACTGAGCTACAGGTGCCACTGGTCATAAAGGTTTTATAGTGAAAAAAATGATGGGGCTAGAAGGAACCTGAGATAAGAAAGACTGAATTCAAGCATCAACATCGCCCCCCATGAGACGCCTTCTCTGAATCATTAGCCTGGTTTGGGTGTGCCTCCTCTGTGCTCTGACGGCACCCTGTTGTAATTATAGTCTTATTTGTTTGTCTATGTAGTCTAAATGCATCCTGTGACCAGAGATAGATTTTATATTCCTAGAATGTAGCAAAACTCACCTACTTGCTAGGTGATCAGTTGAAGTATAATGAAATAAAGAATAATTAAAGGATGAAAAGCATTGAGAAGGTATTTCTTAGGAGGCGTGTCTTAGTTAGTATGGACTGCTATAACAAAATGACGTAGCCTAGATGAATTAAACAACAAATATTTATTTCTCACAGTTCTGGAGGGTGGAAAGTCTAAAATTGAAGTGCTGGCATATTCAAAGTCTGGTGACCTATTCTTGGTTCACAGATGACCATCTGCTGGCAGAGAGAGAGAGAGATAAACAGATATATTACCTCTTTTTATAAGGGCACTAATTTCATGGGGGCCCCACTCTCATGACCTCACCTAAATCTAATTTCTTTCAGAAGGCCCTACCTTCAAACACCATCACATTGGGATTTAGGTCTTCAACACATGAATTTGTGGGGAATAAAACTATTTGGTCTATAGCAAGAAATTTGAAGAATGAATATGATTTTCCCAGATGTACTGGGGATTTGGGGTGGAGAGTGAAGGCAGGAGGATTCGTATTCAAATACAAGGAGTCATAAAACAACATGCAGCATGGCAAGTTTAGGAAACTGAGTAGTTTTTGTAATTTTTGAAGTTTAGGACAAGAGAGCAGTCAGAAAGAAGGCAGGGACCATGTTCAGTAGCTTATATTTTACATAATCATTTTCTTTGCAAGAAATGAAAGTTATTCAAGGTTTTCAAGTACAAAGCACATCTGCATTGAAGAAACGTCACTCTCTGGGCAAGTGGAGAATGAATCAGAAATAGAGTGTCAAATCCAAGAGTATGCTCTATGCAGTACGGAAGCTACTGTGATGGTCCAAGGGAAAGACAATGGAAGTTGGAACTAAGACTTTGTTGGGTGGCAGTGTTGATTATTCCTTGTAGATTAGCAGAAAGTGGAGAGGGAAAAGCTGGGGTAGAGGTTATCCCACTGTGAGAGGGAGAAATAGTTCCTGAATGCATATTTGGGCTGGATTGTAATCTTGGGTACTTTGGATAGAGGTTATAGTACCTGGCAATTATCGAAGGCTTACTAAGGGCTGATGCTGTCGAAGATCTTTATGCAAATTAGTATATTTGACCTTCAGAAATGAGAACAGAGCTGTGATTTCAAACCAAGTTTGACCCCAAAAGAATGTTCTTGAACCTTAATCTCTGTTGCCTCCCTCAAAGAGCTAGATACATTGAACTGAACACTTGTGTGGAGATTTGGCAGGGGGAGTTAATGACCTGAGAGATCAGATACCATGTATATACACATAGACTTTTGAGTGTGTATCTACAACTTAGACTAAAGTCTTAGGGAAGGAGCATCCAGTTTGGATTCTTTCAGTGCAAACATGGTGTTTGCAAGATGTTCCTCGGGAATCAATAGCTGTGAAAGGACAGGAGGAAAAAGGCATCTGTGATCGGACCTGACCAAGTCTTGGTCAGTCTGGGTTAAGTAACATGCATCAGAGTTGTGTGGCACTGGGTGGAAATGGTTGTCCTTTACACTCTCATAGGAAGCACCTGACCTCAGGTGAGGGGCTTGGGGCAACTGAGGCAGCACCTGAGGGTGCTCAGAGGGGGAGGCTGGGCTGCACTCCTCAAGCTGGTGTATCTCCATCCCTGCCACCGGTGTAAAAGTTAATCTGATCCTTTGGGGGGATCAGA
Source organism: Otolemur garnettii (assembly GCF_000181295.1). Taxonomy (NCBI): domain Eukaryota; kingdom Metazoa; phylum Chordata; class Mammalia; order Primates; family Galagidae; genus Otolemur; species Otolemur garnettii. The sequence goes on from NW_003852412.1 coordinate 8,379,928, forward strand.
CAGCCTTAGTTCAAAGCTTGCCTCTGACAAGAGTAGATTACCTAATTTCTCCATGCCTCACTTTCCTCATTCCTAAAGTGTGTGTGTGTGTGTGTGTGTCTGGCAGAGTGTGCAGAAAATTAAAAGAAATAATACTTGTGAGAGTGCCTGGCACACAGTGATTTTAATCATTATTCAAAAGATATAATGCACTTTTAAAATCTGAATGTTCTATATTGAGCGGCTGAAATCCTTTACCTAAAACATTTTATGCCAAATTGGGTTTTCTTCATACAGAACTAAAAATACAAACGTCGATTCTACTCAACACAGTTTACAGTAATTTTCCTTAGTTATTGTAGGAGGAAGAGAAATAAGGGATTGTTGTGAATAATTTTTGAATTTTTTTTTCACTTAAAAGTGAAAAAAACTTTATGAAGATTATGCTTCCCCAAACTCACTTAATTCTCTTCCTTTTTCAATCTCTGAAAGGAAGAGTAGGCAGCATCATATTATCTGGAGGTTTGTCCGAGTAGATGCTGTTTGTGGGGTTTCCCTGGTTGTTACCCATAAGTATATTTCCCCCCGTCTAGATGGATGTTTCTTAACAGTAGAAACTGTATCCTGTCTTCTTATGGTAGCTCCTAAACTGAAGTATGGACTTGCATTTTGTCAGTTAGGGTGTAAAAAAGCAAACAGGCAATTTAGACACCCTTGAGATGGATTTAGTCACACACCAAGGAGTGCGGCTGACCATAATTTTCCAAAGCTCAGGTTTCCAGATTTCTTCCCAAATCTATCCTGTTTGCATTCCAACACTTGGCTCAATAATTCAATAAATACATATCAAATCAGTCATTTGTGGTAGGAGGCCAGATAACAGTCAAGAGACCAAGATCCTCTTTTATAAATGTGGACTTTTCATTGAGTAGAAGATCTCTATAAAATGGCTCTTGAGGGAGGCATTCGCTTCCTCTTTCTGCGTGTATGGAGCTAGCATCTGTTCTCCTGGACATGAGTCTAAAGCTATGGGAGCTGAGAGATATAAAGTTGGATCCATGATGGGCAGACTGTGCCTGGCTCGAGCAATCTGGCACTGGCTCAAACCACTCGTAGGCCTGCCAGGACCAGGCGCCTGGATGGGGTGGTGGTGGGGCAGCAGCAGAAATCCCCAGTGTGTAAATGTGCAGGTACCCATGTCCGTGGCTTGTCAACATGGTAGTAATAATAACAATTATATCTTTTAAAGAGTTAATTAGCATCCAAGAGACTTTGCCCCACATCCTGCCTTTTCCTCCCACCGTATGGGAAGCAGGAGGGAGACACTTTTCACTCTGTGTCTTGGTGGATTCACTCCTGCTTCTCCCTCCGTCTCTTTGGTAGTGTAGGGATCTGGGTGAAACCTGCCCTTTATCTTGGTTGGTTGGCTGTAAGATCAACTCAAAATTATGGTAGATTAATATGAGAAAGGTTTATTTCCAAATACCAGGTGCATGGGGGGAACCACAAGAATGATTACCCAAATTCTCAGTGATGGTCAGAGACCTTTTGGAAGGGAGGTGGGGGGAGAATGCGGAAAGTAGGAGGTGTGGGCAGCTGGGTGGAAACAGATCCATTTATAGATTAACTTGAGAGACAGGGATAGTGCTTCAAATGACCTTGGGGCCAGGTCTATTCGCATGTAATAAGGAAGTCAGCAGCCCCTTCTGACTCCCAATCAGCTTACTCAGGTTTTATGTAGATAGAGGAAAGGCCTCCTTCAATGCTTCCTGATCACGAATGGCCTGTAATTCCAAATATTCTTTATACCAAAAAGCATATATTCTGGGGCAACATTTCCTTAGCTCCTTCATTTATGACTCTAAAGTTTCTCTACCTCCTGCGTGAACAGATAGGATTGTTAAACACAGCCTGCTTCTAAGGGTACAAGCTCTAATTGCCACCTCTTCTACCACACAGGCCTGGAGTTCTCTCTCTCTTGGTCTAAAATGCCCAGGGGCTCCTTTAGTTCATAGTTATTCTAGTTTGCCCAAATCACTTCATCATTTTCATTTTCCCTAGTGACTTTTATTTAATACAACAGTACTTTTTAAAAAGGCATTTTGAAGTCTTTAAAGGCTAATTATGAATACATTGGGTAGTGCACTATTATGAAATGAATAGCCTTATAGACCTAGGATAAAACGTTCTGGTGACTCAGGGGGCCCCTGGGCGTATTTCAGTGGGTTTCTCTGGCTTCTCACAATACAGGATTGTCTGAGAAGGGGAGGAGCAGGCCAGGTGATAATTACATAGACTACGAGTGTGGTAAAAACCAGCTCTGGAAAGGCCTCCTCTGGGATAGTCTGGCTAGAATAGCTCTAATTTTGTGCCTTTTCTCTGACCTGGGGGGCTTCCAATTGGATTTGCCAGAGGCACCCTCTGGCGCTTCCAGCCTTGGAGGCCCTCTCTGCCCCGCAGTTGGCCGGGCTCCTTGGTCCAGCAAAGCCCCACGAGTTGCTCACGGACTCAGTGCTGTGAGACCCAGCTTTTGAAGGGAAGTAGATACTGCAAGCCCTGGCAAATCTGTTTTGGTACCTGGCACTCGTTCCCGGAACTAGGCAGCAGTCCAAGCAGGAGGGGCATGGACTTGGAGCCTGGGGAAGTAGGTTTGGAACCTGGCTCCTCCGTTGGTGAGCAGCGGAACCTTCAACCCACCACTTCTGCTTTCTGGGCTATGGTTACTTCAGCTTTAAAGTGAGAGAATTTTACCACGGCTCTGAGATCACATCCAGCTCTTAAAATGTGTAATGTTTTTTAACTCTGGGCACACATTAAACTCAGCTGGGCACCTTTCCAGACATGCAGATGCCCAGGCAACCCCCTCCCCAGAGATTCTTACTGAATTGCGCTGGGATAGGACTGAGGCCCAGGGACAGATCGGATTTGTGGGCCCTAGAGCACATGTGGTTTGAAGGCTTTTGTTAAGAAGAACAAGTCTCTTCCAAATGCTGTGAAAGTGTGACTTTGGGAACACATTCCTGGGGTCCCTCCCATCCCAGAGCCTTGGGAAAAGTCTATGCAAGTGTGTGTCCCTGAAGGTGAACGTTATTGCTTCAGAATCGATCTAGGGGCACTCAAGCATCAATATACCATAAAATTTCCTCACATGATTCCAACATGCACAATGCCAGTGTGCGACTCTCTGAGGAAGATTTTGAATCCTGAAGTTAGTACCCCAGATGCTGCGTGTGAAAGCCTGTGGTAATCCATGCAGCCCTGCTTGGAAGGTCCTTGTCTGAAAATCTCCCCTCTGTACACCTCTCTCCTAAATCCCACTCACCACCAAGACGGGAATTTGAGGTCACCTCCTCCAGGAAGCCCTCCCTAATTCTCTACTTAGCTGCTCTCTTTTGCCCGTGTCTCAGACCCACTCGTGTCTCTGACAGGGCTCTTGCTGCACTCTATTACAGCTATTTCTTTACTTCTTCCTCTCCTACTAAACTGTAAACTCCTTAGATGTCTTGGCAGCCTAAGAACCTAGCACAGTACCCAGGCCATGAGACTTCATGAAAAATATGACAGAAATTGTGAAGTATTATTACTTTTATACAGTAGGCTTTCCTATTTTCCTTCTTATATTATGTTTTCAGGGTTATTCTTTCAATAACCAATAAATGCACCACCCTTAAAATCTAGGCAGAATCTCCTTGTCTACATATATAATCATTCAACTCCCTACCAAATACCTAACAAAACCTACATAAACCATGTGGTGGCATTGCTGCTGGGGTGGGAGAATTTTGTCACAGCATATGGGTGTATCAGACAGGATTCTGGTAGGAACCCGAGGCCAGGCTCCGCTAAGATTCTGAAGATAGCCTAAGGGAAGGACATTTGCCTCCAGAGTCCATCACTCCTATATTGCCAACCAGCTGAAAGCTAGAGGAATGGGCCCAGGGATCCTGGACATAGGGTCGGATCCCCAGATACGAGCTCTGAGTCAGGTGTGTATAAGAGGAGGAGAATGAATCTGGGGATGGAAGATTAGACTGGAAAACCGGCACGATGAACTGGGTGATATCGTGTTGTGAGGAAGGAGGAAATAATTGGATGTTGTCTATATTTATAACATGAAGATGTAGGTTAAAGTAGTTCTGGGCAGCACCTGTGGCTCAAGGAGGAGGGCGCCAGCCTCATATGCTGGAGGTGGTCGGTTCCAACCCAGCCCCAGCCAAAAACTGCAAAAAACAAAATAAAACAAACAAACAAACAAAAAACCTAAAGTAGTTCTGCTGAACTTATTATTTGAAGGGAAAAAACATATCACAGTTGGGGCAGAGTTATAACTAGTTAAATCTAAGGAGAGAGGACACAAAGCTTTCCACGTGGTCAGCTATCCTGCAGGAGGGTTGGCTTCCATCTTCCTGCTCTTTCCCTCATTTCTGAGGCATAATTACTCTTGTTCCTACTGAGATCTTATTCCTCACCCCAAGGTCCCACAGCTCTTGGCACTGACTTCTTTCCCTACCACCTCCCAGTCACATCAGAGAGTTCTAAGAGATTTCCCTTCCCAGCATGAGGACCAGAACTGGTCTGCCTGGACATGGCTTACACCTTGGCTCTCTGGTCCTATGCATGGCTGCTACTCCCATGGACCGTCAAATTGGGGTCCACTAGTCTCCAATCATCCCCGTTCCAGGGGGAGGGACCAACACTGCTGCAGGCTCTGGGCCCCACAGGGAGGCTGGGCTCCGGGAGGACTGTCTGAGCCTCAGGCACTGAGGAGGCCCAGGTGCCTGCAGTGCTGGAGGAGGCCAGGAGAGGCGCCCTCCTCACAGCTGCTTGTCACCCCACCTGCCCTGTTTACAGGTCCTCTGTCAGCTCCTGCTCACCGTACTCACCTGCCTCCTGTACACAGGGAGTCCTGGGCTTTCTGTTGCCTGCGGTCCACCGTTTGCCCCTAGTTTGCCTGCCCACCCCCAGTCCTCTCTGCTTCTCTCACTGTGGTTTTTCCTCGTATGGGAGGTGACGATGTAAGGTGCAGGTACATGGAATCCTTTTTGTCCCTCTGGCTCTTAAAGTCTATAGGGGAGAGATTCAGAATAAAAATGTGACTGGCCCTCATCATTTTGACTTATATAGTTTCTTAAGCTTCTGGTTACGACTAGGATCTGGAATGGAGAACCACTTCTGTCAAGGAGATCGTGTTTTTCTTTTCAGCTTTCTAGAAAGAACGAGAGGTTCTCACGGAGTCAGAGCTGGGCTCCCAGTAGAACTAGGGAAAAGCAAAGAATCCTCTTGGCTAAGATTGAGAGGGGAATTCAGGAAGAGCCAAGAAACCAGAGTGGGTCAGGCTGTGTCTGCTAGAGAGGACAGGAGGGGGACCCCTGCAGGAGCAGAGGGGCCAGGCGTGGGACCTGTGCCTGAGCCTGCCTGTGCAGGAGACTGGCCCAAAGCCTCTTGGGCCCGGGGATATGAAAACGTTTCCTTCCTATTTCTCGGGATTGTGAGTCATGGGTTGCAGGCATGGAGTGACTCCAAGGGAACAGGGAATCACTGCAGGTGCCCTGTCAGACTGAGAATGCCTGGAGGGCTTTGTGTTATGTCCGTAATTCAGCCTCTAGAACAACTCCTGATTCTCAGGAGGTGCTAAATGAACAGTGGCCAGGTGAATGAATGAATGAACGAAGAGTGAAGGCAGATGATATTGCTTTAAATTTCTCTTTAAACACTGTAATAAAAGTGCTCACAAGTTGGCCTGTTTGGCAGGTAGAGTTTTTCTTCCTAGGTACTGGTGGGAGAATGTACCAAAGCAAGATAAGTCCCCCTGCCCCCAACCCCTCTACAACTCATCCTCCCACAGTAAAAGGCAACCTGGGACTGGTGTGGTCCCAGCCAGCTTCTGAGCTCTCAGGTCCAAACACGTGTCTATTCCCTGGATTGCTGGGAAACCTGTGCCTGAGAAGAGCCCACGGAGGACTGTGAGTATGCCCTGTCCTGTTATTCAGCTCTCATGTCCAAGGCTATAAAACCTGGCCTAGAGATACAGACAGGGGTGTGTCCTCAGTGCTTTGGGCATGTGCCTCATAGAAAGAGCCTTCCAGAAATCCATCTCCTTCTATCTGGGGGACAATTGTGAATAATAACCATTCCCATGCCAAAATGGCAATTTCTAGGCCCTTAAAAGGCTGATTAACATAACCCAACCAGCACTGAGGACACAGCCATGAAAACCAATGGCCCTGCGGCCTACTCCAACTCAGAGGCTCCTGACTCACAGGGGTCATGACTCAGAGGGCTCCAGGCACATTTTAATAGGTTTGGGGAGCATCTCCTCTTACTAGTGTCTCACTGCTTCTCACTACCACAGAAGGGAGGCTCTGCCCAGGTGATAATTGCCTGGAACTTGAGTCTACTGAAAACTGGCAAGAAAATGCTATTGCAGTCAGGGAGTTTTCAGCGCTTGAGAAGAGTGGACGGAAAGCTAGGGCTCTTAGAGATGCAGTAAAATCTGACTTAACAACTGGGGCTGGGAAATTGAATGGTCTCATGAGACCCAGCAGAGAATCCTCAGGCTTCCACCAAAAGTCCAGACCTAGTAGTAGGTGTGAAATCATGGAGGGGATTTAGTATGATAGTTCAAAGCAGGACCTATAGCTTCAAACTTCCTAACTGAGCTACTTCTGTTTGTACAATCATGGGCAAGGTCCTAGCTTCTCTGAGTCTCAATTAACTCATCCTCAAAATGAAGATAATCATGGTATGTACTTCATAGGTTGTTCTGAAGATTAAACAAAATAGCATAGTGCCTGGTAGGTAATAAATGTCTGATAGCACTCGCCTCCTGCCTCAGCACTCAGTGGGAAGCCAAGGTGAACCATGGCTGGTCAAAAAACTCATCTGGAGCACTTATTTTAAATAAAACATTTTCTTCTTTTCCCACCCCTGAAATCAATAAACAAAGACAGACTAATAAAATACATAAACTGCAACGAGAGGGTTGATTGTTTTACCAGTGTGTAGCAAATTCTTTACAGAACCACAGTGCTTAAGGAGTACCCCAGGGCCATAGTAAGATACCACTGGCAGCCACTCAACAAGCTTACATTAAGCTCCTGCGTGGGGATTGCAACATGGCCTAGCAACATGTCAAGTCCTGCCCTCGAGAAGTTCACAATCTAGGTGGAAAGACATTCAAACACGTAAGGTCGGCACTAGGATGAAGGTGTGAATGAAGTTGTGCTTAAACCATCCTGTCTCAGAGTCATCTGGAAAACTTGTTAAAACACAAATTCTAGACCCTGTCTCCCCTGATCCTGGGTCAGGATCAGGCCCAATCATGAACTTACATTTCTAACAAACTTCCAGGGATGCTGCTCTGCTGTTCTCTAGCTGTTTGAGGAGCGCTGTTATAACAGAAGTCAAAAGTTATGGGGTTATTTATAGATGAGGGAGAGGGTAATAATGTTTTGTGTGTGGGAAGGGTTCTATCTGGAGTGACTTCATGGAGGAAGTGGCACTTAAGCCTAGGAGTATGGGTAGAATTTCAGCAGGCAGGAACTAGAGGAAGTGTTTTCACACAGAGAAAATACTAAAAAGTCAGAAAAAATGCAGAATACATTCAGCAAGCTAAGGAATACTAGGATGCATGTGTTGGGGAAGGGAGGGTGATAGGAAGCAAGGCTGGGAATTGGTTTCCAGAAGACCTGAGTTCTCAGGCTGAAAAGGTTGAGCTTATTCTGTGCATCAACCATCCCCAATCTTTTTGGCACCAGGACTCATTTCATGGAAGACAATTTTTCCATGGACTGGAGCAGGGGAGGAAGGGTGGTTTGGGGACGATTTAAGTTCATTACATCAACTCACTTGCCACTATAAAATCTGTCACCAGATGCAGCTTAATTGTCACTTGCTGCTCCCTGATTAGGTTTTGATATGAGTCTGCAAGCAATTGATTTATTTTGGTCTTTGCACAGTCAAACCTCTTTGCTAATCATCATCTGTATCTGCTGCTGCTCCCCGGTGCTAGCATCACTGCCTCAGCCCCACCTCAGATCACCAGGCATTAGGTTCTCATAAGGAGCATGCAACCTAGATCCCTTGCCTGTGCAATTTACAGTAGGGTTCCAGCACCTATGAGAATCTAATGTTGCCAGTGATCCCTCAGATCACCAGGCATTAGGTTATCATAAGGAGCATGCAACTTAGATCCCTTGCCTGTGCAATTTACAGTAGGGTTCCAGCACCTATGAGAATCTAATGTTGCCAGTGATCTGATAAGAGGTGGAGCTCAGGAGTTGATGCAAGAGATGGGAAGCAGCTGTAAATACAGATGAAGCTTTGCTTTCTTGCTTGCCTGCTGTGTGACCCAGTCCCTCACAGGCCAGGGACCATGGCCTTGGGGTTGGGGCCCACAGCTGTAGATGACAGGGGTCACCAAGTATTTTTGAGTATGAAAAATGCTCATCAATTTGATGACCCAAAGACTCACGTCTCTCTGTGAGACAGGTTAGAGGAAGTAATGAGGACTGGGTCTATCAGGTGGCCCACAGATATTTGTTTAATCCTTTAAGAGGAAATGAGGTCCTCTGGAAGCCCAACCTTGACCAGTGGAAGCACAGAGTAGGCTTTAGACAAGAAAGGCAAAGTGGATTGAATATCATGATTTTTAATAAATTGCACGTGGTAGAAGAGAGAAGGGAATAAGTTAAAGAGGATATTAGGGAACGGAGCCTAAGAACTGATGCCAGTAGAAGAGAAAGGGGCTGCAGGGGAAGGGAAGATTTAACAAGGAAGATCAAGACCTTGATTTTGTACCTATTGAATCTGAAGTGCCTACCTGTAATGTAGTAGCTTGCATTGTAAATTGTAAGCCCAAGTTCAGCAGAGAGGCTGGTGGTGGGCATTTGTATCTGAACGTGACACATAGAAATGATGGTGGAGACCAGGAGAGTAGATGACATAGAGTGAGGAGAGGATGTAAGCAACCAAATCTTGGGGAGTCTTGACATTTAGGTGGTTAGAGGAAGAGGAGCCAGCAAAGAAGACTCAGGGGGAGTGGTCTGGGAGGTGCCGCTGTGGAGAGGTGGTTGGATGCTGCATCCAGAACTAGGATGAAGGGGAGACTTTGGGAAGGTTGAGGTTCAGCGAGTTAACAACTGCTACAAAGGCCGAGAGAGAGGAGAGAGAAGCCACTGTGTGCACTCTCCACGGTGGGGCAGGATCCAGGCTGCAGGGAGTCAAGCAATGAACAGGGGTGAGGACGTGGGGGAAGCGAGTGTTGAGTGGTGACAGGAAGAAAATGGGACAGTCACTGGAGAGGGAGACAAGGTCACAGGAGGGGTTTGTTGTCTTTTGAGGATCTGGGGACTGAGCATGTGCAGAGGCCAAGTGGCAGGAGCCAGTGGAGAGGGAAAGATTAAAGAGGTAAGAGAGAGAGATGATTGATGCTGCAGGTCTGGGGTGAGCAGAGTGTGGGATGGAAAGCTCTGGGACGGAAGGACCACTTTAGAATGACGTCCTCTGGGTGATCTGGCAACGAGACTGCCTTGGATGGGGTCCAAGCAAGGCTCTCCTTTTACTAAAGCAGACAGCGTGGTGACCCTCACATAGCCCCGACAGCCTCAGAGACACAGGTGGTGTCTGCCATTTCCCAAGACCAATCTCTCCACTTTCAGTCATTCAAAAAGAACTGAAGGTTAAATTAGAATGTCAATATTCCAATTTTCCAACAGATTTATTTCCATCTGGGTTCGGCAAATCAAGGAGTTGTTTCCTTCACCTGGATCCTCAAATTTAATTAGCCAACTCCCTCCTTTCCTTCTGAGAGTCAGAAAACAGACCTTATTTCTCTCCGTCCCTTCCTAGCTTTTGCTTATCTAAGGTAAGGGACCTACGGGAAGTTTCAGCTGCTTTATTTCAGCCGGTCCCTTGTAGCCCCCTGACTCTGGGTTAACCTTCTCTGGCTCCTCTGGAACCCCTTTCAGGAAGGTTTGCTAGGTATTCTGATCTACTAATAGGTCCCTTAAGGGGAAGTCCACCCTGTCACAGTAGATCTTACTGCCTAACACCTAGTGAAGTCCTACGCTTTGCTAAGCTCAGCCAAGACACCACCGGAAACACATGGTCTGGGGTCCCGGAGAGGTTGTCTATATCTCAAAGAATAATGCTAAACAGACAGAGTACAAAGCTGTCTGGAATAGAAGGCTTTGGGGCTTTATTTCAAGAGTTTTTTTGTTTTCTAAAAATGTCTTCGGGAGGGAGTAGCTCCGTGACTAAGCATGAGAAATGAATAAAATGTGTTTGCTTCTCAGATTCTGTGTTTTTTTCTTCAGGTAGTATTATGGCATTATTAATCTAACCTTGGCATTGGTCCACATGCTAATGCTTTTTTAAGGGCATGTCATTAGTTTAAACGACAGAAACATGTTCTGTATCCTTCGTAGAAGTTCATTGATCTCTGTTCTTAAAACATTTTCTTAAACATCCAATTCTGTTCCATACCATTTCCACAACCAGAGCCCTGGAAGTTGTAAATCTGTCTCATCTTTCATGTTCAATTGAAGATATCAGGGGAAAGAAAATGGCCCAGCATGATTGGGAAGATGGCAAAAGAGAATGAGCTGTGCTTTAACATTAGAAATGGGGTAACCGATGGGGATTTTGTACACTTTCAGTGTATGGTTTTGGGTGGAATAACATTGGTAGCAAGCTTTATTCTTCTATTTTCAAAAGTGTCGGTCTTGGCCAATCTTCATGTTGCAGTGATGAAAAATACTTCATATCTGCTCATGAGATGCAGTAGTCATTTGGTCTGGGTGGATGTGGTCATTCACTAAAAGGATTCAGCAAGGACGTAAGGGGAAAAATTGTCCCCTTTATGCTGTTTCAAATCTTCCAGTGGGAAGAGCAGGTTCACAGGGAGACGAGGCGCAGACGTCAGAGTTGGACTGGTTTAGATCATGGTTCTGAGACTGTCATTAATTCACCTACTCTCCCTGTGTTGGTTTCCTCTTCTGTAGTTTGGAATGATAGTAGTAGTGACCTACCCCGAACAATGTGGTAATAAATAATTTAACATAGGCAGAATGCTCAACGGATGCTGTGGGTACTCCATGCAGATCTCTTTTGCAGGGCACCTACATCCCCACCCCCCATCTGCTGCAGGGTTGGGATCCTAACATGCCTGTGCCTTTCCCAAGAGGCTTGTCCTTGGCTGGCAGGTGCTGTCTTGCTGGGGACACTTGCTATATTCTCTACCAATCCCACCCTCCTGGAGGTGGCACATATCCAGTGACTTACCCATTCATGGTTACAAGAGCCTGTGCCTTTGTTTTGGCGAGGAATAAACACCCTGGTACCTTTCACCACCCAGAGCTTCCCTGGAGTCAGGCTGAGGCTTCACTTCTGAAGCCACACTAAGCCTGGCTCCTTTCCTTGCCCTACCCTGCTTCTCTCTTTTCTTGATTTCTTTTGAATAAAAGTACTCCCTCACTTGCACAGGAATCCCTGTGTCAGGCTCTGCTGGGAGACTGTTCTGAGAGCAGTGCTTCAAATAGTGCTTGGTGCTTAGTACTCATTCAAAAATGTTAGCAATTGTAAAGCATTAAAAACTTAATTTTTTTTTGTCTGAGGTGTATAAATTGGAGACTATTGTTTAGAACTGAGTGACGTCCCAATTGGTCATCAGAGCTGAAAAGTAACTGCTTCCATATCAGCTTGTCCTCTTAAATATTCTTCTTGCATCCATGCTTCAGTGCCCACAGAAGACGAATCTCTGAGTTTCCAGGGAGTGGTTGGCACAAGAACTGAGGGTGCACTGCACAGCTGGGGGTGCAAGGTCCGATTGCACAGCTGATGAGTAAGGAAGTCCTCAAGCTTTCAGGGTTGGAGAGACAGCAAAAGAGGGAAAGGTGAGGGCTTGGAAGGAGAAATGGTTCAGTTCTTGCTCATTTGCTGAGAGACAAGGAATAGGTTTGGACTCTGGGCTCAGTTACTTGGAGTAACAAGGTTGGAGGCCTTGTTTTGTTCAAATCATTAGGGCAGGGGAATTTCTCTCAGTATCAGGAAGGAAAAGGGAAAAGGCAAGGAAGAAAGGAGAGGATGGCAACTCTGGCTGTCAGAAAGTGCAGACTCTTTCTGTATAATAGGGGGAAAAGGGAATTACCTGGATTTTGGATCGTGAACACAGAGAATTCTGAGTCCAGTTTAACTGCTCAGTCATCTGTGATTGAATCACAGTGTTGAATCATCTGTGCTGATGAAGCAGGAAATATCTCCTCTTGTAGTGGTTACTGTTGGGGAGAAAAGCCATTGCAAAAAGCTAAGGGAGCCAAGTTGCAAGAGCATAGCCCCCAAAAGGAACTGGGGCCAAATCCTTGGGTGGCACTGCATGCCAGAGGTGACCACTAAAACAGGAGCCTGGTCCTGGGAATTTTATATCCAAAAATCTAAATGCAATCTTAAAGATTCTTTTCTATTTGCTATCTCATGATTAGGATATCAGAGCCACCATGCATCAATTTGCAGTTGTATAACATCCATTGGGTCAATAGCCACCTGTGCCTTTATCTCCTGGAAGATGCCCCATCATGGGTTTGAGATGCCTGTATACAGGCAAAAATCTGGTCTCTGGGGATATATGACTAGACACTGATTTGCTTGACACCACACTCATTTACCTGATAAGGTGAAAACAATGGCCATGAGTAAAGAGGAGCTCACCTGGATGTAGGATGGTAAAGCTGGCTCTATCACTGGGATAGGGGATAGAGGAGGACTTGCAAGTCCATTCTGGCAAGTCTGCTCAGTAGAAGTCCAAGCAGAAAGCACATTCTCAGGAGCTCTGGCTCTTGATGTTTAGCAGGACTCATCTCTCCAGGCCTTCGAGTTCCCTGCATTGAGACGATAACCGCCAGGGATTTGGGACATTCTAAGGTTAGTCATGTATGGTACACATTATCTTGGTCAACCCTCAACACAGTGATTTTATTTCCTCCCCTTTAAATTTTGAGTGAGAAAGCTGAGGGTCAGAAAATTTAACAAAGTGAAGAAGTAGAAAAGTCAGCATTTGGACCCAGACCATTTTCTTGAGAGCCTGGCATTCTTCATTAGAGAAAAAAAGCACAGCCCTGCTATAAATATCATCTGAGACAATGTGTCTTTTACCATAAGACAAGCCATTTTTATCTTTGATTTTTCTCTTGAATACTATTGCATTTACAAGTTTGAAACCCTCCAAAGGATAAAACTCTCCATACCACCCTTCTCACATCTGCCATATTCTTTTCTCCTAGACCCCTAGATAACCACAGTTCTTAGTTTTTTCCATAGTCTTTTTATATTCTATAAGGTAATATGAGATTCCTTTAATCTTCTTGCTTTTAACAAAAAAGTTACCATATTATAAAATCATTTAATGCCTTACTCTTTTTCCAATTAACTATACATCTAGAGATCTTTTGGCCTCGTTTTACAGGAAGTGCTGCCATTCCTTTTTATGGTTGTATAGTATTCCATCATGTGGATATCCTATCATTTATTGCAACCATCCCCTATTGATGAAAATCTGGATTATTTCTTATTTTTTACTATGACACAATGCTCCAAGGAATAACTTTGTATTTTCATCCTTTAGCATATATGTATATAAGGATATCTGTTGATTAAATTTCTCAAAGTAGAATTGCTAAGGAAAAATGTACACATTTATAATTTTTGTGGATAGTCATCAGAAATTCTGATAAAGGCTCTTGCCTTTGGCCTTTAGTTATGGTCTCTTTCTGTAAAGTTATAAGGCAAGGAAGCTGGACCATACTCTTGAAATCTTCCTCTTACCCTTTGAATATGTTATACCAGAAAACAGAGCTGAGACATCTATCTCTCTAGAACCCACCAGAACAGCAAAACAGAGAAAGTACAGGGGTAGAATGATCAGAGTTTTAACCTTGGCTCTGTCACTTGTGTGTTCTTGGGTGGGGTTTTTAGACTCTCTGATCCTCAGCTCTTTGGGAAATAAGAAAAAAATTTGAACTCATCAAAAGTGGTTGTGGTGAGTATTAGAAATAACGGGTGGAAAGCATACCCAGTGCTGAATAAATAGTTGCTATTATTTTACAGGATTACCCTAAAACACATGCTTATGAGATGCTTTCTGTATCTGTGTCACTGAGGGCCCAGTACCAGCCTCTAACTGGCATCTGTATTAATGACTCATAACCTCAGCTTCCAAGCCATCTCCTTGTTGATGGTTTGAGGAGGGGTGGTTTGCCACATCTCGTTGATGATACAAAGTTCCTCCTGATCTAGCTGCATTAAGCTCCCACCACACTTGTAACATCAAAGGACCCTGGCTCATCCATTAGCCAGAAGCCATTTTTCAGTATTCGGTCCAGCACCTAAGCTGGCTCTTTGAAAGCACCAAGGTTTATCTAAGGTCAGATGGGCCTGGAAATCCTACAGATAGGGCCACCCACAGCCGCATAGTTTTGTGACAGGTGTCTGGACTCACAAGATGTAAAGACCTACGAGATACAGAGCAGACATATTTAGCTCTGACCTAGAGAGTTGCCGCTTCCAATTCTCTACTTTTCGTCATTGCTGTATTTTTTGACTCTCATTTCAGCACATAGAGGTCTGTGTCCTCTTGGTGAAAGAAATGCTCTTTGAAATACAGACAACTCCAGTGATGGCTGTAATGCAATGATGAATTACCTTTATGCATCCTTCTCCTCTGAATCCGTTAAAAGGGGGGAATTGAATTCTATCTAGTCAGGACCCTCTTTCCTGGCCATAATTGGTTTTTAAACGACTGAAATGAAAAGTTGCAAACGAGGCACGTCCTAGTTATTCCTCTCATCTTCAGCCCGTCTTCAACACCATCCCATCTTCTGTCCTTCAAAGTAGTTCAGCAGCAAAGATGTTCAAAAGCGTGAGTCACTCACAGATTGTTCAGGGGACCAAAGGAAATCTGCTAATGGGATTTGCCGTTTTTACAGCAGAAAAGAGAGAGGAAATGGGCAACGTGTACACGATTCTTCGGTGTCACTCAGGGTAATGAGCTCCTGTAGCAGCTTGTTCCTGAGTTGAAATCGTTGACAATGTATTTGCATATTCATTTTTGGATGCTTTGATCTAGAAATCAGTCATTGGAAGTCAGTCTAACATCTGACAATTGTAGGAAATTGAAAGTAAAGAAAAAATTCTCTCCTGTGCTTATCTCGCTAGAGCTTCGACATTTTTATGACCTTGAAGACGAAAGAGACTGAAGGCTAACTCAAACATATTTTGGGTGGTGCGCTCCCTGTCTTAAAAAAAACATCTGATAAAGATTTGTGGAGAGAATATATCAACCTGCAGTT
>NW_003852412.1:8395420-8646253 GCF_000181295.1 Otolemur garnettii
TTTTTGGTTGCAGCCATCATTGTTGTTTGGCGGGCCCAGGCTGGGGATTCGAACCCGCCACCTTAGGTGTATGTGGCTGGCGCCTTAGCCGATTGAACCACAGGCGCCGAGCCTTGTCTTTTAGATCATCAAGGATTAATTCCAGCCCTTTATATCATCATGGAGATTTGAGTGGAGATGTATTGATGCGTGCCCCGGGTAACATGGTAGCCACTAGCCACATGTGCTATTTGAATTTAAACTACTTAAAATGAAATCAAATTAGAATTTCAAGTCCTCAGGAGTACATACCACATTTCTAGTGCTCCATACCTCTGCATGCCCATTGAATGGTGCAACTCCAGGGCGTGGGAAGTGCTACGTGCCTGTGTGAAATTACCTAAATCTCTTAGACTGAATATGATGAAGACTACAGTGGTTAATCAACTAAGCAGCAGCCTCTTATAAAAGGTTCCTTATTAATGTGGAATTGTATTTGTCCTTCCTTTAAAGCATTCCTAAACATGGTTAGCTATGGAGAATCAGGCTTGCGAATTCAAGTTCATGTGTTCACAGTTCAAGACCCAGTTAAGCATAAGGGGGTTATACATAGTAGTTATCAACCCTTACAAGTCACTTAAGTTTATCCAAATTTCTTGATTTAAAAACAGATTGAATCAATATCATCAATGGACCTGTTTTGGGAAATTATGTTTTCCCTAGGGGAAAAAAAAAATCAGTTTTGCATATTGATATTATTCAATTTGCAAACATTTGCAAATTTTGCACCATTTGAAATAACATGAGAGTTGGGCCAGAGTTACGCAAGAACAAGGACACACACACTACTCAGTAGTCTGTTATTATTTTTGGATTATGAGTTCACTCTCAAGCCTTGATGATTTAAGTCAACCTCCATGCAATGAGACAATATTGTATGTTTTGTTGATAAAAACTAATCATTCGTCAAGATTTATGTGTTCTTTCAGAGATATTTCATAAGTAGTTGATGGGTATTATCTCTCCCTTCCCCTGGACTCACCCTCTTAACCCTGCTAACTGCCAGCATTCTTGTTACAGCAGATACCATCAAAATGTACACCCAGGGAAGTCTTAGAAGAAGAACAAAAATTAAAAGTGTTGAACATAAACAGCAACGTGAATCAATCTGTAAGCTTTACCTAAGAGGACAGAGGTGGCAGTGGTGCTATGATGATCTTATTTGATGTACAATAAAGTAATTAACCTTTAGAGGGCTTATTCTGTGCCAGGAACTGTTCTCTACACTCTGTGTGTGCTCATTTAATTATTACAACAGCAACATGTCTCTGATGAGGAAACTGAGGTTGGAAGAGGTTGAACAATTTGTTCAAGTGCACATAACCGGATAGTCCAGGACCACAGCTATGCTCTTCACCATGAAGCTAACAGCCGTGTCTGCTGATGAACCTGCTGGGCTACATCCTTTGTCCTGAGTACCACCTGGTGGGGTTGGCTGGCTGTTGGAGCTATGTGAGGGCCTGGGGTGGAGGATATGAGCCCTGTGGCACGAATCACTACTTATTCGGAAGGTGTAAGATGAGCTGAGCAACCATGACACATGCTTATTCTCATTCTTTCCTCACCTGGGCTGCTCTTCTTGGCCAGATGTGGAAGGGAGAGAAGCAGGCCCACTTCCTTTGTCCAAGCCTCGACTACAGTGGAAGGAGGAGCATGTGCCTGCCTGCTGAGGGACAGCCAGGAGATGCAAGGTCCCAGTCCTGCCAGCACACTTGCTGCAGGCTCTTTGGTGGGTGTGGGGTAACCAGGAACTTGTGAAGAGGGTATGTATGTTTTGTCCCTTAGGTAGAGAAAATTGTCTTTGGCAGCGTCTAGCCTGGGTCTGCAGAACCCTCATGTCAGGTGAGGGTAAATGGGGTCCCAGGTCCTGAACGCTTCTGCCTTAAAGCCCTGTAGCTGACAGTAGAAAGAAAAGCAAAAGGCTTTCCACTGAAGGGGCACTAAATTAACCCACTGTTAGTAGGCTCTTGGGTGTACAAGTGAAAGTACAATGTTATTAAACAACAATCCAGTTAAGAGACCCTAGGTTGGCTCCTAGTCCAGCCTTTTTGTGGGGGGAGCTGGAGTGAATGGCAGCACTCAGGGGTCCTCAGCAGGCCTGGTGCTTGTGTGGATGGCTGGGCCAGGCATTGACTCCCTGCCCCTTATCTGTGGCAGAGTGACTGACAGAAGGTAGGGTTACAGGGCCAGGCAGAAGGAGAGATTCCTGGCCTGTGATGCCTGGGTGGTCTCTTTGTTCCTATCTTCCTGGCAAAGATGATTAGATACAGTTCTAGGGTGGGGAGGAAACTTAGAGATCATATAGACCCACCCACATCGTTGCTTTGTGGATAAGCAAACTGAACCCTGAAGTAGTCAAATGACATGCCCAGGGTCAGTTCAATGTCAGAGATTACAATCAGTGATGTCATGCAAAGAAAACTCCAGTTCTGTCCCAAGCTATTAAGTGGAACCAATTTGTAATACAGCTTTCTCAAAGGGCTTAAATCCTATTTCTCAGTCAAAGCTTCAGTCTATGTTGTTCCTGTATTGAGCTCTCTGGGCAGGGGGAATTAAGGCAGAGGAAATGTTTTTATTATTATTTATAATGGACACTCCACTGGCTAGGGGGATTTGAGGTGACTTGTAATGCAAAGGAGACATATAAATAAAGCTGTTAAAAATATTTTAAAAAGGAAAAAGATGTCAAAGGCAGGAAAAACTCATATAAAACCCCTAAGACTCCTAAGTCAAAAGCAATCAAGAGGAACAGAATAAGCAACTCAATTCTCATTATCTGTTGAAAGGAAGCATGTTAATTCTAGGTACAACATTCCCGGAGAAAAGGTAGCTGGCCAGCTTACTATTACTCCCCAACAATTCCAAAGGGTTTTTTGTTTGTTTGTTTGTTTTGCTTTTGATTTACCCAGGGAAAGGGCTCTGCGGCCAGCAATGATGCTTTGAATCGTAACAAAACAATAGTGCCCTGGAGGGGGTTCCAGAAGGCATTACTACCATGTTTCACCATGAGTCAGACACTATTTTCACGGTGCACTATTTTGACCTCATATTAATGACTGTCAGTTTTACCCGGGCATGTACATTATCACCTAATAATTTAGTTGTCTTTCCAGAGACCGTCAGGGTCTTTACTTCTAAATACCAGGACATGCCAGGGCACACCCGAGGCAGCACTGTGAGCCAGGGAAACTCCATTAGAATTCATTCATCTTAATTTGACAGCACGTACTGCGGACCTGCCGCCCGTCTCGCTGGGGCTGAGAAGCAGGGAACAAAATGTGAGTTGAGTCCGATTCATAGACAGACATGGGTCCAATGACTTAATGGTAAAATATAACAACACAATACTTAGTAACTCTGGTCAGAATGATGTGCTCTAGGAACTCAGGAGTAGAAGAGCAGATTCTGCCCAGAGGCATGGGCAGAGGGTTCCTAGGCAGATAAGGTTTTATTTATTTTTTCAACAAATACTGGGTGTGTGTTTTCTTCCAGACACTGTGTTGGGTGCTGGGATTATCAAAGCAGCCTTGGTCTCTATTCTCCTGAAGCTTGAAGTGATAGGCTCTCAAAAGAGGAGCAGCGGACTCCTATAGTGTATTCCAGGGGTAGGGACCTCATGAGCAAAGATGAAAGGGTAACCAGATAGTGTGAGGAACATGAAGAAACTTGAACTTAATCACACAGGCAATGAAGACAGGGAGGATTTAAGGAAGAGAGTGGCATGATCATATTTGTACTCTAAAAGTTAATTAGCCACAAAGATTTAATTATATTAAAAAAATGAAACCATAAAAGTACTAGGAAAAAAAGGTAGACATGTAATTTTAACTTGGGGGAAAACATTCAGTGTAAAACATCACAAATTAAGACCATACAGAAAAAGACTGATAGATTTGAATTTGTAAAAATTTAAAAGTCTACCATAAAATCTCTCCTTGAAGGTAGAAAGACAAAAGTTGAAAAAAAAAAGCCTTTTCAATAAATAGGACAAATAAGAGGATATTTAAGAGCCTTGTGTACAGAAGTAGGAAAAAGAAGAATACAGTCTAGAAAGTGGACAAAGGAAATAAGACATTCCAAAAGGAGATATTCAAATATCAAAAAAAAAAAACAAAACACATGAAAAATATTAAAAATCAGGGGTAATCTAATACAATTTAAATTTATCCCTTTAAATCAGGGGTAATCAAATTTAAATAGGCGGATACCATTTTCATCTACCAGATAGAATGATTTAAAAAAAAATTATTATGCCAGTGTGCAGGTGTGGGGAACCTGAGCCTTCTAATTTCAAAATTGTTCTTTTTTTAAGCACCAAAGGAGGCGAGAAAAGCTTCATCTTTCTGTGCTCCACCCCTTTTTGTTCTGCAAAATTTGGATTCAGTCCAAAAGGAGCTAGAAGGCCACAAGTTGCCTTAAGGCTGCAGGTTCTTTCAAGCACTACCTGTATACTTGTGGTCTATACATGTAACCTGTGTCAGAATTCTTAAACATGAATGGATACACTGACTCAGCATATTTATTTTTAGGAATATATCCTAAGGCAATAGGTCAACTCACAAAAATGTTTTTCCAAATGGTTCATTCCAATGTTGTTTATAATAGCAAAGCAAAACAAAACAAAAGCAAATAGGAAACCTAAAATAACAACAACAACAAAAAACCCCACAAGGAAACAATGTTAATTGCCCAACCCTAAAATAAAGGCTGGTTAAACACACAAGGGCAGGGCCACCCACTCCAATACTATGCAGCCGTTAAGCAGGATACATATCTGTATTTACTGACACTCACTACACATTGCTAAAGGCAAATGGCAGATTGTGGAGAACTATCAAATCAGAATCTCGTATCTGCAAATACATATTTTATATGCCTATAGAACCTGGGAGGAAAAACAACAAAATCCTGTGTCCTTATTTGTAGATAGTATTTTTTTATTCATCCCACTTGTATTTTCTGATTGTTCTGCATCAAACGTGGATTAATAGAAGAAATAAACCAATTATTGTAATACATTAAGATGATTAGGCTCAGGCTCCAAAGATGAAGGGTGTTTAGGAGATACATGCCATAATCCAAGTGAGAAATGGAGAATGTTTGTGCTGGCCTCCGGTGGCTTTCAGCTCTGGTTATACTTTAGAAACACCCCGGGGGGTGGGGGGGTATTAAAAAGTATTAAGTCCAGGCACAACACAGACTCATTAACTTAAAGGCTCTGGGATGGGGCCTTGACTCAGGTATGTTTCTCCTGTCCCAGGTGACCCTGGAATGTGAAGAGGTAAGTCCACTGCTCTCTAGGGCAATTGCAGTGGGAACGAAGATTTGGATCTGAGTTATGTTTCAGGGGATCTCTGAAAAGGATATTAATCTTAAGGCATTCATGCAGTTAACTTTAGTGGATTTCCTTTCATTACACATAGCTCTCAAGGTCACGTGTGTGACTGAGAACTGGACACTGTCAATCTCTCTGTTCTAAGCTGCAGCTGGCATTGCAGCATGGAGGCCGCTTCCATTCCCAGCACATCTGGAGGGCGAGGATGCTGCGGGAGCAAATTACCCCCTTCCAAACGTCCTGGATGTGCTCGGCAATACTGGCAAGGCCGAGAGCTATAGCAATGCAGAGACAGGATGACATTTCGGAAACATCCGTGGGTGGAATTGCTACTTACAAAGTGACTTTTTTTTAAAGAGAAGTACAGTTTTAAGGCTCACTGGAGTTTGCTGTTTCATTACTAAAGATGGTATGTGTAGATAATAGCTAATATTCCAATAACTGAATATTCTCAGTAATGCTGCAATAGCTTCCCTTCAGGTCTATAAACTATGATTTGCTTTTAATTGCTACCTTCTTAATAGATGTTACTCAAACAGGAAGAAAAACTCCACATATTCCCACCAGTCTTTGATGTCAGAGGTTACTGAGGCAATTTGGAGAGATATTTTAAAAGGTATCAGGTAAACACAGGTGAATTTTATCGTAACACATGAGGTACATTGACATTTTTATTTCAGATAACAACAGAGAGGCTTTTGTACAGCTGGGGAGGAATTATATCAGATTTTGGCTATGGAGACAGGATTTCTCACCTCTCACTAGCTGAAAAAAATAAATGAAGCCATTATAAGTAGTCTTGAAATATTAATCATACCTTCATAATTAAACACCCCTTTAAAAATACAAGTTACACAGTCTGCATTTCACTTCAGCTTTGATTTTCGTCCCAACACTACTGGAAGGAAATGAACTCTGGTTGGAATCAAAATTGAAAGTGACCAACTACAGAGAACCACAGTGTCAGGGCAGAGAACCGACTGTGTCTCCTCTCCCACTTGGGGTCAGTGTTTAGGTGGATGCAGAGAGAAGCTGAGGAACCAGGACAGAAGACAGCAGCGCTTCCCCCAGAGGTCAAGGGGGCCTTAAGATAATGGTCTGCATCCCAGACCGAATGCGGACGGTCATCCGGAAGGTCAGTGCTGGAGGTGCAGACTCAGAATGGCTCCCAAAAGGCACGAGGAGGTCAGCAGCATTCAGCAGCCAGGGCACGGGGAGGAGAGGCGAGCATCTGTGTAGTTACCTTTCCAGTGGGTCTCTGACATCAAAGTGCACAGGTCCTCTAATTGGCAGGGAAAAATGCAATGCAGGTGACAACAGGCCTCTGGGAAGATAAGAACAGAAATCACTGAACTTCAAATCCCAGGTCTTTATGCCTCACTGAGATAGATCTTCTCTACCTAGGGTGACAGTCCTGTGACTGACCCCAAAACCCTGCAGAGTAGAGGCTGCGGGATTCCCTGTAAGTCCCCAGACCTTCATCTGCCCTCATAGATGCTTAATCAACATGATCTCTACTGCATTTTTTCAGGTAAGTAACATTCAAACTATACCAAAAGATGGATACCCATAAATGTATATATGTACGTATATGTGTACATACCCACATCTGTACATGCACCTTTTTTTACACAGAGGGAGGTCAAATTTATACACTATTCCATACCTTGCTCTGTTCCCCCGTATTCACTTATCAGTAGATTCTGCCCACCATTCCACACCGCTTCATGCAGTACTGACTCACTCTGTGAATTACGACACAGCACTCCGCTGTATGGTGGAACTGTAAACTAGTCAGCCAGGCCCTCTAACTAATGAGCTATAGTTATTTTCCAATCTTTGTCAATGCTGCAATAAATGTGTTTGTAGCACTATCTTTATGTATGTGTGAGTATTTCTGGAAGATTAATTCCTGGATGCGAAGTTTCTGAGTCAAGAGTACATGCATTTTAAGTTCTGATTGACACTGACACGTTTTCCTCCAAATATTGAGCCTACTTACACCTCACCAAGAATGTATGAGACCTTGAGACTATTATGTGAGGTGAAAGGAGCAGGCCACATTATATGTGATTGCTGTATAATAAAATATCTAGCATAGCCAACCCATACAAAAATAGATTAATGGTTGCCAGGGCAGGGAGCAGGCAGGGGAGAGGGAATGACTGCTAATAGGTACAGGGTTTCACTGTGGTGTGATGAAAACGTTCTGCATTGAGGTGGTGGCGATGCCTGCACAACTATAAATGTGCTAAACTCCACTGAATTAGATACCTTGAAATCATGAATTTTGATATCTGAATACTACGTCAATAAAGCTGTCATTTAAAAACAAATGTATGAGCATAGCTGTTCTCTCTTGTCTCCATGGATGGGGCACGTTCACACTTTGTCATCATCAGTATTCTAATCACAACCTCTTTCTCCATTCTTCTTAAAGGAGGAGGATGAAGCTGGAAATAGATTTAAAAGGGACACCCAGGGATTTTAGGATTTGGGCTGTCAGTTTTATAGTCTAACAACAATGGAAATGTATAAAATGGCAACAATCAAAATGGTCCAGTTGTCAACAACTGTGAGTGAATTAATTCCACAGCCGAAATAAAACAAATAAGGAAAAAGACTTAAGAATTCCGGAAAGGGATGGAGGACCCATTTCTTCCAGCCTGAAGGATTTTTAAATCTCCTTTTGTTTGCTTAGCCAAGGCTACATCTCCTGCACCCAGAATCTAACGCCCTGCCTCACGTGGAAAATATACTGAAGCCCCGCGTAGGTAAAAAGGATGTGAAAGCTGAATAGCATGTATTATTTTTGTACACAATTCCAGAGCTACGGATAGGCTGAAAAATTTTAACCATTGCCTGCCTCTCTTAAGACTACTGGCATTTTCACTGAGCTGGGTTTTCTTTGGATTCCGTTTCACCCCCTTTCACCTCTCACCTCTAGATTAACCCTGCTAAATTCTTCTTTTTCTATGATGTCTTATATTTCAAACCGCTTCTGCCCTGTGGGATTAAAAGCTAAACACTCTTTAACAAGAGTAATCCCCTAAGTGGACATGTTTCGGAGATTGTCAGGCATTTGATCACAAATGAAAGACAGAGGGAAGGTAGGAGAGTGAAGACAGGAGAAGCTTCAAGATTTCCACCTTAGTAATAATTGATTGCTTAGGGGCTCTTCAAGCCGGTATTTGCATGAAAATAGGCCTGTTCCTAATTCCCAAGAATAAGCTCATTTTCCCCCTTCCTGTGAGAAACAGTCTGACCTCCAGCAAGGGGAGGCCTTGAAACACTTGACCTTACCCAGTTTTTGATTCAGCTTATGTGACTTTAATAATGATAGCAGCTAGTGCTTACAATAGCGCGTTTAACACATGGCAGCCACCGGGCTAGGCGCCTTACATAGACTGTCTCACTTCAGTCTCAACAATCTTACGAGGAAAACACTATTTGTACTGCTGCAATGGACCGAATGGTGCCCACCTCCACTCCAAATTTATATGCTGATGCCCTAAGGGGGTAGTATTTGGAGATGGGGGCTTTGGGAGATGATTAGGTTTAGATGATCAGGGTGGTGCCCCCATGGTGGGATTAGGTCCTTTAGAAGAAGACTCCAGAGAGCTTGCTGCCCTGCTTTTTCCTCCCCTCACCATGTGGGGAGACAGCCATCTGAAAGCCAGGCAGAGAGCTCCCCACCAGGGCACCTTCATTTTAAACGTCGCAGCCTCCAGAACTGTGAGCTACAAATGTACATTGTTTAAGCTGCTCAGTCTTAACCACCATCTTACAGAAAAGGAAATCATGACTTGGAGAGGTTAAGTCGCCTACCTAGTAAGAAGTAGACGGTGATAAATAAGAAAGGATCCAAACTCACACAGCCCAGCTCCAATCTACATTCCTCACTGCCATGATCAGAGTCTGCAGTGAAGGCAGTAGTTTCCACGTGTTCTGCTACTTCTGCCATCTTGAAACTCCAATTATGCCGTCACATGGACTCATAAAAGGTGGTGTCCGAGCCGCCACTGCAGCACTCTTTATGGGTTGGGAGGGTTGTCCTTTCTGCTTAGCTGGGAGTCGAGCGTGGGGACTTTTCATTTCTGTATCCCTAACCCCTAGTACAGTGCCTGGGTAGGTGTTTAATAAGTCTTTTGTCGACTGAATATGTATATGAAACTGCATGACCCCACAAGGTTTTATGAATAAGAATAAATCATGGTGCCTGGGTAGGTGTTTAATAAGTCTTTTGTCGACTGAATATGTATATGAAACTGCATGACCCCACAAGGTTTTATGAATAAGAATAAATCATGGTGAGCTCTTTGAAAATAAGAATGTTGCAGTAGGAGAGGCTGTCTCGGTAATAACTCAGCTAACCCACAGATCTGCTTAAGTGGTTACCCATGCTCCAGAACAAGCAATTTGTGCTGTCTTACGATAGTTTTAATAGGCTTAGGCCAGGGCAAAGGGGACACGGGTTTTCTGTTTTGCACCTGGCTCCTTGCTCCTAAGAAGCACTGTTTGCCGGTTGGGTTGTGGCAGAAGCAAGCTCTAAGCTAGTATGTAGTGGGCAGAATATTTATTAAGGAGGGTCCTTGGGCTCCACACCTGCCTGTGGGGCAGGGGGTGGAGGCTGAAGCAGGACTGGGTAGCGGAAGAAACTGAGGTGATGAAGTTCCAGTGAAAGCCTCGCCAACCTCATAGGGAGCTTTTGAGCTAGGAATGGGCCTTCCGCAGTTGAGCCAGATGGCTCCGTGATGGCTCAGTCACTACACATGGGCTGTCCAGGAGGGGTGTGACCTTGGGCCCAGCAGCTCCCGGAAAGAGGTGGCAGCTGAAAGCTGGTGTACTGACAGACAGCCAGCAGCTGGGGCAACAGGTCCCCATTTCAGGGAGATCTGGGTGGTACTTCAGTGTCCTCCACATGAACATGGCCTCGGAATGAGTGTTTTGGTAGTACGGGAGCTCAGTGGGGAGAGTGTTCTCATTACTACACAACGTTACTTTCATCTCTTGAGCCAGATTTTCTTTTATGACTCTTGGCAGTTCCCCAAAGAGTCTGTCTGTGGAGGATCTGTGTGAAAGGCTTTCACATATATTATCTCTAGAATGGGATTCCCTTCTAAGAACTCTCCACTGATGAGAGTCCAACATTAAATCCATTCTCTCCTCTTTCCTTCATTATCTCAGAGGAAGGAGGTTACCTGCCCTTTTTCAGGTTCATTTCCCTCCTGTGACTTTGACTTGAATCTTCTTGGTCTTCTGTAGAACCTTGTCCTCTCAAGCCTGTCAATCTCCTTCCTCCTCTGTGCAGGGTAAGGCCCTAGAATATTAGCATAGTGGCAATAGGGTCTGCATGGGGATGGGGTGGGGGAATCGCACAATGCTGATGGCCTTATGGGGAGACCAGGAATGAGCTCTGCTAATGAAATGTGATTTCACACACCATAAGCAGGTTCCTCTAAGAAGTTCAGATTAATAATTCTCAGTTGCTTGCTACTCTGGGAAGCCCATTTTGGGGGGTTCATAATGAAACAGAGGAAATGTGGGTTTTTGGAGTTGTTCAGATTGGTGCTGACCAAATAGCCCAGCTGCTTGCTAGCTGTTTAACCAGCTCAGTTTGCTTCCTTATCTTAGCTTCAGTTTCCTCATCTGCAACATGTGGCTCACCAAGCCCTCCCTTAAAAGTTTATTGTGGGGGGCATTCAATGAGGTGACATGAGTGAAGGCAGGCATAGGTGACATGAGGTGACATGAGTGAAGGCAGGCATAGTGTCTGGCCCTGGTAAGCCCTGGTGTACAGACGCTCTTTCCCTGCTTCGGGGCAATTGCTTTGAAGCAGTTTGTTCAGAGAGAGCCGGGCTGGCCAGGAGCCACCTCTTCTCTGCCTGTTTCTCACAAATGATCTTACCTTTAAACCCAGTGTCCGAATCCCTATCTTGCCTTACTGATGAGACTTCTCCTTCTCAATTGCAGCTGAGCAGGTATACCACAAGCTGCGTGAATGCAAAATCGAACAAATAAGAAAAATGTGTAAATAAATTGAGAAATATTTTTGGAGTGCCCTACACTTAAATGCTTTGTGCTTATTTCATCCAAGGAGGACACGTTATATTGGTTATGAATACTGGTTTGAATATGGTGAGATGGGTCTGATTTTTGTCTCAATAGATGCAGAGACAGAAAGGAGTGTTTCTTAGCAACATAATGGCCTAACTGGATCTACTTGCCCTTGTTAACCCCCTGCAGGGTACCAACATTAAATAAGACATTTTAAAAAGTCTTGATCCTGCCTTCAGAATTTAGAGTTAAAATTCTTCTTATTCTGTGAGGCCCTAAGAATTCATTTGACATCGACAGCAAAAGAATTAAGTACAAGGAAGGATGGGGCAAAAATAAACATTATCACGTAGTTGTATCTTAGACAAAGAATTGCCCAGAGCTCTTCCTTGTTTCAGTAGAAACTTCAAAACATGCAACAGAGAGTTAAAAGACAGCTAGATTAATACTTATAAAGGACAAAAGGAAAAGAGAGTAAATATATTTAATCAGACTAGTCAAACATACATCTGGAAGTGAATTTAGAAAAGCCACTTTGCTTTGAGGAAGTTGACTCTTGTTTTGGTTTGTTTTATGATTGACTGAATTCTTCTCTACCTCGCACGACACCCTATTTGTTTTGACACTAATCTGGCAGGGGGATGTGGAGGAAAGTCCTCGGGTCCAGGTGTCAGCCCTGAGTCAGGACTCTGCCTCTGCTACCTTATAAGCTCTGGGACCTTGGGCAAGTGATGCTTCTGAACTACACTTTCTTTCTTCAAGTAAGTAAAAATGGGATCTTAATACTTCTTTCCATTACAGTGTGTATAAAATCCCATATTGTATACAAAGTGCACACAATAACAAGGTTTTCAAAACACTATGGTTTCTCTCTTCCTGCCTTCTAATTCCCAAAATAGCCAACGGGTTTTAGACACGTGATAAAGATCGGTTGCTGCCACTTTCCTATTAGTTGCCATTTCCTAACACAGAAACATTCCATACTTAGTGTTGCTGCCATAACCAAGTCTAAATACAAAGAGATGAAATTGGCTGGCATTCTTGCTTTCTTTGGAATGCCACGCCATTCTCTGCTCCTTGTCTCCCCCACCCGCATCTTCCCTCTCTCTCTCCCAGCTCTCTGCTTCCTTCTCTCTCTCTCATCTCTTCTTCCCACTTTCTTTCCTTTCTTTCTCTAATATAAAGGAAAATTATACTTTTATATTCTAATCTCAGCCTAGAGAATTTATTTTCTTATCCCATGAATAACACCTACTGAGCAACTTTATCTAAAAGTAATATATTTTGAGCATTTTCCAAACCCATCATTTTGTGGCCCCCAAAGGGACATCAGAAAATCACTTCTCTACCTCTACATGGGAGAAGTCACTTCTCTCCTCCATAAGAAAACTGTCTCTTTCTCCTCCTTTTTAAATAAACGATTAAAACAAATTAAAAAATCCAAAGCGATAAAGTTGCTGAGGCAGTTTAGCTCAATGGGTTTGAACCAAGGCCCTGCACTTATCAAATGTGTGACCTTGGACAATTTACTGAAGCACTTTGTGCCTCAGTTTCCCCATCTGTAAAATGTGGGTGTTAATACCTCCTTCCTAGGGCTGTGCTGAGGATTACATGAGTTAATATATTTGAAACCATCAGTGTGGTGCCTATAAGAATTATGTCAGCATGCCCTATTATAACTGCTGCCTCTGTTGACGGGTATGTGGCTGCCTGCCTACCCACAGCATCTGGATGGGTAAATGGAGAAAGCTTTCTCCCTAAGAGACAGATAGGAGAGAAAACCAGAGAAGAGAAATGATATGGCTCATAAGAGTGGAGTGCGGATTGTGAGGTACCAGACACCCACAGCCCAGGAGGTATGTTCAAGGAATGACCCTCAAACGGCTTCTCCTCCCTTCTTAAAATAATAGTTCTTTGTCCTTGCTCCCTCTGCCCGAAGTCACGTAGCTTCTGTATACTTCCCTGTCTTCTGCCTAAAAGCACATAGCCTTCTTTCCCTAAAGTTAATCTTTACCCCGTGTACTAAGATTCATGTCCTTAATATTGTGTATGATAAAACTTCTTTTACTTATCTATGATGTTACTTCCCCTCAACTTTGTAAGAGGAAAATATTCTCCCTCACTTCCCTTACTGATTTGCAACATTGTTAATCTGAACAATCTTGTTTAGGTACTACATAAATAAAACTGTTCACATGGTCCAGAGCTGGCTGCAGTCATCAGCTGTGTCAGACCTTCCCATCCCATCTCTTTAGCTTTCATGTGATCTATGTCCCTGGTGTGACTTATTTTCTCAATTCCCCACTATTCCCACTCTGGTTCACCTGGGAGAAGAAATTTTCCTGTTCCTAAGACTAGGCTGGACTGAGCACTCTGATTTTCACTCTCACCCTCTAATCTCCAGCCCTTTTTGACTCCCAATCCTCTCTGCTCTGTGCATGTGAAAAAGCTGCGATTAAGACATTGAACTTAGGCAGAAAATGGTCGACCTCAGTGATCTACAAACAGTTTTGGTCATATAGTTGCAGAATTTTGAAAAACTATGTAGTCCTACACATTTTAAAGGTGACATTTATACTTTTTTATCTTAACTTTAAGTAGTCCATAGAATCACAGACTCCATGATGGCAAGATATTATGCATCATATTTACTTAATTACATTATGTACATCTAAGAAAGAATAAATACTGCCAATTAATCTGTGACCCACCATCCCTGTAAGAGATCCTCCAATTAAGAAATTTTAAAATGTGAAGAAAAATGTCTCTTATTGAATTGGGGGCAGTATCAAAGATGTAATTCTTTACATATTATAAATACTGGCATAAAAAAACCTACTAAATTCTTTTTAATGTGTCCCGAAATTCTGAATATTGTAAGAGTTTAATATCTGCTATGGTCTGGTTAGAAATATATAGATGAGAAAAAATCTACTCTAATAGCTGGAATTTTATATGTTCCCCTCTCCCTTGGAGCTATATTTCCATCCTTTTACCCACAAAGAACTTTGTCTAAATTAATATATTTTTATGAAGTAATATAGCAAAGTATTTAAAGTCTTTTATTGATTACCCTATCATACTTTTCTTGTATACATACAAGTATGAAGTGGAAATTTGATTCATTCCTGTATTCATAAGGTTCTAAGTCTGCACTCTCCAATATGGTAGCTATGAGCACCTGTGGATATTTAAATTTAAATGAACTAAAACCCTAAGTAAAATTAAGAATTCAGTCCCCTATCATATTACTCCCAGTGCCAGATGGCCATGGTGGGTAGTCAATGGCTGCTCTGTCAATGATGACAGGGCTGCTCTAAGAGTTAGAAATGTCTTCTGCATTCATTTATTATCATACTTACTATTAAGTACTCAATTGATCAAAACAACCTAAAAATATAAAATATTTTACAAATAATTATTAGGCACAAAGAAAAAATATCTTAAGCCTTTGTGTCTTCTAATCAAATAAATGAAGCAGTGTTTTTTTGTGTGTGTTTAAGGAGTTTCATGAGTTGAGACAGGGGCCAACATGAATTCTATTCCTGTTTTTCAATTTTATAGCTGGAAGTGTTCAGATGTTGTCTTCATACAAATAAGGAGATAATGGAGAATATTATAAAATTTCACTTAATTATTTGAACTTCCTCTGAGACCAAAAAAAATCAAATAATGATCTATTATGAAAACTTATATTTAAGGACAATTTAGCTGATTCTTTTATTAGGCACACCTTTAGTTCTGTTCAAATCAAATTGGCTTGCAAAATAATTTGTACATTACAGTCATTTTCTTTCTCAATTTCTGGGAAGTAAGTACTACATAACAAAAATGTACCAAAACTTATTAGATGAGTATCCGTTCAACTTTTTCTCTTTCATGTACAGGTACTTATTTAACCTGCTCTATATTTTTTAAAGATAGGATATATTGCTAATTTTACTGTACCTTTGCCAATACAATATTTTTTGCTGAATGCTCTTTTCTTATAATATGGTTTAAATACATATTTTTTCAGAAGCAGTAGATATAACTCATTTAATTGTGGGAAATATTGTCCATAAACCTTAATTGGCAAAGCCTAGATTAATTTTCAAACAAATCAGCCAAATTAGAACTACTTCCTGTAAAAAAAAATCTATGACTTCAATTTTCAATTGAAATAAACATGTTAATATATGTTTGAGAAATAAGATCTAAAGAGAAATAAATTATCAAATGCAGCTTGTAAGACAAGTCAGGTAAAGATTAAAATGACAATTAAAGATAATTAGTTCATCTTTATAATGCTGTAAACACAGAATGATAAAGGAATATGGTGTTCTAAATTATAATAATGCAAGGTGATGTGTAGGTAAGATAATAAGTTATACACAAAGTAAATAGTTAAATTTATTGGTAATTAGCACAGTGTTTTTATGGTAAGCATGTATGCTTGTATGTGTACTAAACTCTGGTCTTTGACTTAGAAGACAATTAAGGTAGAAACATGTAAAAAATTAAAATAACTGGGCGGCACCTTTGGCTCAAAGGAGTAGGGCACCAGCCCTATATGCCTGAGGTGGTGAGTTCAAACCCAGCCCTGGCCAAAAAAAAATAATAATAATTAAAATAACTTTATTATTAATTTCATACCAATAAAAAGTTAATTATTAACTAGCTAGTTTATAATTAATTTTTTGAAAACAGGCCATGGAGAATTTTAAACATTTTATTGGATTAAATAAGAATTGACCATAGCTGGGATAGAGAGCTCAGACCATAATTTGATCAAATAGATTTTAGATATCTCAATAATGTATATCAAGAGTTTATTTCTAGTGTATTTGGAAAATTATAGAAACCCCAGAAAATACTTCAGTTACATTTGAAAGAAGAAGCATGCGAAATCTATACTATTTTGACCGTTTGTCCTTTTCTTTCCAGGTACTAACAAATTCCAGGCAGACTTGGAGATTATCCGAACAGTATAACTTTTATTTAAATATGTAGGAAGAGCACTGTTTTCAGGGGTCAGTATTTCTCTGCTCTCTTTGCTTTGGTGCCTTGGGAGTGATACTGACAACGTCTAGGGAAGGAAGAAGAGAGGTGATTAAAACACTCACTCGTTGGTTACTCTATCAACCTGTTCCACCCAGACCTGCACTCAGAGCATCCAGACTTGAGCCCGAATACTCCTCTATAGCTGGGGGAGACTGCAACCCTAGGGGTTTCTGTTACCCAAAGAATGTGCCTCCTCTGTTTGGTGCCCTGGAAGGTCCTACCACTGCTATTACCAGAGTCAGGCGAATGAGTGTCCCTTTCGTTTACACAGACTGGAGCAGGACTCTGGGGGACACAGGCACATTTTCATTCTTGGGCCAGGTTAATTTTAGAAGAAAGTACAGGTAGAAATTGAAGGTTTGGGGAAAACATTCTCTAAGAACTATATGTAATCTCATAGCTCTCAGAAAGGATGTTTACCTGTCTGCACAGGTATAGGTGTGACTTGTTTTGTAAAAAATGTTAGTTTTTTAAAAATGGGCTTTTTTCTTTTTTACATAAAACTTACTGTTTTAGAATGGCATTAAAGGGAATTTCAAAAAAAAAAAATAAAAGGAAAAAAGAAAAAATTTACAACTTTACTGGCTTTTACAAACAACTGTCCACATTCCCTCCTAAGTTTGTATCATTTGTACACATGCTTCTGCATAATGATTGTCTTAGTAAACCCAGAGATTTTGTGTTCTGATTTTTTTCCCATTATCTTTTAGACGTAATGCTGAGTAATACCCCAGGTTATAACCGAGCACATACAAACCACCATCACCAATGGTCAGCCCACGTGGCTATGCTAGTAAGAACTTGTCTGAGTTTTGTATTGCTGCTATAACAAATTGTCACAAAATTAGCAACTTAAAAAAAGCACAAACTTGGGGGGCGGGAGGTGTGATAGCACAATAGAGGGGTGTATGGCACACCTCCTGGGTGAAGAGCTCTACTACAACTTAGATCTTCCCTAGCAAATGCAAACAGTGTAACCTCATCATCTGTACCCTCATATTAATCTGAAGAGAAACAAAGATTCTGTAAAAAAAAAAAATATGATTTGAGATGGAAGGGAAAAAAGGTACTACCATGTACGGACCTAGCTCTCAGTCCTGTGTGTGTATTAATTTCTACTTAACAAATCTTGGAAGCGAATAAAGCTCTATCATAATTCTTAAAAAGAAAATAAAAACCCCACAAACTTATCCTATAGTTTTGGAGGTAGGAAGTCTTCAAATCAAGATGTTAGCAGACTGCATTCCTCCTGGAGGCTCTTGGATAATCATTTTCCAGCTTCTTGAAACCACCTGCATTCCTTGGCACACCGTCCCTCCCCCATCTTCCGAGCCAGCAGTGGGGCATCCTCAGATCTCTTTGACTCCGACTCTTCTATCCCATCTTTCATTTATAAGGGTGCTGGTGATTGCTTTAATCCCACCTGCATAGTCCAGGATAACCTTCCCGTATCGAAGCCAGCTGATTACCAACCTTAATTCTCCTCTGCCGTGTAACCTAACACACTTAGAGGTTCTGGGATTCAGATACAGACATCTTTGGGAGGCCATTACCAGCCTACTACAGACCCTACAGTCAGCTTGAGTATCACTAAACTCTCCTTTTATTTCTGGAGAATATGAGAGGACCATTTGGTGTTATGATCATTCTGAGTTGTTTGCCTGCCAATACCTCCCTGATCTGGCCACCAAAACATATTTAGGAACAGTCCCTGCTCCATGTGCTTACAAGTAGGATTATTGTTAACATTTTCCATTATTTAACACTTATTGAGCACCAACCATGCGCTAAGTACTATCCAAAACATACAATCAGTCATGGTTGATGCCTAAAGCGCTTACGATTATATTTAAAATTAGACAGCCACGTCCAGAATTAGACAGATGCTAACATCACTGAATAGCTGCTTTTCTGAAAGAACTGCCCATCCAGACAGGTCAGATGAAGTGCTGTACTTTGCCCAGCCTGGAAACTCATCTTTACTCCCATAAGACTAGCAATGTACGCTCTCTAGAAAGTACATAATGAAACTTTGTGTACACAGGAAAGGAATAACATATAAATGCCACTTCCATGCAATTTTTAAAATGTCTGAGACAGCTGCATTGGACGCTTATTTCAGATCTTGTGGCAGATAAGGTCTTTTTTGTGTTCTGTGGTTAATAGGATTCAGCTATGCAAAGAAAATGTCTTGTAAACGGTGCACAATATAAAATTTTACTGCTAATGGAGGAAGAAATTTTCAAAAGCTGGTGCTGTGAATGACAAGCCAAGTTCTTAGAGACCTGGAATCATTTAGGAGACAGTTACTACCTTAAGAGCAACCAGAAAATCCTTTCCACAGATTGGAAAGCTGAACTAACCTTTCTGTCAATGCTGTATGTTGGTTGGCTGAAGTCTAGTGTGTACACCTGCTTGTTCTATACTTCCAGGGAGTTCCCTGCTACTAACTTGCACCATATACCATTTCTATGCAAGAAAGCTGGCAGAGGTGAATTCAATTTAGGCACTTGCCCTTTTTTTAAAAAATGGAAATATGTTTACAATACTATCTAATATGCCATTGTATTTTGTTTGATGAACTCCAGGGACAAAAATCACCTCATTCATTTAATAAAGAATAAACTAAGACCCTAAGGGATGGTGATTTGTTTAAGGTCACAAAGCTAATTAACATCTGAGTCGGAACGAGAATCACTGTCACCTGTGACCCTCAGTGGGCGTTTTACCATTTCACCCAGATGCTCCTAGTCTGTCCCTCACACTGACCCTCCCTCCATCTCCTCCTTCCTCCACCACCACACACCCTTTCCCCATAACCCTTTACGGTAGGAAAGGGGGAGGGTTTCTATAGTGCCATGTGTCTGTAATCACTGGCTTTCCCCAAATGTTCATTTTGAGCTCATCGCGTTGACTGTGGAAGAATCAACTCATTGCTGCCAGGAACAGCCCGAGTCATAATGCTTTCTGAGAACAATAGCATGAATCTGTCCAGTCAGGATGATGGATGAGGCTTAGAGCTTGCCTGGCTGACCCGGCCAATTAGCACTCTGGGCACCAGTGTGAGCGGGGCCTCAGCTTGTTCTCACCACAGCGCACGGGCCGCTGTGTTCAGCAGCTTCACACATTGTGCCAGCAACGTGTGTTTTCTGGTGTGTAGATGTGTGGGACAGATTGTTACCTAAATTAAAATAAATTAGTGCTCATCCAACCATCTTTCCAGAATCAGAGTAACAGATGGAAAGGCTGGAACATGGCTTTTTGTTTCTAAGGACCAGTGTTCTTGTTGGAAGGAGAGTCCAGAGCCAGTGTCACCCTGTTTATAATGTCGCCTCAGACTGAGCACAGTATACCCAGCTTGGTCACATCGTTGTCCCACGGCCCAGCCCCACAGCACGCTGATTGTGTAAGGAGATTGTCTGGATTAAAATATGGCTTCTTTATTTGCTACCTGTGTGAGAACTGGTCAGTTTTGCAGCCTCTCTGTGCCTCAGTTTCCTATGTTAAAATATAGCTGGTGTTGGTCTTTACCCCATAGGGTTTCTGAGTGGGATCCAAAAGGGAATACAGGAAAAGTATCAAGAAAAAAATATCAGACACGCTATTAAAGCCTGTCCATCAAATGATGCTATTATTATTATTCCTTTTGGTACATAGCTAATATGTGCCTAGTCCCTTGGTGGGAGCAAGACAGGGCATTTACTAAGATAGGAGCTTTGTCCTTCAGAAACGCCCAGGCAAGCTGCAGAGACTCTGTGTTTTTAGATGATAAAAATGCTCTGGGAAGACATAGGAAGAAGCTGTCAAAGAAGCTGGTGAATAATAGTGACGGCAGGAGGAGAGAAAGGATCAGCAGGGAAAGGGGCAAATTGCCTGCAGAGCAAAGATGGTATCTCGCCTACATCTCCAGTGCCCGAGGCCGCCAGTTCCTTTCTTGGAAAGCTGAGTGACAGGAAGGTTCCCAATTACATGTATGGGGGGTGTGTGTGTGGGGTGTGTGTGTGTGTAAGTAAAATGGAGCAGAAAGGCCTAATGAGATTAAATTATTATATCATGGAGGATAAAGGGAAAAATCCTACTTTTCATCATGTTCTCATTGGCTGGAAGTCAGGTTTCAACTAGGTTTGTGGGGAAGGCAGGCCCAGGAGGCAGTCACGGAACCTATTTTTCTGGAGCCTCCAACTCAGCATTAACTGACAAGAAGCAGGATCCATAACATTTAATAATGCATTTTATTTAACCCAACACATTAAAAATAAAATTTCAATGTGTAATCAACACAAAGTTATCAATGAGATATTTTACCTTTTTTTTTTTTTTTTGGTACTAAGTCTTTG
Organism: Otolemur garnettii; assembly: GCF_000181295.1. NCBI lineage: Eukaryota > Metazoa > Chordata > Mammalia > Primates > Galagidae > Otolemur > Otolemur garnettii. The sequence continues at coordinate 8,416,232 of NW_003852412.1, forward strand.
AAATCTAGCATGGAAGCTTTACATTTACGACACATCTCAAGTGATACTAACCACATCTACACTATCATCTATCAATAACCATATATAACTAGTGGCTACCACAGGGCAAATCTAAAAGATTTTAGTGAGAGTAGAGATTAGAAGGAAAACATACACTTGGACATTCTTTACTTCCGAAAATAAACTCAGATAAGTATTTTGGAGGGTGCTGTATGTCATGCACAGTTCTCTGCTGACAGAGCATACTGAGAGTGTTTCCATAATTCCCTCTCCAACCACTTTTAAAGAATAAGGGCAAACACAAATCCAGTGTGAGGATTTGCTTGACAAGGTGATTAATTAAGACATATGGGTGAGCATAAAGCAAGATTTCTTCCTACAATCAGTCTTCCACTGACCTTCATTAAGTACAAAGAACATTTTAATGGATGAAGCCTTCACCTTTAATAAGCCTTTCCTCTGTTATTTCCTATGGAACCCTTCATTAGATTAACAAAACAATGGTAGCTGGCTAATGACAGAGCTGTGGTCAGAACCCCAGGGATGGCCTGTGTCACCATTAACGCCTCAAGGCAAAATGTCACTTAGGCCACTGCCTCCAATCCAGTCCAGAAGACTTTGACCTATAATTGCAGTGGTAGGGTTTGAGAACTCAAGACGTTATGGAGGAGGGGAGTGGGTCCATTCTTTGTTTCAGCAGATCAGCTTGAGCAAAGGATGTATGAACTCCTAAGTAGAGATTGAGATGGGCAAGCGTGAAACATATATGTTTTCTGCTTCCAAATGATAGTCCTATTTTTTCTGGGCTCCTTAGGGGAGATGTATGTGCTTATTTATTGCTTAAAAACATTTTTATTTCCGGATAACTTTAGATTTGCAAAAATTGCAAAGATAATAGAGTATCTCTATGTACCTTTCACCCAATTTTCCCTTAAGTATGAGTAAGTATGATACATTTGTCAAAGCTAATAAATCAACATGGGTAACATTGCCATTCACCAAATTCCGTATTGTACAATTTATAGCTTTGAATTCCAGCAGGAAGAATTGTGTAAAAAACCCACAATATCAAAGAACCTATTGATTTTAGTTGAAAGATATTAATGAACCTTACCTTATAGAGGGTGGGGATAAAGAAGAATGAAAGATAGCAAGGGACAAACTGGTGTTATCAGCCCAGGAACTTATTTTTTCCGGGTGGACACTTAGACCTATTGTGATCATTAAGACTTAGATCAAAAGGAACCTCTTCCGTGAAGCCTTCCCCGGCTTGGTACCAGTGGTGTTCACACTGGAGAACGAAACTCTGTAACACTTTCTGCCTTGGGTTGCTTGGCACTTAATAGATACTCAAATGCCAGCCCAAAGAAAGAAAGGGACCACAGCGCTCTCAAGGAGCAGCTATTATAGCTTTGTGTCTCCCACGCCTTGCCACCTCCCACGTGTTACCCAAAGTGCCTTCAGAAAGCACCTCTGAGGGTTTTATGCATGGAGAGCCTGGGTTGGTTGCTTGCCTTTTGAATTATGAGAAGGGAGGCATGTAGCTCTAAAAGTGTTCAGGTTGGGAACTGTCACAGATTACACAGGTAGCACATTTAGGTAAAGCCATTCATACGCAAAATGGGTTTGGGAAGGGTTGGGCTCAATCAGTTGACTTCTGAATAAATTCAACAAATAGGAGAAACAGCCCCATCTCTGGTGCTGGGTTGGCTTTGAGGAAACACTGATGTTAAGGGTGTTTCTTTCCACTGAATTCTGAGTTCCTTGATGGTGGAGGCTGCGAGGAATCTGTCTTATTCCTCAATGCCTGAAACTATCCGTAGTATTTAATTACGGATTTAATTTAATATTTAATGGGTACTCGATAAATGTTCTCGGACTAATAATGGTCAAATAAGTATTGAACGGTTAGATGGTAGAATGAATGCACAAGTGATGAGTTGTTTGTTTACTGACTTCAGGAGATTATACTCTGGCGAGAGGCACAGAGAAACACCTGGGTGATTCTAATCCGTGGTGGAACAGGGAAATGAGAGCCGTTAGGAACGTGCTAAAGAAAACCCATTTCAGGTTCAAGAGAAGTGAGAACCGTGACTCCTGGGACAATAAGCAGAGTAGGTAGTACTGGGCTGGTCCAGGAAGGGGGCATAGGATGTCAGCATCAGGGCTGGGATGGGAAATAAATAAAGATGTCCCAGTCTGAAGAAACAGAGTGAACTAACAAAGCCATGCAGGAAATAATGACCACTTGGAAGCCGTCAGTATAGGCAGCTTCTGTTGGATGTGGGAATGAGTAGGAGAAAATAACCAAGATTCGTACACTGGGTCCCCATTACACAGGTCCTTGAATGCCTCTGTTTGCTGATTGGGAAGTGACAACAGACCCAGATAAATCACAAGGAGAAGCTGGCTTGGGCTGGGGGTAGGTCGGCTTAAAGCACGTCTTCCAAAAACATTAATAGGTCTAAGAAAAATTTTGAAATTGCAAGAAAGAAAAAAGAATTTGTGATTATACAGTGATATGATTTGTCTCTGATGACGGTGGATGATTTGTCTATGATGGCAAATCAGAGTTTTCCTATTTGTGTGATGTAGGAAGCTACACTGTGATTCAATCATTATTACCCTGTCTGTAATGAGTTGTGTTATGTACTATTCAAGGAGTCCAAAGGATAAAACTTGGGCAGCTTGTGGGGAGGAAGCATTCTGAGTTAGAGCAAACAAAAGGTCCTTGACCATCACCTCGGTGTCCTTTATTTCAAGACTTTCTGTTGCCCTGGAATAACCTTTTATGAAAATCTTCTTTGGAAAGGACACGCCAAGCCACCCCACTGGGTGGTTCCTGCTTATCTTTCTTTACCCGGGCCTTCTGCTGCTCTCGCTCAGAGCCTCATTTGCCAACTTTGTGAGCGGTAACGCCCCTGTGTTCCCAGCTCCTTGCTTGCTGGATGTACGGATAGAGGCTCTGATAGCAGTAATTGCTGGGTGTGCTGTGTTTGCACATCTGCGGTGGCCTTCTGAATTGAGTTTCAGGCCAAAGCCGGGCAGCTCCCCCCTCTCCGCCCCTTTATTTTCAGTGTCACACCATTAAAGGAAATGAGATTATGGCACAAATCATCATTCACGTGACTCTGGCGTAGAAGGTTAGTGAGATATTACAGAGATAATTCCATGGCCACCGTGGCCCCTGACAATAATTACAATGTGACCACAGGGGATCACCTTCTAATAGGCTTTTGTTCACTCAATTCAGAGTCTGTTGTGTGCTAGAGTTTGGATAATTAAAGTTGTGTCTCAAAAGCCACATGTGGTAGCTCATAATTATGTAGTCAAATCTACAAGAAAACTGAGGTGACTGACACCCGGGCTGGAGTGAAAAATAGGGGCCCCTAGTGACAAGAAAGAAACCAGTCCCCTCATTTGGGAACAGGGGGGTTGGTGTTCACTTCATAACATCAACTGCTTTATTTATTTTAAAACAAAAATGACTAATTACAGCCCTTTCTGGTCCAATCCCTTACCCTCCACAGGGACTGTCCCTAACCTGTCCTTACTGCCTCCAACAAAAGAGCGGTAGCTGACCTGAGCAATGGAGAAAATATAAATGGCTTATTTAAACACCATAATGGTTTAATTATTTAATCATTTGCATGTTGAGTGATTTGCATAAAAGCAGGAAAAGGCCCACGTTGGAATTCGGCTGCTATCTCCTGGCTCCTCGCTGGAGAAAAGATCCCGAAATTTGGCCTCACTTAAGCCCTTGATTTTTCAGAGAAATGTGAACTTTGGGAAACTTAGATTTGTTATTTCAAGGGCACAATATTTGAAAAGAAAACAAACCCAAAGGCTATCTCCCATCAGGCCATATTTCCCAAGTCAGTCTATCGCTGACAAAGAAGCCAAGTAGTTAATTTTCCACATAAAGTATGCCACTGAAAAGCCTTTCTGCGCAGGGCTTCAGGGAGTGCCGGAGTGCCTTTTCAACATTCCAAGACCACTTTCCAGATTTTCTAAAGATATATCTTGAAAGAGATAGCTATTTTACTATTCTGTTTAAAATCCGAGACACAGGACATCTCTTATCTTGAATCTTCGGAATGTTTAGAGGATTTCTGGAACACACTTCTAAAGGGTTCTGAATTTCTGAGTCTTAAACATAAAATTCTGCTCTACTCTCACACAGGGCAGCTTTGCTGCCAAGTTTTGCCAGGTAGAGAACAAACCCCCTTCATTCTTTTCAACACCATGGTCTCTTTTGAAGCTCAGTGAATTTATTCTTCACCCAATGTGGGAACAACAATTGATATTCAAAACACTGCCCTTTCCTAAGGCTTTGCCTTCATGAAAATGAAACATATTTCATGCTGAGCACCATATGGTGTTTGGGAAGAGTGGACACGCAGATGCCTCCTAATTAAAGCATTAAAGTTTGTCAGGAGAGATGGCAGCCGCAGATGATTTCGGCTGGGCGTGTGTGTGGGAGGGGGTAGGTGGGAAGGGTCCCAGAGAGTGGATGGAGTGGTAGGCCGACGCCCAGCTTTTTCAAACACACGCTCTGATTGGGCCTCAGGGAGTAGATAATGGCAAGAGGCAGTTAATTTGAAGATAATTGAGAGATCTCTTTCCTGTCTTCACACAATAAAAGGAGGTGTCGGGCCTCAGCTGGCACTTGCGCTCTGGCAGGAAGAAAAGGGCTGGAATGGGTCTGCCAAAGCTGCCACCTCCTTTTCACTTCCCTCACAAAGCTGGGAAACCCCTTTCCTGTCCTCGACCCCACCCACCCCCACACTCCCATACTGATTGTTTCAGCACATCAGAGCCTAAGTGAGAGTTTGGATGTCAGAGATTAGGGGTCGTCTATTCTTCTGGAAAACAAGAGCTGTGCCTCTAGGAACACCACCTCTGAGCACGGCAGGCAGAAGAGGCCCAGCCTCTCACACGCTGGGTTTTCTGTCCTAACTGGTTCTTTGAAGCCCGTCTCCCCTGTCTCAGCATCTCTTACACTCCGTGGTAAGCTGTTTTTAAACTCATGAGGCCTAGCGATCCTGACAGACTCTGTCAGGTTAAGGTGACACTCGTTTGCACACATCTGCGGATGGGAGTGCCAGAGGTGTCCCAGAGCCACGTGTGGGGATGGTCTCACCCCAGGCTTCCCCCTCACCTCAGCAAGTCACCTGTGAAAGGTAAGAGGCATATGACAAACACAGGGCTTTTTGTTTGTTTGTTTTTGAGGACTCCATCCCTCCGGCCTGCCAAATTCCCAGCTCCTTTTAACTCGCTTTTAGGGCGGCTTGCTCATAAATTCTAGGAAACCCTTAACTCGAGTAGGTGCTAAAATAATCTTTTTTTTTTTTTTTAACACATACATATGAAGAATTACTGGAAATGAGGATTACATAAGTGTGAAAAAGAATGTGGCTTTTTTTTCCTCAGGACTGGGAAGCTTACTGGTGACAAACTTCTGGGTATAATGATAAGAAACTTTTTAAAAAGTAGAAAGAGCTAAATTCACCAATGTATTCCTCATCAGAAAAGTCCTAAGGAAATGACTGGATGGGGTGGGCACAAGACAAGAAAGGGCGGTGGGGGCGACACTGTGTGAGAAACTGGTCCAGGGAGCTGAAGCAGGCCGGTCACACAGGATGGTTCGGGGTCATGAAAGGCAGTCGGACTGTTGGGGTTGGTAATCGGATTTAAATGGGTTTTTTCTGATGTGAAATATATTTTTCTGTTATTATTCTTGTAAGTTGGGTCAAGTAGGTTTTTCTTCCGCCTTGAGCAGTGAGACCGTGTTGACCTCCGGAGGGCTGTCTTCAAGTTTGTCTCTGGACAGTGCCGGGGAGGGGGATGGCTTGGCCTGTGTTGCCATCTCTGTGCTGTAATTACACAGACGAGGCAGGGTGGGAATAGCTATTCACGTGCTGGACCAGAAAAACAAAGAATAAACATCAAACTTGGAAAAGCCATTTCCAACCCATAAACAAATTAACTGATATCAAAAATAGATAAAGAATGAATTAAGGTAGGAAATCAGTACGTGAAAAATAACCCAAGAAAAAAATGTGGGTAAATGACAGAAAGAGACATCTTTTGAGAAAGTAGACACACACCATTAATATATGCATAAAAATGTATATATACAACTTTGTCAGTAGGCAGGAAATGCAAATTAAAACCCAAACGAGACCCTATTTTACACCTGCTACACGGGCCAATAGGTGAGAAGCCCGACAGTACCGAGTGTGGATGAGGGGCAGACACAGGAGTTTCTTAAGTGCTCTGGACTGTGTGCTGTGTGCGCTGGTTCCACACCACTGGAAGATGATCTGGTATTATTGACTAACCCTGTGATTCTATTTCTGGACATATCCCTTGAGTCTGCAGTCCCCAACCCCCGAGTGGCAGGTTGGTGCAGGTGCACATCCTGGTAGGATCTGGGCCACACAGCAGGAGGTGGCGTGGGAGTGCGCTGAAGCTTCATCTGTGTTTACAGCTGCTCCCTGTGGCTGGCGGGAGCACCTGAGCCCCACCTCCTGTCAGATGAGCGGCAGCATTAGATTCTCGCGGGAGCACATGCCAGGGATGTAGGTTGTGGCTCCTTCTGAGACTCGAATGCCTGATCTGAGGTGGAGCTGAGGCCCTGATGCTGGCGCTGGGACTGTCTAGTTGCAGGAAAGCAAGCTCGGGGCTCCCAGTGATTATGGTGAGTGGTATAATTATTTCATTATATATTATAATGTAGTAATAATAGAAATAAAGTACACAATAAATGTAATATACATACACTTGAATCATCTTGAAACCCTGCCCCTCCCCTTCCCCTCAGTCAATGGAGAAATTGTCTTCCATTAAACTGGTCTTTAGTGCCAAGAAGGTTGGGGACTGATGCCCTGTGTAACTTCTGGCACATCTTAAGCATGTTTATAACCATCCAGATAATCCAGAAGATCATCAAAAGGCAAGTTTACAAGTAAGTTGTGACAGTGGAGTACTGTATAGCAGGAAAAATGATGGATTAAAACTGTATCCATTATGTAGAGTCTCACAAATAATACAGAGTGAAGTGGGAAAAACAGTTCTACAAGATTTCATATAGAATAATGCCATTTTCTTAAAGTCCAAATCAAGCAAATAAAACAATATGGTATTTAAAGATATGATGCAATTCTGATGATTTGTAGTGATTGTGTTCTATAACATTGCTGCAAACACTGAATTGGCTCCTGGGGGAAATCTCTGCCTGTACGCATCCATACACACGAGCACACATTATATATGTATAGATGCATGGTTGGCCCTCCGTCCATGGGTTCTGCAGCAGCAGGTGCAGCCAACTGTTGATGTAAAACATTTTTAAAAATACAACAATAAAAATAGTATGGATTAAAAACTATAGCTCTTGGGTGGCGCCTGTGGCTCAAAGGAGTAGGGCACTGGCCCCATATGCCGGAAGTGGTGGGTTCAAACCCAGCCTTGGCTAAAAAAAAAAAAAAACTGCAAAAAAAAAAAAAACTCAACAAAAAATCCAAAAAACCACAATGAATTAAAATCATTGAAATTTCCAAAAAACACCCCCCCCAAAAAAAACTACAGTTCTTGACATAGCATTTACCTTGTGTTAGGTATTATGAGATACCTGCAGACGATTAAAGTATCTGTATGGTAGGATATGCTAGTCATGTTGCAAGTACTATGCCATTTCAGATCAGGACTTGAGCTTCTGCGGATTTTGGTACTTGAGGGAGGTCCTGGAACCATCATTCCCGCAGATAACAAGGGACAGCTGTATATACACATACGCATCACACATGGATGATAATCATAAATTCTAAGAAGAGATCCTCCTGGTAGATTCTACTTTATCTTACAAAAGAGAAAATGAGGTTCAGAAGAAAGTGACTTACCTGAGCCCTGCACTGATAGGTGTGGCACCACTCACGTGCCCTCAGAGCCCAAGCTTATTGTGCTACTCTGCGCTGCTGCGCCCTGGTCTCTATGCTCGGGTCCTCTCTGTGTGAGACCTGAAATGAGAAGGAGCATCACCTTGTCTGAGCCCCAGTGGGGAGTGGGAGCCTCACTGGAAACTAGTCACATAAACTTCCCTGCTGCTCTGCCCAGGTCCAAATGACCTTGAAAGTGCTTTGAGTATTGACTTTAGGGTAACAGATACATTTTAGCTAGTAGATAAATTTGTAAATACAGACGCTGCAAATAAGGAGGACCAACTGCACGTGACTCTGTGCTGAAACAAAGGTCTGGTTCCCAGGTTAGATGGGGGAGACAAAGTTTTATTCCTGCTTCACAATATCCCCATCTCTTTCTTTCTCTCCCTCCCTCCCCTATATGTAATGGTGTATACACATATACGCATGTGAGTATATTATCTTTAATTGTGTACAGATAGAAAAACTTGTAAGTATGTGTGTTTGTACTGGAGGGAACCAACTATTTGAAGTCTAGCCATAGTACATATGGTGAAGACCTTATGATTTGCAAACTGATGTGGTTGTCAGCCTCCCAGGTTGAGGACAAACACATCTGATGGTAGAAACTGGAACTGTGTCCTCAATTGTCCATTGCAGATTAAAGTGAGCCCCTCAGGAGCCGAGATTCCCTCTTTTTTGTATGACAGTAAAATTGGGGCTATTCCCATTTTAAAATAATGTTTAAAATTCACAGGATTTCAAATAGAAATTAGAGACTTTGACTTCGATTTTTACTTAAAAGGGCCCCATGGTCAAACTTTTATCAATAATATTTTGGCGTACCTTTTATTACAAGTTGAGGTGCCTTTCAAAACCCTCTGGACAACCAATAAAGTGGTCTGAGGATTTGAAATAGGAAAGCGTTATGTCATCTTTCTTATGTATTTAGAGAATATTCAAAAGTATGGGTTAATGCATCAAAATGTAAAGTATGATCCAAATTCCAGCATAAAAAAATACACATAAGTTACCCAAGAGTGCTCAGGCCTAACAAAAATACTAAAAATTTCAATGCCATTTTTCTCCTGCTGCTCACCTAGGATATCCAAGTTCCTCCAATATTGTCCTACGTGCCACTTGGGGTCCCTAAGGTGTGTCTCGCATGTGTTCCTCCAGAGTCTCCTGGAGGACACTTGTGTCCTGTGTGGTCATACAGTGAGAGTGCCACACTTCTCTGGGATTGTTCCCTGCTATGGGGCCTCTGAGCAGCCTTTCTGGTGCCCATGTCCTACTGAGTGGTAGGAAAATGGATAGCTCTGTCTCTTTATACGGACCAAAGCAACACCCATGGTGCTGGGCCAGGGACAGATTTGGGGGACGGACATGGTTCTGGACTCAGCATTGCTTAGGTCCTTTCTAACTAAGGTTCATCCCATCTGGCTCTTTTGCCCGTAAAAGGTAGCCCTTAAGATTCAAGTTCAAGTCTTGCCTTTCAAACTGCCTCAAGAGACAAACACAAATCTCACATTTTGGCTGTTTATAAGTCTACCAGATTGTGTGTACTTGTGTATGAAACTTAGTTGTAAGAACTCTCCAGACATATGCCAATCTCCTAACATGTTAAGGGGTGTGGGTATGGGTGTTTACACAAAAATGTAAACATTGGGACTATGGTCCTCTATCTAATGAACTTCTTAAATTTCCCTCTATAGTTTCCACCCTATATTATACTGGTGATAAGAAAAAGGTATTAAGTATAATGACTGTATGCTCTCAAAGAAAATGGCAAAATTCCAAATTAATACAAATGTGTTTTTCTTCTCCTGACTATGAAAAGAAAGTGAATTATCATAATTTTTACTCGTTTTTGAGAGACTATTTTAAAATCTATTTCCCCTTATTATTAGTATTTATAGGAGAGAATGGTAAAAATGTTGAATAGTAAACATGTCTACAGATGTCAATAAACTTTTCTGCCGACCAGTAATATCTAGTTACAGAGTAGAATAGAAAATCATACCCCACACAGTAGCAGTAAAAGACCCCAAACAACAGTAAGGCCTTAATAAGAAATGTATGAGACCTACATAAACCAAATATTAAAACTTTATTTGAGAGATATAAAATAATAATTGAATATCCCAAATCACATACTAGATGGCTGAATGGTGATATGGCCTTTCAAAATTTTGTCACTTGTTCACAAATTGACTTATAGATGGAAGACAAGTGTGACTAACATCTCAGTGAGTTTTTTTTTGGAAGCAACTGATAAAATTATTTTTAAAATGATCTGCAGGCATAAAGAGTAAAGAATAGCCAAAAATGTTGAAAATGAAGAACATTTCTGGCTCCTGTCAAGATGGTGGATTGCCATGGCCTCCTGGCTACCTCCTCCATCAACCTTGGAGAAACTATTAAAGTAAGAAGAAAGCATTAAACTAAGGGGAATACAGTGAGAAAGCCTGTGGACACTAAAACTTACGTGTGTGTGTCTGTGTGCGTGTGTGTATGTGTTTACACAAAAATATAAACCTTGGTCTCTCATCCTTCTCTATCAATTATAATTAACTTTTGAAATTTCCCTCTACAGCTCCTACTGCATATTACATTTGTGCTGAGAAAAAGGTATGAAGTATTATGTCTGTATCCTCTTAAAGAAAATAGCAATGTTCTAAATTAATACAAATACGTTTTTCTTCTCCTTACTATGAAAAGAAAGTGAATTATCATAATTTTTACTTGGTTTCGAGAGAATATTTTAAAATTCATTTCCTTTTATTATTAGAATTTACGGGAAAGGATGGCAGAGCCACTGGATAGTAAACATGTCTACAGATGTCAAGAAACTTTTCTGCAGATCAGCAATAACCCGTTACAAAATAAAATGGAAAATCATCCCCAAACCATAACAGTAAAAGACACAAACTTAATAACTAGAAAGCCTTAGCGCAAAATGCATGAGACCTAGATAAATAACATGGTAGAACTTTATTGAGAGATATAAAATAATAATTGAATATCCCAAATCACATACTAGATGGCTGCATGGCGAGATCGCCTGTCAAAATTTTGTCAGTTATTCACACGTTAACTTATAGTTGCAAGGCAAGTGTGATGAACATCCCAGTGAAATTTTTTGGAAGAAACTGACTAAATTATTTTTAAAACAATCTGCAGGTACGAAGAGTAAAGAATAGCTAAACATGTTAAAAATGAAGAACATTTCTGGCTCCTGTCAAGATGGTGGATTGCCCTGGCCCCCCTGGCTATCTCCTGCAAAATCAACCTTGGAGAAACTATTAAAGTAAGAAGAAAGCATTAAACTAGAAAAACAAACAAACATAAAAACCAGTGAGAAACCCTTGTGAGGACTGAAGCCTGTGCATGTATGTCTGTGTGTCTGTCTGCATTTTTTGTGTGTGTGTATGTGTGTGGGGGGGTGGTATGAAAGGCTGGGGCAAGCGGTAGTGGTTGCAGACAGGACAACAGGGCAATCCATGGTAGTTGGGACAGGACAGGTTGGAGAAACAAAGTTCTGCTTTCCTATGTGGCCTTCACAATTGCAAAGGTATGGATCCAAGCTAAATGTCCATCCACTAATGAGTGGATAAAGAAAATGGAGTGTGTGTGTGTTCTACATACAAAAAGGTCAGAGTTAGCCGCACACTTCCAGAATGAGCCCTGGAAGGTTCAGAGTATTTTCAGCTGCCTTCAGAGCCTAAGTTTTGTCTACTGCACATGTAGACAATGTACTACATATGTGAGTATTTAAACGGTAGATTGATGGGCCGCTAAACAGTAGATCGAAATGAACAAAAAAAGTAATTGTGAAGTCAAAGTAACAAAACTTTAGCTCCTTGATTCTGTCATTCTGTTTTGAAATTTAAAACGCGGAAATAGAGTGACCATTGCAAGGTATACTATTTTTGCTTAGATAAGTGAAAATTTTATTTCCTGCATGAAGTATCTTACTAAATGGGAACAAAATTAAAAAAATTAAACTTTGTTTTCTTTTTTCATGAACCAGTTATTTATTATAGAAAACAATAGAAGAATTATTACTGATTATTACATGGATATTACTGAAAATAATTTTCAGTAATTGTTCAAGAAAAGAATTATTACTGATTATTACACGGATATTACTGAAAATAATTTTGTTATAGGGAAGAGAAGATCACTAAAAATTATCTACTTCAGGTGTCAAATACTTAGACACACCACGATTGAGTGAGAATATAAAATGGTACCATCACTTTTAAAAACATTTGAATGTTTCTGTAAAGTTAAACATACACCCACCTACCCTTGGCCCAGTAATTCTACTCCTAGGTTTTTATCCAAGAGAAATGAAAACGTGTCCACAAAAAGCTTGGGCAAGAATGAACACAGCAACTCTGTTCACAATAGCCCAAACCTGGAAGCAACCCAGATGTTCTAGTAACTAAAGAATGGATAAACAAATTGCAGTATATTGCAAAAATGGAATATTCACAGCTATAAAAGAATAAACCACTATTCTAGATGGATGAATCTCATGGACATGACTGGGCTGAGTGAGGGAAAGCAGGAAACAAGGGCATGGGCTGTGAGATTTCATTTATGTGAAATTCCAGAACAGGCACTAAACCAGAACATTTAAAGTGAAAAGCAACACAAAAGAAAAAAGTCCCCAGTGGTTTTCTCTGATGGGGACAGGGGGTGGGAGTATGAACTGGGAAGAGATAATAAGAAACATTCTGTGGAAGTAAAAAATGTTCTGTAGGAGAATGAGGGTGTGAGTTCTACAGAGGTATCGACTTGTCGAAATCGTGTGGCTAAAGTTGGTGCTTTATATGTACGTCAATTTTACCTCAAATCCCAAAAAACTCAAGAAGTAATAATCCAATTTGGGTGAGAGTAACTAGAGGAAGAAATGGCATTAAAAGGGCAGAATGTTGATACTATTTGAAGCTGAGTGATCGTCACATGGGTATTCATTATGCTATCCTGTTTTCTTTGTATATTTTTAATTTTTCTATAATAGGAAATAAAAATGTGCATATAAAATGCATGAATATATCTTTATAAGAACACATATCAGTAAAAATATAGTAAATATAATATACTGTTAAATCAGCGTGGCATGGATACAAAACTAAACTATAGATCAATGACCCACAAGAGATAGTCCAGAAACAGACCCCTACACATTCAGGAATTTAGTATTTGATAAAGGTGACATCTCCTGTCAACCGAAGGAGGAAGTGGTCTTCAAGAACTGAATGTCTATTGTGGGGAGGATGGCCAAATTTAGAGACTCAACTCACATGCATCGAATATGAAGAAATACATTAATACTTTTCAAATATCTGGATTGCTAAATTTTAAAACAATCAAAAGAACATAAGTTGGAGATTAACTTGCCAAAAAGGTTAAAATATCCTTTTTTTTTTTTTTTTTGCTGTTTTTAGCTGGGGCTGGGTTTGAACTCGCCACCTCTGGTATATGGGGCTGCCACCCTACTCCTTTGAGCCACAGGAGCCACCCAACGTAAAATACCTTCATGTCAAAAACAGCATAAAGAACACCAATATGAATACAATAAACTGGAAAAAATATTTAGAACTTTGAACAAATTATTTAGAAGGGTCATACAATTTTAGGATAAAATACACCCACACCCCCAAAATAAATAGGCAAAGGAGATGAACAGAAAATTCACAAAGGAGGATAAATAACCAGTAACCTGAGTAGTAATAACATAAATGAAACTTAAGATAAGTATTGCCATTTTTTATTTATTAAATTCACTTTTACAAAAAAGAACATTTAAAATAGCTTAGTGAGATAGGCCTAACCATGCCCCACTGTGACTGAAGGTTAGCAAGTAGCTTTCACAAAGTAATTTAAAATGTAGTTGAAAGAACTAGGTAAAAAGAAATAAGTAAACTACTAATAAAATGATACCTCATTATGTTGACTTCTTTTCCCAGATTTTCATTTTGTAGCAACTCTAAGGAAATAACCCAAACTGAGCAACAAAGGCTCTATGTATAAGGTCTGACAATTAAATTTGTGAGCTCATCCTATAAAAAGTGCTACATACCACATTTCTGAATATCACTGCGGTCACCTTTGTGTTCCCCTTGGGAAGCTTTGCATATTAAAACCAGTGCCTAGTCCTCCCTTCAAAATCCTCCCTTAATAACACTTTATTAAGTTCCATTTTCTAGGATGAGTTCTCAACTTATCAGACCTCACGTAACAAGTGCATTGTAGTTACAATAAGGAAATGTTGGGTAGGGCACCAGCCCCGTATACTGAGGGTCACAGGTTCGAACCTGACCAAACTGCAACAAAAAAACAGCCGGGCATTGCGGCAGGCGCCTGTAGTCCCAGCTACTCGCCAGACTGAGGCAAGAGAATCGCCTAAGCCCAAGAGCTGGAAGTTGCTATGAGCTGTGATGCCACTGCACTCTACCTAGGGTGACAAAGTGAGACTCTGTCTCTTAAAAAAAAAAAAAAAAAAGAAGAAATGTATAAATAAATTTGTTCATCCCTATGATAAAATACATTGTGCGGTAGTTAAGCTTTTTTGTTTGTTTGTTTGTTTAGCAGGCCCAGGCAGGGTTCAAACCCACCAGCCCTGGAGCATGTGGCCGGCGTCCTAACCACTGAGCTATGGGTGCCCAGCTGGTAGTTAAACTTTTATTTATTAATGTTTTGAAAATTTAAAATTATTTGATAAATACATATGCTTATTTTTAAAATTTAATTGTATTAAAAGTCTTATAGCAACCCCCAGCAAGCTTCCCGTTCTTTCTTACTGCGGTTGACCCCAGGGGTAGACCTTTCCAGCTTTCTTACAGAAGCGGCCATATTTCCCAATACTATGCTTGATATTGCTGTCTCTTGGTTAATTAATCATAGGCTTAATTCTGTCTTCCTAAATACTAAACAAAGATTTAGCTCTCTTTACTAATTTTTCCCATGATGTTCTCTTCCTTAATTTTCTGAATAATTATTTCACAATTATTCATTTCCGCTAAAGACAATATTTGCATTGTTATTAGTATGTATTACTTTTCTTTCTTTGTGGAACATATTTTTTTCTGAGTTAATTATGGCATTGCATTTCTTTTGCCTTGTTTTCTATGTGCTTATGGATATTTGTAAAAATAAAATTCCAACTCATCTTTCAAGTATCGTTTTATTTTCCAAACATCCCAACATAGATACCAGTTCAATTTTCCCTGGGAAACTGCGTTCCCTAAGTCCCTGTCCTTCATGCATCCACCTTCTCTGTCTGCTTCCCATGCCTGTTGGCCTGGGGGCAGCTGCCCACCTAGGACTTCCCTTTGCCGCTCTGGGGTTGGGTTTCTAAGTTCTCTAGAGTCCATATTTCCTTTTTCTTGATGTGGTCCTTCATACTGGTGAAAACAACTCCACTAGTTTCATAAGGATTTCAAACGCGATCCTTCCTCAAAGCAGTCTACTGATACTGATGTTGTGAAGTCTGCTGTAAATATCATTCCTGATCTTTTCCCCTTCTCCATGGAAACTTCTAAGATTTTCTTTTCACTTGTAGTGTTCTCAAATTTCACAAAGATGTTTTTTGGTATGGGTGTTTTCTTCATTGTTCTGGGAATTTTATGAGTGTCTTAAATCTGGGGGTGTTGTGTTTTCATGATGCCTTGAAAATTTTCTCCCCTCTGTTTTCCTATTCTTTCTGGAAATACAATTAATTAGGCATTGTCCCTTCTCCACTGATGCTCTAATTTTCTTTTTCTTTTCTTTCTTTCTTTCTTTCTTTCTTTCTTTTTTTTTTTTTTTGAGACAGAGTCTCAAACTGTTGCCCTGGGTAGAGTGCCATGGCGTCACGGCTCATAGCAACCTCAAATTCCTGGGCTTCTCTTGCCTCAGCCTCTCAAGTAGCTGGGACTACAGGCGCACGCCACAACACCTGGCTATTTTTTTGTTGCAGTTGTCATTGTTGTTTAGCAGGCCCAGGCTGGGCTAGAACCCGCCAGCCTCAGTATGTGTGGCTGGCACCCTAACCATGGTGCCACAGAGCTATGGGTGCTGAGCCTAATTTTCTTGCCTTTCTGGGAGATTCTCCCTCTGGACTTCCTTGCTGAACTCTTCTTTTGAATTCTACATTTCGGTTCTCATATTTCTAATTTGCAAGACATTCGGTTCTTTGATTCATTTTTTTCACTTATTTCCTGTTTGTGTTTGTGGAAGCCATTATCTTCTTCATGTGGAAAAAGGACATCTGCTTTTAAATTTCCGGGCCTAGCAGTGACACCAGCCACGCTGCTTCCATCCCACTGGGAAGAGCTCGGGTCCCACCTAGATGTAGGGAGCTGGACGGTGTAATCTAGTCCAGGAACAGAGGAGAACATCAGCGGCCTCTTCCACAGAGGCTTTTCCTAACACTTTCCATGTTAGATGATCTTTGGTTCTCAATTCATTTTGAAGGGCAAGTCACCAAAAAACTTGGCAGAAGCCCTGGGTGTGTAGCCAGGACATGTCACTCTTCAACTAAATCGATGTGGTGGCAAGCTGGCTTTTTTGTTAGGAGACCCTCAAATATCAGTATCTGAAGTTCTTTTCTCCAGATACACGGAGGGTTCTTTTGCATAAACTTCCACTCTTCTCCCCAGAGGTACACACCTGGTTGTTGGCATTTTTGAAGCAGAGGAAAAAGAGGGTTAGGAGGGCCTTTCAATTCATGCCCAGAATTTCATTTCTTTCTCCTGAATTTATGTCCATGGATCTTCCTCCTTCACTCGTTCTGTCTCTTATCCCTGAGTCCAGATTCTCTCTGGTTCAACTTATCCTGAGACTAAACTGCCGATTTCCTGTTGGGGAGAAGTTGGGGGGTTGAGGATGTAGAAGTCCCATGCTGAGACGCACTTGGCCCTCCCAGTTTTGGCTCTGCATCTGACTTCCCTTCAGCGATGCCTGTTGCCATCAAGCCTGGGGCTGCCTGAGTTCTGTAGGATAAAATAGTCTTTCTTGGAAGATCTACCACTGCAGACCCTAGGGCTGCAGCCTCCTCTGCCTTAAACAATCATTACATTTCTTCTCTGTTAACAAAAATTTTTGGCAGTGTCTTATTTGCTTTTGTCTGTCTCTTATTCTCTTTGTTCCTGTAATTGTATATGTTTTAAATTCCTTTGCTCTCACTTTAAATGGGTTTTAGAAGGCAGAGTATATAAACACATGTGGTCAGCATGTAATATTTAATGAGAAGTCTACAAATAATGTTGAAAACGTAGATAGTGTTATAATACTTAGTATAAAGAGGACATGCAAAGTGTATAAACAGTGTGATCTCAGGCAGGTTAAAATGCACAGAAAAAAATATTAGAAGGAAAACATAAAAATGTGAATTTTTATTACTCGTGGAATAATGGCGATTTTTCGTTTCTCTTTAATCCTTTTATTTCCAAGTGTCCTTGTTGAGGATAAATGACTTGCAGTCAGAATAAGGTACATCTTTAAATACTTTCCAAAGTAGAGATTGAGAAATATTTAAGAGATCGAGAAATATTTAAGAGATCCTATTGGTTGGAAGTATTTTTTTCTGGGCATAGTGTGCACCCTTGAAATTAGATGCTGCAAATTCTATCACTGATCAATAGTAAGTAGACAGGCATAATGCTAACACTGTGTGTTTGCTGTACGCCATTTTATTGATTATCTCATTCAATAGTTATAATGATTACAGAAGCGGGCATTATTTTCTTCCCCGTATAGAGATGAGGAAACCAAGGCACAGATGCAGAATACTCACAGTCCTATGCTGGTAAGTTTGAGCCAGATTTGGTATCTACTAATTGTAGAGCAATGCCCTTATCATTGTATTAGTCTCCCACTGCACCCCACACATACACCTATGTATGTGCAAATGTCCTTAGCTAATTCTTTATACGTATTTGTGCTTGTATCTGCACACGTGCTCATACAGTCAAGAATAGGCTTTTCTCTTGAACAAAGTATAAAGTGAGGACAAGAGTGAAGGCCAGCAGGGCATCTCTCTGAGAACTGTGGTAATAAATACCAGAGGTGGCTACCCACTACCTGGGTCTGAATTCTCATCGTGTTTTCTTTCTCCCACACTTTTCCACACCAATAAATAGTCTCTCACACATGCATGCAGTGAGGGGGCCTTGGGCTTCTGAGTGCATTCAAGAAACAAGCAATGCTCACACCTGTTAAGCCTTACGCTTTCTGACAGCTTTAGAGGTCCAATATGGCCCTAGGTCTTTGTTTTAGTAGAGTGGGTGGAGGGGACTTCTTGCCAGCCAGAAAGCATTAAAAGAGTTCACGGCAGCTGACTAGAAACTACTGCAATGTTTCCCATTAAAGACGAATAAACTAGTTTAGACTCCCAAGCATTTCCAGGAATGTAGAGGTTTTTGATCTGTTGTTCTTTCCAGCCAATTGTTCCAGAGCTCTAATTAAATAATGGCACATGTAATATTCCCCTGGCTTTAAGACAGATTTTTGAATGATTTTTGGATGACATGATTTTCTCTAAAAAGTGCTCACAAGTTTTTAAGACTTTCTTATTTGTAGGCAGTAATCCCTAGTGTGAATGATTATTTCAGATACATTCCTTCCTGACGCCACCTCAGGGGTGCATGGTTGAGATTTGTCAGTATGTATAGTTTTTGCCTAAACAAAGTTTTCCTCTTTGTTTTGTGAAATGGAGTACTCTCTCAAGACTAATTTTATTTTCTCCTTTTAAAAAAATAAGAGCATTATTGAGATTTACATGCCCTAGTTACCTATTTAAAGGGTACAATTTTAATTTAATTTTTTAGTGTATTTGTAGAGTTACACAAACCAGCACCAGAATTAATTTCTGACCATTTTCATTACTCTAAAAAGAAATCCTTGAGCAAATCTAATGCCCAGATCTTAGCTTCTAAGAATATTCCCCAATAAAAGGATCCAGGGGGTCCTTGGGAGAAGGGATGATTTTAGGATTGGGCAGGAAATATACAAGATAAGCCGGTAACATCTTAAAGTACCAGCAAGTAAAGTAGCTTACAAAACCAACACCAACAAGAAAAAGAAGCGAAACTCACTAACCCCTACACTCATGGGGACACATCAAAGGGACCCAGGGACCAACTGAAATAGCTCCCCGTGGCCAAAGCAGGAAAAATGTGAGCAAAGAAATAAAGTGGTATTGGATGATAACCCAAGTATCAAATAAATATTCATAAGTCCATATTGATATAAATAAATGAGTAAATAAATAAATGGAGAAGAAAAGACAAATTTTCCATGCCAAAGATTTCCAAATAATTTATAGCTTTTAAAGTAACTTGTATCCCACTGTGAATACTGTCTATTTGATAAGACATTATCAACATGTCTTCCTTTACTTTCTAAAGTATGATTTCCTGTAGGATGTTGAAGTCTTTGTCTATTAAATCCAACATTGTGCCCTCCCACAAGCAGTGTCTGTTGTTTGCTTGGTTCCTTGTGTTGGGTCACGCTTTCTGGTTTCTTTCTGTGTCTTGTAATTTATTGTTGAAAATTTGACATCTTTGGGTAGTACATTGTCACCACGCTGGACACTGATCTCGTTTTTAATGTTGTTGGCTGGTTTACTTGGCTGGTCCGTTTTAGTGAAGTCTATTTCCTACTTAACATGAAGCTTACAATGACATTTCAGAGGGTGGAGGCTTGGTCCTGCCCGAGGTAGTTATGTAAGCAAGGCTCTCTTTTACTGACTTTTTTCCTGATCTATGTGTTAAGGCGTCTATTTCACTTGGTATCTCACCAGCTGATAGCTTCCTGGAATTCCTGGCCAATCGTGCTATTGTTTTTAATACTGCCTGAGGCATAACTTATTCCACAGACTGATCCTATTAAATCAGTCCCCTTGGCAGAGGCTATTTGGAGGTTTGTTCTAACCCTAGGGAGGCTTTTCATAGCTCTTTCCCTTGCATTTTGGTAAACTTGCGGGCTTGCATTTTAACTTGCTGCTCTCATGGAGCTACAAGCTGCCTCTTAATTGATTGCCACTAAAATCTACATGGTTTTTGAAAGTGCTCTTATGCTTTGATTTCCCCATACTCTGCTTCAAATAAAGTCCATTTCTTTGGAGAGAACATCAGTGCTCTCTGTTGTTGTGGTCTACCCTTTCTTGGGGTAAAATCTCTGAGCCACTGTTCCAGAGGTGGGATGAGAGTGACACTCCCGCCTTATGAAAAGAGTGCTGGGCAGAGGCAGCGACGTCTAATGTTCTTGCCGTGCCCCTCGTAGCATGGAATCTCCATTCTATGGACAATCAAGGCTCCAGTATTCTTGAACTGCTCTGTCCGAAATAGAACCTCTGCCTTATAAATAGGGTTGTGGGGAGGAAGAGAGTGACCTCTTGGCTGCACTTGGGAATTTGGTCTCTGCAACTTGGAGCTGAAAAGGATGGAGAAATGCTGGTGGCCATCCCCTTTCAGTGAGATTCTATATCCCTTAACTTGGAGCTGAGAGAAAAGGGAAGCTTGTAGCTCTATGACAGGCATCGTCTTAGGACAGTTTCCAGAGACTTTAGTGGTTGCTTTCAAAGACTAACTTTTACTAGTTATAGTTGTTTTGCTGGGGTATGGCTCCATGGAGCTTCTCACCGCACATTCTCAAAATGGAACTCCTCTTGTTTTCTTCCCTGAGACTAAACCACAGTTTATTTTCATGAACTCTCTGATGTTTAGGAGTCTGTCTACCCACCTGATAGGAATCTAGAGTTTCTGTAGATTAGTATCTCAAGATAGAAAAACAGGGCCAACTTCCTGATGGAGGAAAGGGGAGGGATATGTGAGTTCTGGTTGTGCCACATGTACCCAGGTTGTTCTGGTTTATCTGCACAATATCCCAGTGTGCATGCTCCCTAGTTGGCTTTCTAAAACCTGAGGAGCAGAAAGGTTGGGAATTCGGCAACCCAAACCATTGGACTGAGGCCACCCATCAAAGATCTCTCCCCAACTTCTTCCAAATTAATCAGCCAAATGCAGTTGAAACCTTTGTTACAAACTGGAGAACATGGGGTGATTTTATGTGGTACAGGTGTGACTTTTTTTGGCTGGCTATTTATATTATAGGTTTACTGGAAGAAAGAACTTTTTATAAAAGGAAAATAAATATGAATGTAGATATAGATTTATGTAGAGAGTGCTTCTTAGTATACAAAAACATTAAGGATTCATGACAGGTGGCAACTGCTACAAGGTTTCCTTTTTAAAAACAAACAAACCAGTTTAGATGTCCATGTCTTTCCAAGAATGCAAAAGGTCTGGGATACTGTTTTTCTTCCCATTTTCTTGTTTCAGGGCTACAATTAAAAAGTGCTACACGTGTGCATGCTGCCCGCATACATACAGCACATCAAGACTGTAATTTCACAATAGCTTTACTTAGACAAGGCTAAAGTAGCTATTTTTTTTTCTTCCAAGTAAGTCCAATTTAAAAGTGATCCCGAGACAAAGCAAAAATCATAAAGGTGCTATGAAAATAATTGGATTTTGGAAAAAGGTCTAACTATTAAATAAAATGTTTACATGATACCAAATATGTTTAGACAAAAAAAAAAATGAAAGAAAGAAAAGAAAGAAAGAAAAGAAAAAAAGAAAGAAAGAAAAGAAAATTGGTTGTTTGACCATAAGCCTGGGGAGAAGGTGCATTCAGAATTCTCTCCTCTAATTAGTAATGTAAGCCAGTTTAAAACACAGAGGCCTCAAACAGACGAAAGGGGCAAGTAATGTTTCCTCTTCTTCCACCTACCCAGCCTTCTTTCTCATTTGTACCTTCAGGTATAGCTGATCTTTTCCTTTTCATTCTTGCTGAGGCACTATCCAGATTAGCCTGAATGAGCAGACAGGCTGTTAATACAAAAGCCCAGCACCCACAGACCCTCGTTGAATCATACAGTCAGCAGGACTGAGGTTAATCAGGAGCCAGCCAGCAGAGCCAGTTCCGATGCACCTGCAGCTTCCAGTCAGTTGCTGATAACAGCATCATTTTCAAGTTTAAGAGCAATCTTCCAGGAGAGCTTTGTGATTGCTTTTATGGGCTGGTTACCACCTAGATCATTATACATGTAAACTCAAAGCATTGTTTTTTTTTAAATCTCTTTTGTTTTCAAGTGTTGATCCCAAAATTGTTTTCAAATTTATGAATTTATCAGATCGGGCTGTGATAGAAATAGCTGTTATTCCAGTTCTATACATCTCAAGGCAGTCTTGCGTGTGGTTTCCCAATGGCATCCACTGTAACATGATGGTGACACTGTGTTTCCTGTGGCCTATGTGTCTCTTCTTCTTGGTCAGTTTTACCTCCTGTTCTCCTCCTCTCCCAAGAAGAGGATCAAGTTTCAGAGACATGGACATACCCAGCACAGTCCCCCCTCCCCCTTCATTAAAAAGCAAAAAGATTTTTCTGAAAACCAAGCTTAAGCAAACATTATCAGGAACCTGCTTCTCCTGTCCTTCAATTTAATGTCAACTGTCCTTATTCATCTCCATCTTGCTAAACCAGTTTTGCCAATGAACTTGTCAGTGACAGCATTAACCAACAAGGATTTTGCTCTTTCTTGCCTCACGTTGCCTTTGTTAGAAGATCTAAATAATTGGACACAATCAAGATAGAGAATGGTGAAATCAAAGAAGCAATGGTGTGGAAATTTCTTGGCATGAGAGAAGGTCTGATCACAACTACAAGACATGTGTGGTGATGCGCATAACACATCTAGTGAAGGACACAGCTTACGGGCCTCCTGGGATTCTCCTGGCCGCTCCAGCCCCCTGGACCAGCAGCTGAAGGACAGGAGAGACTCCCTGTAGCATCTCTTGGTTTCTCTGTGTTGACTTCAGTTCTTTCTCCACTTCTGATCCTATAAAATGCCACTCCGTAGCTTACAGGGTCTGCTTTCCCAAAGAGGTCTGCTGCCAAAAGCAGCCATGGGACCCAACCCAGAAATACATGGGGATTAACTTCTGGGGGTACATTTTGATAAATGGGAAAGAGGAGATGAGCAGAAGACAGCTTGCTTTCCCTCTGTTCCTCTCTCTGATTCATTGTTCTGAGATGTGGTTTTCTTTCTCATCTGGAGACATCCTGTACCTGGCAAGCACCTGCTGTGTCACTTTGTGGCTTATTGTGACCCCGTGTCCAAGGCCGCCATGCAAGCACCTGTCTTTCCTTCCTGTTCTCATCCTTCCTTTACTTCCTTTCACTCACCTGCACTTCCTGTAATTTTCCTTCCCAATAGAGAATTTAACCTTGCCTGAGCTTCTTTTTTAGAAAGCCCCTGCTACAATCCATTCTAAATATCTCAGGACAATTCCAAATATCCTTCCTCTTTATCTCTGTACATGTTTTTGTGTTTGCCAAAACATATGCTCCCTTTTATTTTCTTCCACTTTAGGAAACCTAGAGATGGGATGTAGAGAATGAAAGAAGATGGTGGTAGCTCTTTAATTCAGTTTTTAAATTTCTGTCTTTAATTTGCCGGCCTAAGTTTTTAATTAATTTTGATCCTTTGCTTTCATGTTTGCTTTCTCTTCTGCCTGGCAGAATTGAACTAATCCTTCAGAATCTAGCTAAATGTGATCTTCTGGGTGAAAGTTTTCTTAACCACATCTGCCCACACCTGCCACGCCGGTCATGCCAGCTCTAGCCAGAGTACCAGAGCCTCCATCTGCACTGCCTGGAGTCCTGACACCGGGTTCTTATTAGCTGGATACAAACTGCACATGAATTTCCCCCTCCTCTGTCATACTGGATTCTTTTCATCTCCGGAATTGACCCATAGAAGGTGTTTAATAATTTTTGCTGAATGAAGGTGGTTGAGTTCTCCTTTTGTGTCCATCACTGTTGCATCTATCCCAGTCCAGACAGATCCCCTCCCCCTGAACAGGACAGTGGCCTTATCCTCACTGCCACCAGTCTCCTTTACACAATGCAATTGGCATCAAACCACCAGGCTGCTGTCTGAAAATTACACCCTCCCAGTAAAGAAGAGATAGTATAGTAGAGAAAGAATGTCAGTGCACAAGGTGTATACACAATAACACTTAATAAAGGTTCGATATGTCAGATCTGATGCAAGTGCCTTTCTCCGATGTTCAAGGTCCAGCTCAGCCTAATTGTGCCCTACTACCTGACATGAACTCTCTCTCCGCTCTGCTGGGCTTGGCTCCCGGGATCCTGCCTCAGCTTGTTCAACTGTCGGTTCCACTGGAGTAACTCTTAGTTCCCCTGCACCTATCTGCAGAGTGCTGTCCATCCTGTCCAGTCTCCTGTCCTCACAGACCCTTGCAGAGTTACTGCCACCAGGCAGATCCTCCCCTAGCCCAACGTCGACAGCATCAGGATGTGCTACTCCATTTCTCAGACTTGAGATCTCCTTATCTTTGTCTTTTCCTGTTATTCCCCCCCCCCATAAGAATATATGCTCTCTGAGAGCAGAAAATATTTGATACTTCTTCAACAATCCTCCTAGTGCCTGGGCAAGTACAGATTCAATAAATACCAGCAGACTGACTCATAGCTATAGAAATTAGCCTGCCCAGACAAGGCAGAAAAAGTTAAAGATAAGCTATAGCCTGTTACTTAGAGGTTATTGTTAGACTTTAAATTAAAAAAGGAATTGTCTGTTATTTTCACTTACGTCGGCATCTGAGGCGAAAACTATGATGCACACACTTTTCTATATACCTAGAAAGAGAAATACTACTATATGTTATACTAGTTCATCACATTTTCTGCACCCGCTCCTAGCAGATGCTATGAATCTTCATAGCAGTCAGGGTACATTTTTTTCTAATTAATTTTCCTCTTTTGCTTTCCTGGCAGTCAGTTTTCCTAATGGTCATTTTTCTAAGTCAAACGCTTTAATTAAAGTTGGAATGAAGAAACTGATTAAAATCTAAGTTGGCACAAAGAACGGTGATCTTTTGGTCTGCTCATTGCAGTTACATCATTTATGCCCCAAATTGCTATATTAGAATTTTTGGTCCATTTTCCTTACTGGAGGCATTTAGCAAGAGCTAGAGCTTTTAACCAAATAATCCTAAATTGGAAGTTATTGCATTCTTAGTGTCAAGAATTTTAAGTGGTAGGTTATGAAACGGATTTCCAAAATAATTTAAGGATTCTTCCAAAAGACAGGCACACACTTTATTTCCTATGGGTTGTTTTTCCTATCCTAACGTGTTATTCGAATAAATTTAAAACTCATCCTAAAACTCTTTCTTAGTTAGATACTCTGCTCAATCCAGAATAAATCAATTAATTTGACTCTATACATGAGCACTAGTGAGAAGAAAGGGATGCCACATATCTGGGCTTACTTTTTTCTATTTTCCAAAGACCATTCTGTTAATAACTTTTTCAAAGTAAGACCCAGAAAAAATAATGTTGTATGCCTAAAACCAAAATAAAAAACTGAAACCTGAGCTACAAAGTAAGTGGATAAATCTGATTCCCATTTAGTGTCTCAGGTGGATGAATTAATAATTTCATAAAAAATGTATGAGATCGTCAGGGGCATTTGAATTAGAACAAAGCCAGAGAGAACAAAGATAAGGAAAAATGGGGTGCATTTATGAGAAAGACATAGAAGTTGCCTGGGCGGGTTATTTTCCAGGGTCAGCTCGTGGAGGTCAGAGAGGGAGTGGGGGATAGCTGGCCCTCTCTCTGCTCTCTGTGGATTGAAACTGCCCGCCTTGGGCAAAGGTCACCCCACAGTATCAATTACTTGCTACTACCTGGAAAATTTAATTTCATGCCCTGCAGTAGATCCGCTTTCTTCTCCGGCATGAATGGCAACTGTCTCTGATTGGTGACAAGAATAAGTCATTTCCTCAGAGTCATTAGAGGCTAGAAACTTCTCCATTCAGAAAGTCCTCTGCAGATGGCTGGCAAAGCTAGAAGATCTGCTGCAGGAATATACCAAGTGAATAGAATAAAATCTGTGCCGGCCCTTTTCTTAACCTTTTAAGGTTTGGTTTCTGATTTGTAGTTGGGTCAGGCTAAACTCTTGTGTACAGCTGATTTGGCTCAACACAGATGCTTTCTGTGGAATTTCTCAAAAAAAAGGAATGTCTAGAGAGGTTAGCAAATACAAAAAGTCTGTATTTTGGGCGACGCCTGTGGCTCAGAAGGGTAGGGTGCTGACCCCATAGGCCAGAGGTGGTAGGTTCAAACCTAGCCCTGGCCAAAAACTGCAAAAAAAGAAAAGTCTGTATTTTTCAAACAACAGGGAATCTGGTTTTGAAGAAAAATTTGTACTGGGCTTAATTTTGCCTGGGTATATTTTTACGGTTCTGTAAATAATCCCCTCCCCTCCTACATCATAACCTTTGGAAAGATGTGGTGAGAGCTGTTTTGACAGTGAGATAAGTATTGCACCAGGAAGCTGATAGAAATATTTAAAACAAACAAAGGACAAACCCTTTCCATTGGGTCTGCTCCGTTATTGACTTGGCTGTGAGCTAGAACGAGAATGGAAAACTGCAAGAAGTCCTTGATAGGAAGTGACCAACGCAATGTTTTTACACAGACCCTAGACATGCCCCTTACTGTTGTTCCCTTTGTCCCCTGGGCCTTAGTTCTAATGCAACAAGGTTTCTAATGGCTTCCTCAGCTTTGCAAAGAGAACCAAGTTATAGCTCAGTTGAATAGCAATGTACATTCTGGAGCATCTAAATTCCTTTTTTTTTTTGAGACAGAGCCTCAAGCTATCCCCCTGGGTAGAGTGCTGTGGCATCTCAGCTCACAGCAACCTCCAACTCCTGGGCTCAAGCGAGTCTCCTGCCTCTGCCTCCCAAGTAGCTGGGACCACAGGCGCCCACCACAACGCCCGGCCATTTTTTGGTTGCAGCCGTCATTGTTGTTTGGAGGGCCCCGGGGTGGATTCAAACCCACCACCTTGGGTGTACATGGCTGGCGCCTTAGCCGCTTGAGCCACAGGTGCCAAGCCCTAAATTTCTTTCTTTCTTTTTTTTTTTTTTTTTTTAAGAAAAACACTTAATGAAACATGAGTATTATTAAATGTTTCTTTCAGAGTTTGTGCATGAGGATGTTTGCACCCACACACAATATACGTCAACCCTAACCAGGCAGTTGTGCTTGCCCATGATAGAATCAATGGGGAACAGAAAATGAACTCACATGTAACTTCTTCCTCTCCTGATAACCCTGCCAAGTCTCATTAATACAATCAAATTCATCCAAGTGGTAAAATTATGTAAGGGAAAGAGACCACCTTAAGATTTTAGGTCTTGAGCATCTCAGTGTGTGGGGAAATGGTGGGGGAAGTCAGGGAAGATTACAAGATTGGCTTCCTCTCGGGCCATTAGTTCCAAGAACCATGCGTGGCCCATCTGAGAAGAGCTGTCGACAAAGGAGGCAGCAAATATTACCTGCTGAGGGTCAGGGGATTTCAGATTATTCCATCATTTTTGATACAAAAGGTCACACTCTACCCCTTTTCCCTGTGTCAAAAAAAAAAAACAAATAAACTAATCGTGTGTTGATTTAGACTAATGAACTACGGCTTTAGACCAATAGCGATTATGGCTTGTTCAAATGATTTCTTAAATGCAAGTTGAGTAGAAGAAAATACTTTCAAAACGAAAATGGCTATTTTTAAAAGGTCTTTAAAAAGAGAGGGAAAATGATGTTCTAGATGGTTCTTTAGACATACACATATGAAAAGAAATTAAAGATGTTCTAGCATAGCTCCCTTATTATGCAAAATGAGAAACTGGGACTCACAGATGAACGTGACTTGCCTCAGATCACAGAGCTTCTTAGAGTCAGAAATGTTATTAAAATCCATGTTTCTTAACTCTGGAACAGTTTAAGCATCAAAAGAAGTACTTGAAGTCGAGTGGCGCATGTGGCTCAAAGGAGTAGGGCACTGGCCCCATATGCTGGAGGTGGCAGGTTCAAACCCATCCCTGGCCAAAAAAATACTAAAAAATAAATAAATAAATAAATAAATAAAATAAAAGAAGTGCTTGAAGTACATTATAGCCAAGCAAATTAAAAAAGAAAATCCTGATTCCATACTGATATAAGTAAATAAGCAAGTAAATTGGTGAGAAGGGGAAATTTTTTAACTAGACTGCTACTTCATTAGTATAGAAGAAATGATAGATGTATAAATTATCAATGCATGCTAAAACTTGAGAATGAAAGTTTTGATAAGAAACAGGCTATTAGCCTCTCAGACCTTGGCTCCCGCTGTCCTCACAGCTTGGCTGTGCTTACCATCCTGTGCACGCGCCTGGTAAGTGACAACATGGTGAGTCCAATTTTCACGTCCAGCATCTGAGTTGAATGGGTTGCAGCAGTTACCATCGCTGCTGGGAACAGCTGCAATTGCTTATCTAGCTTACAGAAGATTTTATGTCAAAGATCATTGCAATAAAGCAGTGATAAAGCTTCACATCCAGAAAGACAACCCTAAGATAGTACATGCTTTCGACATGGAGGATTTGGGAGATAAAGCAGTGTACTGCCATTGTCAGAGATCTAAAAAGTTCCCTCTCTGTGATGATTCTCCCACAAAAAACAACCAAGAGGCTGGAGACAATGTGGGATCTCTGATAGGCCAGAAAAAAGGAACATAAATGAGACAGTTTTGATGCTACAAACCAGCTTATCCTGATGTTACCTGATTGTTCAATTAGAATGACTACCGCTTCTAATTCACCTCCCCTGGGTTCCAGATTGGTATGGTGCAAACAGTTGCAAACTGTAGCTATTCGTGGCATTTGCCTTACATGTTGAAATAGTGTGGTGCACATTTGTTTAAACAAAAACAGAAAGAAAAATTGAAAAGCAACCTCATGGCCTGTGGGTTCTTTGGGTCTTGTAAGGATCCATTTCTTAAAACATTGACATTAGAATGTAGTTATATCTTGAAGTCAATGTATTCAATTATTCTCAAAATCATGCATTTGCAGATTGTACTTGTAAGTTCCAAAGAAAAGTTACCACCTTTTCATATGCATTAATCTAGAAAATAAATGGGGTGCGATTAAGCTATATTAATTTCTTGATACAATCTAGAAAAAAAAAAAAAGAAACAAGGTATCTTCATAGTTTAAAAGAATTTCACCTGGAGGTGGCAAGGGTAGCAGTGGGTCCTGCTGGTCCAGAACAGTCATCCCTCCGGCCACAGGCTCTGTGCCACGTGTTAGGTAATCCTCCAGGGGTGGTCATGTTTCAATAGGCCTGCAAGACCTTCATAATGCTTTTCAGCTAATATCCTCTCTTGATGGGGAGAGAGGTGTTGACCTCATGTCCTCCCTGATGCATCTTAATCCCTGCCAGATAAAGGATGGACACTTTTTGTTTGAATGAACCAGTCTTCTAGCTGCCCAAGGCCCCTCACCCACGCTCTCTACTAAAGAAGGTATGTGGAAGGCAGTAGTGCAGTCAACATTGAAAGAGGTCAGATTCTAGGAAGGCCTTGGTTAGGGCCTAAAGAGTTCAAGAGAAGACATTCTTGTAACGTGCTCTGCAATTATCCTATAAAATGACAAATGTAACGAGATAAGAAAACAAATTATGGTTCACATTTTCTTGCATACTCTGGGCAAGACTTGTGTATTTAAAGTTAGACATATTTTAAAAATTCATGTTTCTTGATTCTGGGACAATTTGAGCATCTAAATAAATGACTGAAGTACATTATAACTGAGCAAATACATAAAAATCCTGATTCCATACTGAAATAAACAAATAAAGAAGCAAGTAAATTGGTGAGAAGGAAAAGTTCTTTAACTAGATAGAATGCCACCCAGTTAGTATATAGAAGATAGAGATTGTGGGTGTCCCTGAAAGCCAATATTTACAAACAGCTCAATGGATGATGCAGTGACATGAATAAAGAGGTAACTGACTTTAAATCAGCAGAACTGGGGAATGCAGAGGCCAGCAGATCTATCCTTTCTTTATAAACAGGGGGCAGAAGGTCATGGCATTATTGGTAATAACAGCATGGCTACCCTTTTCGTGTGGTGGCGGATATGAAATTAGCCAGAAACAGTGCATTTGGCACCAAGAACACAAGGAGATAGCTCAGTTTCTGGACTTGAACAGGAAGAGATGGTGTCTGGACGCTATTAAGAATCTTCACCTTCATTTATTGAATAATAAAAAAATGCAGAAGGCCTCTTTTCTCTTACTCCAAACTACACTAATAAATCATGAGTACATGAGCCCATGAGTTTTAAAATATATTTTAAAATAAAATTGTTTGCATTGGATCATTAAGTATGGAATGCCCAATTTCTGTAAGTACTAAGTTTGACAGTTGATATCACTGACATTCCACTTTGATAATTCTTGTTTGGTTTTTATTGGGAATGTACATACTCATTCTTTCAAATGCCTGTTTTGGCTTGTACTTACCTTTCCAAACTTTTTTTAGATATAGATGTGACAAATGTAAAATAGTGTATAGTCATTGGAGGGAATGTGCCTTTTGTGAGGAGATATAGATGACAGGTGATTATGATGTTAATAAATGATTGAAAATGGAAGTTAGGGAAGAAATACAAGTGTGGATGGAGAAGTGCTGTGGCTGCCAAGCATGTGACAAGATGGCCGGTCTCACTGATGTGGGAGATGCAAAAAGGAGGACCACAATGAGATGCAGTTTTTCATGAAATAAAGGACAAAATTAAGAAGTGTGGCATTACCAAATTATGGAGAGAATGTGCATTTAAAAAACCTTTTTTTAGAGCAATTTTCGTACAATCATGGATAAGTCACAGTTTTTTTTTTTCTTTCACTTGAGCTCAGGAGATTGAGACCAGCCTGAGCAAAAGGGAGACCCTATCTCGACTCTAAACAGAAGAAGAAGCCAAGTGCTGTGGCAGGTGCCTATAGTCCCAGCTACTCAGGAGGCTGAGGCAGGAGGATCCCTTGTGCCTAGGTGTTTGAAGTTGCTGTGAGTTAGGCTGATGCCATGGAACTCAACCCAGGGTGACGGGATGAGATTTCTTCTCAAAAAAAAAAAAAATGGATGTTATTTTTTAATGTGAGTTCCATTGCTGAACCAATATAGCACAGACAGTTCAAAATATCAATGAAATATTTGGAAAGGACATGGCTAATGAATACACAGTATGGCAAGGGTTTGAGAAGTTCCATTCCACTGATTTTATCTTGAACATGAACCCCATGGGTGACCTGAGACCAAGGAGGATAATGTTGAGCTGAAAGCTGTAGTGGAAGCAAATCCATCTCAACCTGTGTGTGAATTAGCAGCAAGGTTTGATATTATTAATCCAAAAATATAGGAAACATATTGGCAAGGTGAAGAAGCTGGACAGCTGGGTTCTGCATGAATTCAATGAGCATGAGAAGACATTGTTTTGAAGCTTGCCTTTCTTTGAACCATTTCTACACTGTATTGTTATGTGTGATGAATAATGAATAATTCTTTGTGCTGATCATAAGCATTCAGCACAATGACTGGATAAAGATGAAGTGTGGAAACGCAGTCGAAACCTGCATATTCATCAAAAAAATTTAATTGTGTCTGCATGGTGGTCCAGCGCGGGTCTTATCCACTGCAGCTTCATGAAACCTGGTCAATTGATTACAGCGGATGTCTACAGCAACCAGCTGGACAAACTGATGAGAATGCTTGTGATTAAGCAGCCGAGATTGGTCCATGGAGACAGGCCAATCCTCCTGCAAGACAACGCTCAACATCGCACAAACAGCACTGCTCAAACTGCAGAAGCTGGACTTGGAAACTCTGTCATCCACGGTATTCACCAGACATTGCACAACTGACTACAACTTCTTCCAGGGTTTGGACCACTGCGTGCAAGAAAAAATATTCAATTCTCAACAAACTGTGGAAAAACGCCTTTTACTATTTCATTGCCACTCACTTTCTAGGCTTCTTCTCTGCTGGCATAAACGCGCTACCATTGAAGATAACAAAACTGTGTTGATGGTTTAGACACATACTTTGATTAATTGTGCTGCTTCTTGTCTGAGACATGATAAACTGACATGAAAGTTCAAGACATAAACTTTCGATTTGAAATTGGACATTGCATCTTTAATGCCCTGTGAAATCTAGCGGTGGTGGTGGGGTCTAGCTGTGGTGATGATTTTGATGATGACAGTCTATGAAGCATTACAAAAAGAATTCTGGAGAATTTGTAGTCCCTGTGCCTCAGTTTTCTCACCTGGCTAATGGGTAGCTAGAAGGATAACTTATTATTTTATACTGAGAGAAATATTGTCAAATTCAAGGTACACAAATTGGCTGGTCAAAACCCCATCCCCTGGGGAAGCAAAATGATGGGATCGGAAACAGGGGAGCTTATCCTGCAGTGCCATCAGGAAGTGACAGCAGACGCCTTGGGATTCTAGCTTTGGCCTAAAAGGGCCTGCCCTCTCCTAAAGAGTGCTGGACGGGGCAGCACTGGCCTGCAGTCTGAGACTGTCAAAGATGGCTGGCCAATCCTCCTTCTGGTCTGAGTGTCCCTTATTTAGCCCATGTTAACACTTTCAGATAGGTCTTGCCCGACGAGGAGTCAGAGACACCGGGATATTGTGTATTTTCATTTGAGTCCTTATATCTGATACTGTAACTCGCCAAAGGCCAGGCTTTATAAATTCTTCATTTCCAGAGAATGAATTTCCTCTTTGTTCTTGAAGAGAAGCTGGTATCTCCCTGACCAACAAGGGCTCACCTGTGCTAAAAAGGCGATGAGTCTGCTACCAGACTCCAACATAAAGTTTGGACTTTATATTACGGCTCTATTAGAGAAAGTCTGAGCGTCACTGAAATCTGTGTCTTAGCTCAGAAGCTCAGTTTTCTTTCCCACTGGTGGTCTCCCGATCCCATCTCTCCTCACCAGGAAGGCTTTCTAGAGGTCCTTGTGTCCTATGCTATTTTTTTCCCCACACTAACTTATTCCTCTAAGATAACACCTGTATTTCACTGTGCTTATTTTCCAATTCTGTCTCCCCTTCTAAAGCATGAAGGTAGGGACCATGTTTGACTCACGTTTGACTTCCATAGAGCCAGGATAATGTCATGGTCAAGGCGTTGGTCTCTGGAGTCAGACTGTCTGATGCTGGATCCCTGTGTCAGCATTTCCTTCACCTTCTCCGAGCCTCTTTTGTTCTGACCTATAAAAAGGGGATATGAATAGTAACTGCCTCATAGGTTGCTGGGAGGAAGAGGGGATGCCATATATAAAATGGTCACCACTTAAAAACACACATGACATATTTGCATTTAA
This sequence comes from Otolemur garnettii, assembly GCF_000181295.1. NCBI lineage: Eukaryota > Metazoa > Chordata > Mammalia > Primates > Galagidae > Otolemur > Otolemur garnettii. The sequence continues at coordinate 8,449,452 of NW_003852412.1, forward strand.
TTAGTGGTGACTGGTGCAGGCCACACAGTTACTCAAAGCAATGGGCACTGAGTGAGACACGCAGCAAAGCCTGTGAACCAAAGTCACAAGCAGAGCTCAAAAACCACAAAACCAGTCCCTGACAATGGCCCGTAGACAAGCAAAGACACGTACTAAATGCGGCTGCAGGAAAAGGCAGAATTCTTGAGACAACCACAGATGGGCAAATGAATCTCTGGACTTCTGGAGATTTTCGGGCATTTCATTCTTTGCCCAAAGGGATGTTTTCCAACAAGTTCCACAGTGAGGGCCCAGCCCCATTGGATTACAGAATGAATGTGTGAGGAAGGGACATTAGCGATTGTAGAATATAGCCCCTATCCACACACTTCAGAAAGGGGAGACCTAGGCCCAGGGGGGTAAGGAGCCTACTGAAATTAAAGGGTGCTCTTCTGCCCAGTGGTTTCTTGTCATCCCCATTACACAGTCAGGTAATGGAGGCAAGACTGGAGGCGCACGGTGAGACGTGTCTTCAAACGTCAGGCCAAAGGTTAACTCCCAAGGTTCCAGGCCCTTTTTTAGGGGAAGGTTCTTAAAAGGGGCTGACTCAGCACAGACCTACTGGCAAGTGTCACCATGGCAGGTAGACACATCTTAAAACAAACCTCGCAAATGCAATTCAAAACACTCTGGAGTCTGTAAGAACTGGTTCCTTACATTAGCTCATGAGTTCATCCCCCTGTCAAGAAGAATCGAATCTCCAGGTAGAAGGTAAAACACTTGATCCTCTCCAGAAGGCTACATGAATTTAACTTCTTCCCCTTCCAGAACTGATAAGATCTCAAATAACCACATCAGTCCGGCTCACAGGAGGTGTGAGACCTGGTTCTGCTAAGAAGCTGGTGGCTGTTAGTGGGAGCTTGAGACCCCCAACTAGAGGGATTTTTCAGCTACCTGGCTATACTCACATTCGGTTTTACGTCAGGCTTTCTCACTGCGTGCTGACCTCACCAGCTTGCTGTGTTGACCCAAAGGGCTGTGTGTAACACCGGGTTGAAACACACCGCAGAGCCCTGCACGGATGTGATCTGCCCCGTTCTTCAGGGCTTTGTTAATATGATGCCCTCTTTTAGGTTGGAATAAACTTATGATCTGTGTGTTCATAAGCTTTGTGGGTGTGAGATTCTGATAAGTGAAGTCGGCTTGCGGGAGAGCTCTTTTCCAGGGGAGAGAGAAGAATGGAAAAGGGTATTTGGTGCTGGAGCTTGCAGCCACCTGTGTGACTCGGGTTCCCTAGGCCTCCCCAGGCTAAGGACACTTGAACAGTAACCACCTCTTGCTCTTGCTTGTTCACGAAGGACTTGGGTCTGTGTTCCTGCGATGTTATGGCTTAGGTCACTGGGTGTTTTCACTCTTCTGCCATCTCCTGTTGGGCACAGCCATTTTTCTCTGCCACATCCCACCCTGGGCACCACAAGCACACTCAGGGCACTGTGTGTCATCTTGCTCCCCATTCTGTCTCACTCCCCGTTGGAGAGATCTCACAGTAGGCGTGCCTGAGCCTCTTTACTTTCCAGAATTTAAGGGAAAAACCTTCTTTGTGGAGACAAAATCTCACTCTTTTGCCCAGGCTAGAGGGCAGTGGCATCATTGTAGCTCACAGCAACTGCTAACTCCTGGGCTTAAGCCATCTTCCTGCCTTGACCTCCCGAGTAGCTGGGACGACAGGTGTGCACCCCAACACCGGGTAATTCTTGTAGAGATGGAGTCTCATCTTGCTCAGGCTGGTCTGGAACAGATTTCAGGTGATCCCCCCTCAGCCTCCCAAGTGCTAGGATTACAGGTTTGAGCCCCTGCACGTGCCGAGAAAATTCTCCTCACTATTGCTTCCTGCTCATGCTGTTCTGCGGTACTGAGTTTAAGGCTCCACTAAGAGCAAAACTAGGCAATGAGCTCAATGCTGTGCACAGAATTGGCCCCAGGCTTTGCCTCAGGTCCCACGGGCTTTCCTTAGAAGACTGTCTCTGTCTTCCTCAGGTCACCCCTCAGTCTCCAAGGATCTGTTCTTCTAGTCCCTCCCCTCCCCCCGGATATTCCAGAAGGGTCTACAGAGACTTCATGTCCCTCTTCTCTTGCCCCCTACACCTGCTGTTTGTAACATCACATGCTCCACAGACTTCTCTGAAGAGTAGTTACTACGTGAAATGTTTCTCAAGCTATAAAATGAAATTGGGTTCCAACTCCAAGCAGCGCTGAAAACATCCTGTAACTTAAAACTCTGAAACCCTGTAAGACATTGCCTTATGAAAAACTGAGGGGCTTGGTGCTGTGCTAACTTTATTGCCTAAATTCAGTTTTAAGAGATGATTTACATCTGAGCACTGAAATGGACTTCAAGGTCTTTATTAGAAATATTTACTTACAAATTATACAGTCATGAGACTTTCCCTCCCCTCTCCCTCTCTCATTCTCTGGAAGGTAGGTCCTGCGAGGAGCTGGACTTGAGGGCAGCTGGGTGGGGTGAGCCTTCTAGTCTTCTCTTTGACGCTCCTGTTTCCCGCCCCGTAGCCTCTCCACCTCCCTAGGATGGCCCACTTCCCCAAACAGTTGCACTTGATGCATACTGGGTAGGACTGGGTGCTGGGCATCGGGATCCTGAAAGTGAAGAAAGAAGATACTTGAGACAAATTCTCTTTATTCTGAAAGCTCGTCAACATCTTTTTCTCTAGTCAGAGAGCAGATTACAAACTGTCCCCATGGCCCTTACACTGCTTGAAGAGTCTGCTACAGGAGTGGGAGAAGGAAGCGTGGACCAAGTTGTACCTTCCTGCCTCTCTGAATCCTTCCCTTCAAAATCGTCTCCTGCCCTCCCTGCTGGTCTTCCCTCCATCTCAGCATCCATGGATTCAGGCAGCAACTCATCCTGGTGCACGAAAACACCTTTCAGGAGAGTCGTTTGTGTCTTAAGGTAATAAGAACACAAGAATTCGTGTGCCTGGGTTGAAATGAGCAGGGTTGGAGGTTGTTGGTGGGTGAGTGAAGAGTTTATATGGGGACTGAGGTGCTTTTGGAGAAAGGTCTAGAGGACGTGTTCTGGCTGCAGTTGGCAGAAGCCACAGTGAGAGCTGGGGGGGGCCTTGAGAAGTCTTTTATGACTCTCCCAATCCCCAGCAAGGTGCTTCTCCTATGTCCTCCCACAGGGCTTCCTTCCCAGCTTTAGTCCTTATCCCACCACCAGTTCCTGCATGACTCTCCCTCAGCCCTGCAGGCACCCCGAGCAGCACAGCGTCCCCAGCCCCTGGCCCTTGCTCTCAGAAGGAGCTCAGTAAAGATAGATTGTTTATGAATGAAGTGGCCTGCCATATTCAAAATGTCATGTACTGAGACTGTGATGACCCAGATCCCTTGATTCCCCACTAAGACCAGTGGGGAACAAGCCCCCTACCCTTGAGACTTCTCCTGAGTCTCTTGGTCCCAGCCCCCTCAAGGGTGGAGAAGCTTAAAGATAAGGAAGAGAGGAAGGGAGGGGTTGATGTTGGTTGTGGTAGCTGCTTCTGCTGGCCCCTTGGTGGAAAGTCCCGAGTTCTTTTGAAATTTTCTCAACTTATGTTGAACTATGTGACCCCCATCTTGTGATCCATGAGTTAATGTACCTTATGACCCATGAGGTAATATGTACCTCTGTTTTGAATTTTGTAACCCCTAATGTGACTTGCTTATAAGAACTAAATCAGCATGTACCCCCCACCCTGAGTTGTGTAACCCTTGATGAGCCAATGTATATATTTTTACTTTGTGACCCCAGAGTTATGCTGAGTTGTGCTGAGCTGTGCTAACTGCAATGATTTAGCTTTTGTATGATCTTGCTTGCTTCAGCAATATTTATGGTATATAAACCCTTCTGATTTACCATTCAGGGCTGCTTGTTGGCCCCAACAACAGCCCCCTGTAGGTGCACCTGCAGGTGTATTAAATTCCTAATAAATTCTTATTAATTAATTGTATCAGAAGTGGGGTCCAACTTTCTCTCAGCAGTGGGAGGTTACAACAAGACGTAAAGGACCAGGGGAATTCTTGCTTTATCATTTACCAATAGGGCTGGGCCTTCAGCCTCTCTAAACCTTGGTGGGTTTTTTTGTTTTTTATTAAATCATAGCTGTGCACATTACAGTCATGGGGTACAATGTGCTGGTTTTGTATACAATTTGAAATATTTTCATCAAACGGGTTAACATAGCCTTCATGCATTTTCTTAGTTATTGTGTTAAGACATTTATATTCTACATTTAGTAAGTTTCACATGTACCCTTGTAAGATGCACCATAGGTGTGGTCCCACCAATTATTCTCCCTCCACTCATCGTCCCCTCTCCCCTCCCTTTCCCCTTTCCCCATATTTTTTGGCTGTAATTGGGTTGTAGCTTTCATATGAAAGCTATAAATTAGTTTCATAGTAGGGCTGAGTACATTGGATACTTTTTCTTCCATTCTTGAGATACTTTGCTAAGAAGAATATGTTTAATTAAACCTTAGTTTTCTCAATAGCAGAATGGGTTCTATCCATCCCACTCTCCTAATGAAATAATGGAGCAAAAGGAGATAATTATGTAAAAGGGATTTATAGACTATGTAGTGCAAGTCACATATGATTCATTGCTTGAATGATGGAGCTTGAGCAAAGAAAGTTTGCTAGTGGGCATTCCATGTAAAGCAGTTTCTTAGTGCATTCAGGGTGCTACAAGAAAATATTGTTTTATTGTTCACAGTCCTGGAGACTGGGAAGTCCAAGATCAAGGCACCAGAAGTTTTGGTGTCTGGTGAGGACCCATTTCTCAGAGATGGCGCTTCTTATCTGTCCTCACCTAGCAGAAGGGTGAACAAGCTCCCCCAGGCCTCTTATAAAAAGGACATTCATCCTATTCATGAGGGTTCTGCCCTTATGAATTAACCATCTCTCAAGAGGCCCTACCATTGGGGATTAGGTTGAAACATATGCATTTTGGGAAGGTTACAGACTTCGGCCGATAGCAGCAAGTCAGTGCTAACCTCAGAGCAAAATTACAGGAATGCATAAAAGTACACTAATAAGCAATAATGAAATAATACTGTAAAGTTTTGTAAGTATTGTTTTTACTTACTATGTGTCAGGAATTGTGTTAAACAGAGGCATGCATCATCTTATTTAAGACTCGCACTCTCATAAGCTAGATGCTGATATGATGCTCGTTTCACACATGGTGTTACAGCTGCTTTTCTCAAAGAATTATAAGAAAATGATAATTTACCAAACACCAAGGGTACTCCAGGAAGGACATGAGATGTGTGGGAGGGTGGGGGCCAGACCAAAGGCTAATCTGTGTCTCTCGTTTTCACTAATTCTGTGTGCTTGGTTTTTGGTGGGAATCTTGTAAGATAAGGCAATGTTTTTCAACCATTTTTATCCCACGGCACACTTGAACCTGTAGTTAAACTTCCGTGACACACTTAAAATTATGTTGATCTCCCTCCCCCAAAAAAGTAAAAAAAAAAAGGAATATATTTACTGTGCTTTGAACTTCTTGAAAATAATTTAATTAATGATCTTTAAAAACTTTTGTGCCGCTCCTAAGATCCTCTCGTGGCACACAGGTTGAAAATCACTGTTCTAAGGCCTGGGGGTAATTCTGTTATTTGAAGAAGATTTGAGGCAGCGCCTGTGGCTCAGGGAGAAGGGCACCGGTCTCATATACCGAAGGTGGCAGGTTTGAACCTGACCCCGGCCAAAACTGCAACAACAACAAAAAAATAAAATAAAATAAAATAAAATGAAGATTTGCTTTGGTTCCAGCCAAATGTCCCCAACTCTTCTCTGCTTAGGGTGTTTTCAACCACACAGGTGATGTAAATTCCAACTCACACTTATGGAATGACAAGCACAAGGCTGCCAATTTTCTAGGACATTCTTTTTACCACTCAAAGCCCAAATACAGTCATTCATGTTTCCTCTTCATCTCCCCTTACCACTGTACCATTTTCCTCTTTAATCTATGCTGTGACTGTAGAATTCCTAGGTTTTTTTTTTTTTGAGACAGAGCCTCAAGCTGTCCCCCTGGGTAGAGTGCTGTGGCATCACAGCTTACAGCAACCTCCAACTCCTGGGCTCAAGAGAGTCTCCTGCCTCAGCCTCCCAAGTAGCTGGGACCACAAGTGCCCGCCACAATGCCTGGCCATTTTTTGGTTGCAGCCATCATTGTTGTTTGGTGGGCCCAGGCTGGATTCGAACCCACCACCTTCAGTGTATGTAGCTGGCACCCTAGCCACCTGAGCCACAGGTGCCGAGCCAGAATTCCTAGGTTTGACAGGAGTTTTGGTTCCACCTCCCCACCTGGCACAGACCCTCGTCCCCTGAATAGTCCTTAAAACCCAAGGGCACCCAAATTACACAATACCCTCAGGACAGCCTGGCCTCAACCCCTGCCTCTTATTCTGGGTTCCTTCTCCCTTTTCATTTTTGGTGCCCTGGGCTTTCCCTGACTTTCTTATTTGTTGTATTCTTCACAGCATTTCTGGGGATTTTGCAGTGGGGGGGGGGGGTTTCAGAATACGTGGTCTGCCATATTAGTAGAAACTAAACCCCCACCAATATTTTTATGGGTAGAATACTTATTTTATTTTCAATAAATAAAATTTATTTTATTAGTAGAAACTAACCCCCCACAAGTAAAATCTAGCAATAATTAGTGTGTAAATGGAAAAGAAAAAGGAGCCAGTCACAGGAAAGATCTGTACCCCTGGACCCCTATTCTTCCAATCAGAAGTCAGGATCATATAACTATGAGGTTTTTTTAATTTTGTTTTGTTTTTTAAAGATTTCAGGGGCTAGAGCATTTAAAATAAAAACTAGCAAGCGATCCATGGATATAGGGGAGACAGGGATCACACATCTCAAGAACGAGTCTTCAAAGGTCCAGTTTCTTTTGCTTCCCAGCCCTGCCTCCCTGAGCCACTCCAGGTCATCCAGTGTTCAGAGAGCAGAGCAGTCCGGACAAGAATGCTGATTTCTTTGCCCTGGGGAAGATCTCTGCTATGAGTGTCTCAAAGGACGGGCTCTGCAAAACATACTATGGGTTGAAATGCTAAGTTTTTCTGCCACTCTGTTTTCTTAAATGAGGTCAGAAATTGGGTGGTGCCATAGGACATTCAAATTGAACACCTGACTCAAACACCCAGCTGTTGTCATAATGCTACATAAATGTAGGCATCTTTGCTAAGCATAAGTAGATAATGATCAAATCATGTTCATTCATCAGTCCCAGATGTGTTGCTAAACCAGGCGTTGGGCCTTTGGGAGGTTTGGTGGTGGCGGTGGCAGTGGGCAGAATAGATGATGGGGAAGGAGAGATGCCCACCTTCATCTTGCACTTGGCCGCATATGAAGCTTTCAGTGAACTTTTTTGTGACTTCTTCTGTTGGAGTGCCATCTCTTTTTTGTGATTTTTGGCTGGGGCTGGGTTTGAACCTGCCACCTCTGGTGTATGGAGCCAGTGTCTTACTCCTTTGAGCCACAGGCGCCGCCCCCATCTCTTTTTTTAAATCAGAGCCATATTTGTCATACTTATATTACAAGGACCATCTTAGCTCATGTGGGTTCTTTGGTCGGGTGAGAAGAAATGCCAAAATTAATTGGCCTCAGGTGAGTGGAGCTGGGGCACTTGCCATGCCAGACAATTGAGAGCAAATCTGTATTTGTTCAAGAAATGGGCACTTAAGGGTTAACTATGACAGGACCAGAACTAAGGGTTGCTTATGGTGGGGATTTCAGAGGCAGCTGCAGTGACATCCAGACCCTTCTGTGACATGATCTTGGCTCTATTTCCAGTACCCAGACTCCCTTGGCACCCACCCATTGCTCAAGTCTTTCTTACCAGTTTCGCAAGTTACCCAATCTCTTTCTAATACTTTCCTTTTTGCTTAAATTAACTAGAAATAGTTTCTGTTGTTTGCAGCCACAGCTCCTGACTAGCCCCCCTGTAGTTGTTTCAATGGATTCCTATTTGAGGAGTTAGCTTGTTAAAAAAGTTAGAGAGAACTTCATGCTTGAAGCTTGAAGGGCTTTTTCACTCCAGCCTCTGGCAGTGGGGGACAGAAAAGAAGGTCATTCAAAGCCAGCAGGAGGTGGTGGTCTAGGATAGATCACCCATGTGACTTTGTTACTCCTTCCACACCCCCCACTCAAGAGCAGGTACTGAAAGGCAGTCAGGTTTATTTCTCCAGCTCTGCCCTCCCCCTCTCTCTGGCTCTCCTCTCCAGCCAAAAGTCAGGCCCCACAGCTGGATGAAATAAAATGGCTGTATTGGGAGGCCTTAAAATTAGCGTGGTTCAGTATGTCTTAAATTTGGGGCCATTCCCTGGGTAGAGAATGGAGGTTTTCTCACTTTCTCTGCTGCAGCTGCTGGGATGAAGTCAGGAGCTGTCTGCTCCAGTGGGTCCCCCCACCAGTCCCAAGTCTCCCCCCTCCTTCCCAGTCAGTTCACCACTACATTCACCATGCACCACGGTGAAAGACAACACAACCCCATCAGTGGCACATTATCGTGTGGCTTTCCATTTTTCTTAATCACCTTATTGCTTTGCTCTTCCAAAGTTGAGGATAAATTACTTAACAAGTCTCCAGAGGGTGACTTTATGAGAACTCAAAGCCAGTGCCCATCTGTTATAGGTTAGGGTGAGCCAAACCCTGAAAGTTAATCCTTCTTGTTCCACTCTGGAAAACACCCAACCGTGCACACACACGTGTGCACACGTGAGCAGTCACCAACCCACACACCCACAACAGTACCTCCCTAACCACATGGCCCAAGCCATAAAACATCAAGGCTCCAATCACCATACTCAGGCCAATAAAAACTTAACTTTGCACCCTTGTATAGTTGAGCCTGTGCTTGCAAAATATCCCCCACGTGCCTGGTTCTGTGATGGAAACACTGTCATGCCTTCCAGACAAGGGACTAGGTAAGATTTAAACATGTATATGCACCTGTATCTTTCTGACGCATACATTGAATGTATGGAATGTCAGAGAGGAAAGGGAATGTTTATGATATACACATACATCACATTGTATGATTTTGTAATTCATTATTTTCACATTTCGTTTCGTATAAGGGACAGAGATCAGCTAATGCCATGGTTTCAGTCTTTTTCAACAGAAGTAGGTTTGAAACCTGAATCTGCCCCATTCTGACTGGATTACCTTTTGAGCCAGAGCTCAATTTTTTATTTGGAAAATGGGGATTAAAAATAGTATCTCCCTTATGATATTTTTGTGACAACTAAATGAGATCTCAAATGAAGTCTTTGCACAGAGCCTGGCAGACAGTTAGTGTTATTATTGGCTTGAATAAATGGTAGCTATTATTGTTGTTATCATTATTACTCACCCATAAATGAGTTCTATTTTGAAAGAGTTTGTCAACAAAATTGCATTTATTAATTAATAATGAATTTACTCTTCTTTACTTTCAGTATCCAGAAACATGAATAACTTCTCATCTAAGACCTCAGTTGTTATACCTTCAGGGAAAGGGAAAGACTATTTTTAATTAAGTTTAATACAAACAATCTTATTGTTGTCAATGGATTGTAAACAATAGAATTTTTAAAATATTTTTGATATAAAAATCTATGCAGAATGGGACTAATGCAATTTCATTTTTCTCAGAAGAGAAAATGGATGTCCAGAGAGGGGACCTTGCCCCAGACCACAAAGAAGAAATGAGAACCCATGTTTCCAACAACGGGGCCTACTTCAGCTTGGATCCAGCTAAGATCCCATAGCCTGCCCCCGTACTGCCACTTGGTATGTCCTAAACCAGAACTGTGGGGGAAACCTACTGGGTTATATGCCCAGCAGCTTACCCCAAGCCTTTTTGGGAACTACTTTCCTCCTCATTTCCCACCATGGTCCTGGTGGCTGTGTTGGGAATATATGACCAACCTGGCCCAGGTTGGGCCAATTGGCTATCTCTTCTTAGGAACATGGAAAGAAGTAGAGGGAGAATTAGTGTTTTCCAAGTAGATAGACACCATTATTGGTATGTTTTCAATGGTATTGTCCAGGGAAGCTGGGGAAGCCAGGGTGCAGACAGAGAGGAGAATGCAGATCTATTATGAAGGTAGACAGAAGAGTCATATTCTTTATGGCTTTTGTCCCTCAGATTCTAGTTTATTTTGAGATCCACTGCAAACCTGCCCTTAGGTTTCTGGAAGCATTGTTGAGTAGGTTCTTTCCTAGTTTAAGCTATCACGAATCATTTCTCAACTCTCCATGTGCCCACCAGGCCACATTCTATCATAGGAGTTGGGAGCACTAAGGAGTCCATACTGTATTGCCTATTAGAACATCTGAGTCACGGCACCAGTAAAAAAAAAAAAAAAAAATCATCTATAGGGAGATACCTTTTCTCATCATCATACGACTCTCCTATTGCTTCAACTCTCTTGCAGGCAGGGCATCCCTCTAACCGTGGTCTCTGAAGAGGGGATCTACAATTGTCCACCAGACCTTCCAACTGCCCTGAAATGTCTCAGGACTTCCCAATAACCATCTGCACTTTTCTTTCCCCTCCTTCTACCATTGCCTTGGGCTTCCACTGAACTTGCACGTTACCATCCAACAGAATGCTCTTGGCTTCCTCTTGACAGCTATAAGTCCGGTACTCGTGCCTCTTTGTCAACTCATCTGGGATCGAAACTCTTCCACCGAACGTAAGATGAACGGCTGAGGTCACAGTGAGGGGACAACGCAGGGCACAGAACGCTCACTGCTGAGAGCTCGCTGAGTCTGTGCTGGGGGTTCTGCCTCCCTGTATAGCTTCCTCAGAGCTCAGGGAAAATGTTTCTTAGCAATTACGAAACTGGATTGGTAAGTATAAATATGCAAATAGGTGTTGTGTAGAGAAACACTCAAAGGAAAATATTTCAGAAGCAAATATCACTTTAACAAATCATCCCTGTGCAACCTGGGGAGACTATATGGATTTGCTGTTCAAAATGTGTTTCCTTATGCAGGAGCTAAGAAAGTTTGTTAAAGTTATGAGGAATATTTGGACTTATTTGCTTGGCAAGTATGTCTTGGTTTCCTGTCATGTGCTGTTTAGCTATGTGCACTATGAATGAAGTTCCTGGCCTTTAGGGAGCTTCTATCTTGTAGGCATGAAAGCACTACAGGGGATATTAGCGAGGGCAAATAGTAACAAAAAGTGCTGTCTTTCCAGCACCCTTTATTTCAAAATCTGGTGCTAAAGTATTTGTATGCATTAGTTCATATGTTCTACCAGAAAATATTCTCTCTAAGTGAAGGAATTGTCTTTTTATTCATCATTCTGTCTCTAGTGCCTGACCTATGTGGATCTCAGTACATACTTGTTGAATAAAATAAATGAATGATCTCCCTATCGATTCTGTGCGTTTAGTGTGATTATGCCCCCTTTAACAGATGGCAAACTGAGGATTAAAGAAGTTAAGTAATTTGACCCACATCATTTAGCCAGAAGATCCAGGAATCAAACCCAGATTGTTTTCCGATACTCCAAAATACTGCTGTTGCATGCATCAGTGGGACTAAAGATTTTAGGAGCTCAGGTTACTCTTTACAATATGCTGGGCCTGTAGGGATGAACTCAGCACTTCCCCTCCCTGGGATATCATTCTGTGCTAACACTTCGATAAAAGTGTTCACTTTGTGCTACTTATATGTCCCAGGCTTCACCAGCCCAGCCAGCAACTGTGGTTAGCATGATAAGCCAGAAGCCCTCGTTTCTGCCCCATCCACAGGCTCTTGAGGATGTCTTTCCTTCAATAACGTCAAAAGCACCACTACATTTACCCCACCTTCCCTGTGCACACATAAGTACTTTTTGAAATTTTCAAGAATCAGCTCACATAGATCTCAAGCACACCTGCAAGTCAGTCCGCAGCCACCCTGAGATACCCACAGCTTTTTTCTTTTGCTTGGTCAACTTCTATTGTGCCAGAAGCTGTTATGGGTGATTACTGTGTTGCTGCTGTTAATGGTGACTTCTGGTGGCTGGGCGTTGTGGTGGGCGCCTGTGGTCCCAGCTACTTGGGAGGCTAAGGCAGGAGACTCGCTTGAGCCCAGGAGTTGGAGGTTGCTATGAGCTGTGATGCCATGGCACTCTACCCAGGGGGATAGCTTGAGGCTCCGTCTCAAAAAAAAAAAAAAAAATGGTGACTTCTGGGAAAATAGGGATGTAGCCTCTCAGTTCTCCCAGCTTGCAGCCCTGAGGACCTCAGCTGGAGCTGGTTTCTGGGGAAAGCCCAGGAGGATGGCCCCAAAGCCCAGGTCCTGTAACTTTGCCCCGAAGCAGCACTCAGAGCCCTGCGTCTCACAACATCTATCTTTATGATAAGCCAAAGCACCTCTCTCTATGGGCCCACGTCCAGGGGGAGGACCCTGGCTGGAGTACAGTGGTTCCCGTGTGTGTTCAGAGAGCCGGGGACCAGGAAGCATGGCCTCCTGTGAGCTCTGGAAACTGAGTCCTTGCTATATTAGACTTAAAGTAAGTACTATGATGTTGCTAAATGATGTATCTTCTTGAATTCTCATCCTGACCAATATTAGCAGAAAACAGAGTTGAAACACTTATTCACAAATACGTGAACACACACACACACGCACACACACTTACACACACGCACACACACGAACACGCATGCACCATGCACGTAAGAAGTCTTTATAACTGAGGAGATTCAACTCGTTGGCACTATGGGGAGGGGCAGGGAGGAAGTGAGACAGCGAGAAAGAGAGACACAGAGACTGAGATTGGGAAATGTCTGTGTTGTTGTAATTTAACTGTGTGTCAGGCACAACCCCTGAGGTGCCAGTGTTGTGGAAAGCATTAGAAAATGGCTGGAACTGAGAGTTATTCAGGGGTCTCAGTGAGTGTTATTTGCATCTCAGATCTGTGCAGTGTCCTTCCTCAGAAGCTCAGATCCTCCTTGGCAATGTGAAGTGGATAGGCTTGAAGCTCTGTTGGTCCTCATCCAGGTCCAGCCTTCTGAGACTTCTATTGCAATTGGTAGTTCAGGGTACAGAAAGTTTGGGGGTAAAAGAAAACACTTCAGGGTGAGAAATGCCAAGAGAGAAGGTTTATTAGGTGGTAATAAGTTTATAATACAGCTCGGGACCTCACTGTGGTCTATGTCTACAAGGGTGGCACTGTAATTAGAAAGAATTTTAAAGGGAACATTCCCAGCCAGGAATAATATACTTTTAGTCTTTTATCCAAGCTTCTCAGTGCCTGTGTGTGTGAACTAACTGAACCCCACAGACTCCCAGAATGGGTTGTAAGTATCATTGTGTCTTTCAGGCAATAAAAAGAGTGTTACCTCTGGGCTCCCAGAGTTACCTGCCAGCTCAGTGGGCCTCCAGGGGTGGTCCCCGCTTCCCCGGTGGTCTGCAGTGGACTTCCAGGGCCCTGTGGTTTGGTCTGGAGCAGTCAAGTCTCCTCAATAGCAGTGTCTCTGCTTATGCTCCAGAAGGGATTTATGGCTTACTTGCGCTGTGCCTTCTGGCTGTCTGCCAGGTTCTAATACCATTCTTCTCGTTTCCTCTGTGACACCGTCCACATCCACCCCGTCCCTCATCTGTACGATGCTAAAATACCGAATGTGTTGGGTGTCATGGGGAGTCTCTGGTTCGGACAAAGCAGCCCTTTATTCCAAACTATTAGATTCTCTGGTTCATCCTGGTTTTCAGCCTGTGATGCTGAATTCTGACCTTCAAAATTGTTTGAAGGTCAGCACAGAAGTCATCTCCCGTTAGAACAATAGTTGTTTATCTCATCCAAAGAGAAGCGTTGGTTGTCAAGATAGCATCCAGACTGCGCTCCTTTCTCACCTAGTAAAAGCCAAGAAAGGAAACCACGAGGAATAGAGAAATTATTTGGAGGTCAAGTTTGTTATTCAACATCAAGGTTTCGTTTTAATGGAAAGACAGGAAAAGAACATATACAGGCCCACCCAAACGGTTTATTAATGTGCACATTTTTTTTCCTTCTGTTATTGGCTGTTATTTCAAAGGCTCTTGAACGTATACACAGAGTCATATATTTTTTTAAAGTAGTAACTGTTTGCAAAATTTTATATGTTAAATTGAAGCTTCTATCTATTGGCTCAATTTTCAATAAAAGAGGCCTTAAACCACAGCAACCTGAGATCCTTGGAACGTATTTCAACCTTTTTTCTGTTTGTTTGACAATAAAATTTCACATCTGGGCTGACAAGCCTGGTGCCAAGTTTCAACCTAAAGCAATTTCAAATGGATGAGCTATTATGTCCAGGCAAGCAAGAAAAGTCAGGATTCTAATGGAATTGCTTGACAGCCCTGTGCCCTCGACTTGCGCTGTCATGACAGCATAGCTCTGCCTAGCGACCAATGAACCAGTTCCCGCTATGGACCATGTTTCTTGAGAAAGAAAATTGCTTTTTAATTCACTTTTCATCAGTTAGTTATTGGTCAGGTCCCAAATATCTGCCCTTTTCCATTTATACCTTCTGTGCCAATAAGTGCTCTCATAAACTTAGATGTGAAACTCACGTTAACAGTGATTAAATTTATTCAGACTAGCCCTTCTTCTGAGAGCTAGTACTCCCTTCTCCTGAGAGTGCAGGAAATTAATTATTTCCTGTGCTCTTTCCTTTGCTTACCAACAGTACTTGATTCGGGTCTGGTAACAAACAAGTCCTCAAGATGGTAGTGGCTCAAATGTGATCAGGTTTATTTCTTGCTTATATGAAATCCAAAGTATGTTCTTAGTTGGCAGTTGGCTCTACCTGCTTCAAAGCTGATGCAGGATGCTTCAATGGTGGGCACTGGGCTCTGCTGTCTGCCTCACACAGCCCTGATGTCAACCCAACACAGGACACAGAGCGTGGCGAGTCACCCTGGGAGGTTTTGAAGGGCCAGGAGGAGTAGAGCATCACACACCATTTCTGTTCACATGTCTATAGCTGCTAGACAAACTGAATCATGAAGAAGTCTGGGAAATGTCGCCAGCTCTGTGCCCAGCAGGAAGAGGAAATGGGATTGGTGAACCATGATCTGGTCTCTGTCCCACCTCAGTTCCAGCCAAAAGCGCTGAATGTTCCAGCACTCTGACCCCCCACCGCACCCCAGAGCTTAGAAGGGCCCCCAGCACCAGGACTGTAATAGAATCACGTCTACCTTTCGTAGTGATCCTGGACGCTGGGTGAACGAATGTATGAATTTCAGCCAGAAGAGGAATGGTGCAGACATGTTTTATGAATCTTGGACCTCCTTATGGTGAGAACAGACCGTGAGGCAGAGCAGATGTAGCTGCTAAGGTCATCTTTTGCAAAATTGAAAAAGCATTTTTGTCTTCTCTAATTATAAAAATAATATACGCTCATTGTAAAACTTCAGAAAAATGCTGAAAATATTTTGAGAGCAAATATAAAAGTCACAAATAATCCCCTTTCCCTAGTTATACTAAAATTTTTTTTGTTTGTTTATATACTCTGGTAGATTTCTTATGTGCATATAATTTAAATTAATTTGTACCTGCAAAACAGATTATACTGTGTGGTATGTACTACTTTGCAATCTGCTTTTTTATTTAGCAAGCTATGTTATGAATATCAATACATGTAAATAAATACAGGTCTGCATCTTAATTTTTGGTTACATATTAATTGGTTGTGAGGATATTTGTGAGAATAATCATTTAATACAGGCAGCTTAGGTGAACCAGTGTAGACTTATTTAAGTCTTGGGATTATGTCTATTTTATTTATCAGTTTGCCCCCAGAGCAAGTCAAGATGTTTTGCTTATTAAAGAAAATTTCTGGGAGGCCTTTGTTTATGAGAGGTCCTGGCAGACCAGACCAAACCAGAAAGGAGCCACTCATGGACGGTGCCCCCTAATCAAACTGAACTCTGCCACAGGACAGTTTTCAGAAAAACCCCAAAACCAGACCAAATGAGCAAACCAGGAGATTTACAGCAACCAATCAAAAGGGGCCCAGTTTACCTGAGCCCGCACTCTCAGAAAGTCCCCTCTGTTTTTAACTTGGAAACAACCATTCCCTTTTTGGTCTCTGTTTCTGTGTTCCTCAGCTCTTTTCTGTATATAAAGCCCGACTCCTCTGCTCAGCTTTCTGGAACACTCGTTCTATTTAATAGTGTTACCCGATTCCAGAATTGCACATAAAATCTAGTTAAGAACTTTAAATTTGTTGTAATTTTTGTCTTTTAACATGCTCATAATGGAGTAGTGTTCTGATGAAGTGGGCTTTTGCAGAATTGAGAGGGCCTCTCAGACGTTGGTGTGTATACAGATCACATGCGGATTTGGTTAAAACAGATTATGACTCAGAAGGTCTAGGTGGGGCCTGAGATTCTGAAATTTTAACAAGCTTCCAGGAGATGCTCATGTTGTTATATATTGAACAGTAAGGGTCTAGACCAGTGGTTCTCAACTGGGGGGTGGGGGGATTTTGCTACCCTGGGGACATTTGGCAATGTCTAGAGACACTTTTGATTGTTATGATTCTGTGTGTGTGTGTGTGTGTGGGAGAGAGAGAGACACAGAGAGAGAGAGACAGAGATGGGGAGGGGGAGAGAGAGACAGAGACAGGCATGGGGGGAGAGGGAGAGAGAGAGGGAAAGAATAAGGGCATCTCGGGATCTAGTGGGTAGAGGCCATAGATGCTGCCAAACATCCTACAATGTACTGGACGGCCCCATAACAAAGAATCATCTGGCCTGAATTGTCAATAGTGCCACTATCAAGACTCTGACCTAACCTAGATTTTCTTAGCCAATATTTCTCATCAGAACCACAGAACACAAAAATTGATTTATGTGACTATTTTCTCAATTCTCCTAAGGGCAGTACATAAGTAGCAACCATCTAAATGCACAGGGGATAAATTAATTCATCACATACAATGGATGCTTTTGAGAATTCCAGCTTAATTCTTTTCCAGAACCCTTATTTTAAGCTGATTGTGCTATAATCGTGTTTCAGGGTTCAAGGGAAGTATAAAAAATCTCATAGTTTTAAACAATACATCTTTTTTAAAAAACCAGGCAAACATTTTGTTTTCATTTTTAATACACACAACTGTTCTCTCTCTTCTCTTGAGTCAAATATCCCTCTATTCCTCTGCCAGCCTTGTCTCTCGGGCCTTTTATATTTTTCCAGTTACTTTCAATTCTGTGCCATAAAGCACCAAAAGAACTGGCCTTGATGAGAAGTATCTTCCTTTTATTAGGTAGCAAGTGAAAAGAGTCAGAATTCCAAGACTCAGAGCCGGACATACTAATACTCCACAGCGATTCCGATGTGTGGCCCAGGGTGAGAGCTACAGGTGGCTGGTCAGGATGGTCAGGATGGTTTCACTCCTTCCCGACACGTGCCAGGCCCTTGTTTAGCCAGGTGCCTTCCCTGTCCACGATGGATGGATGTGATGGTTAATCCTACTCGACTGGATCATAGATGCCCAAAATAAATGTTATTTCTGGGTGTGTCTGTGAGGGTGTCTACAAATGAGACCAGTGTTTGAATCTGTGGACTCAGTAGAGCAAACAGCCCCCCTTGGATTGAGTTGGCACCATCCAACCTACTGAGGGGCTGAGTACAGTGTAAGGTACAGGAATTCACCCTTCTTCTCTTAAGGGGGGAATCTCATCTCATCTTCTCCTCAGAATGGTATTTATGCCATCTGCTCTCCTGGTTCTCAAACTCAGACTGCTTTGCACCACCCACTGGCAAATATCAGCTCATGGAGGAGGGACACACGCACGTATACACACGCACACACATTGCATACATACACACATAGAAATAAACTGTAGATCAAAGAACAGCTGAATATATACGCATAGGAAGAGAAAGAGAGACAGAGAAAGAGGGAGTCTCCAGTTAGTTTTGGTTCTGTTTCTCTGGAGATCCTGGCTGAATACAATGGACATCCTGTTTCTTCTAAGAAACTATGACTTCTGTGACGCCACATGGCTGTTTCTCTGGTCTCCAGGTGTCTGGCATTTACCCTGGAGCAGAGCTTAACTACTTGGAGTTGCATAATTCAGGGGCACTTACAAATAGGACATTAGTGAAAGAATATTTGCTAAGCAAATTCACAGTGTAAATAAGATTAGCAGGAGGAAAGGAGGGAACCTAAATGTTAAAATGCTGAGGACAAACTGTGCTCAAACGTTTAAAAATCATTCATTAATACTTAAATAATATAAATTTCATTACGAATGCATTCTCCCCGCCATGCTTTCTTGGTGCATACTTACAAGGCCAGACAACCAAGTTTGTGAACTCATTCTAGAAAAAGTGCTATATACCTCATTGCTGAATATCACTACAGTTACCTCGAAGCCTCCCTTGGGAAGTTCTGCACCGATACCAGCACCTGGTCCACCTTTCAAAGCACTTTTGGATCTTCTGGAGTGGCCATCAGGCACCAGATGGCCATGGAGAGTAGTTTGAAGGTGACAGCTGTGATATTCAGCAATGAGGTATGTAGCACTTTCTAGGATAATTTCTTGAACTTAATTGTATGACCTCTGTGTGTATGTGTGTGGCTAAAATGAGGAAACGATGGCTTTCCAATGCTTCTGTGATCTATACATGTTACTTCTATCGCAAACATCCTGCACATACCAGCCTACAGATTTGAATGAAATAATGTAACTACTGCTGCCCATATTTTGGAACCCCCAAGCTCCCACTGTTCACATAGTACATCTCACAGTCCCCTGTGGAGCTTTCCAAAGAGTGGCTTACATCCATCCATGAGTCAATACAGGTCATTGCCCCTCACTGCCCTGTTCTCCACCTTTAGCCCCAGGGTCCACTGCTCCTGCCCCACCATGGCCCTGACCTCCACCACCTGCCTTGGCCCCTGCTCTTTGCAGCTGTAGTCTCCTATAGACTCTTTCTCCCCAAACCATAGTCCTGCCTTTGACAGGGCCCTTTCCAGAGGGTCTCTGCTAATTCTAGTTTCAGCTAATTCACCCTGGCCACTAGTGCCATCAGTTGACACAGGACTCTGACAGCTTCCCAGTCTTTCGTAAATTAGATAGGAAAACATTCCCTCCCTCTACGCCACTTTAAGATGGGGGAGCCCTGCAGCACGGCCTCTGGGCCTCAGCTTCGTACCAGGGTTACTGCAGCACCTGCCAGTTTTCCTGCCCAGCTCCTATTCTTCAAGGAGTAGACAAGTGCCACCAAGGCGACAGGGATGAGCAGGTCCCATATCCAGACACCATGCTTCATGGTCCACAAGTACCAACCCCACTCTGAACTGCAGGCAAACCCTGTCACTGTGTCTGTCTGGCTGGGCCATCTTTAGCCCTTTATTCTAGATAGTGAATTCTCCCTTGAGGAGCCCACTCCTTCTCGGCTCTCGCTGCACACTCACCATAACCTCGGCTTTCCAGGTATCTTTACACAAATTCGAATCTCTTTGGGGACATGGTTCTGGCAGCAACTCTCCCCCATGATAATCTATTGTGGGGGTGGGATGGGATGTGGGGGCAGAAAAACATAGGGTGATACTCAGGACATCTTGCAAATAGATATTTAGTAACCTCAGATTTTACCCCAGCCAAGCCCCTTGTTACATACAAATTTGTTTTAGCATTTTCTTTAATTAGTCTAAGCCAGTGAGATTATAAACTTCAGAAGTTCGTTGTTCACATATAGTACTAACAGACTTTGGCCCTAGGAATGCTAATAGAAAAAGCCCAAGTTTATAGGGATAATATATTTTTAAATTAAGATGTATGCATAAAATAATACAGTATGGCAGTATGTATTTTTCTTAAAGTTCTGAATTCTAAGTCTACTCCAATTTCTCAAATCTTTATTTAGATATGGGGTAACATTCCAAGAGACCTATGGAAAAAGAATTAGGAGGAGATTAGAATATTATAAGTTGAGGGCTTTGAGCACCACTTCTTACCCTTCATCTTCAAAGAAAGCTTTTCTTGGAATGTTTAGGGAGCTAGGAAAAGAATTACCTAGACCTTGTCTTTGATTATTTGGTTTCACCAGCTATAATCTTGCCCTTAAGATTTTATCTTCTCCTATGGTTTCAATTAGCATGCCTACAAAAATAACGCTCTGAGGCTTTGATACCCGCTGGGTTTGTGACTCTCAGGACCATGCCTAGAGTCCTTCCCCATTATCTAAAGCTCAATATCACAACAGCTAATACCAGATTCACTCATTTCCTTCTCCCCTACCCAGGTACTATCTCTAGACATGCTCATTTAAACCAATTAGTTTATTTTTGTAATTTCAGTCATTATAAGAAACTTGGTAAATATTTTTCAAAGGACTAGAAGGCTTAAAAAAAAAGTTGTTTCTTCCCTAGAATGAGGTAGAAGTGTTTTCATTTCTTTTGTTACTCTTCTGAGGGAAAGAAACAAAGCTGAAAGAGAAGTAGAAGGTTATGGTGGCTGCAGGAAAGACTCTGAAGGAAGGAAACTCCTATCCCTCCTGGCTGGGATGGTGAGTGGGAAGGATTCCAGTGCAGGAAGCCATCTTGGGATGAGGTCAGTGCCCATAGCCATTGCTCCCACATTCCCAGCATCACAGGGGAGCAGGATGCTGGGTGTGGCTCCTCCCTTGGATGTGGTCAGTGTCTCCAGTCAGCAGGGCCACATGCAGATGATGTCACCAAGCACAGCTGCCATCATGCCTGCCTTGGAGTTTTGCTCACAGCCTGGCTTAGGCCTGCTCTGTGCTGGCTGGGCTTGAGCACATTCTGTTGAAGTGTCTGGGTACATTCTGTGCTTTCTGGCATTTTCCACACCACGTTTTCCTTCTCCCACCCATTTACCCCAAGTGGGTGGGGGCTACAGCTGCTGCATGTCACAGCCTACTCTCCATGGTCTCTTCCACGCCAATGTCAAGAGTGGGCATGTGGGGTGACAGCTGATACTGACTGGCTCTTTGTCTTCTTGCTGAATGCAACATGTTAGGGGAAGCTGAACTATTCCAACTTTTCCTTTAATATTATCTTTCCAATGTCCAGATTTCTCTTAGTGACTAAGAGCACATACACTGTAGCAATGCTATCTAGCTTTACATCCTATCCCCACCATTTTATGAGTTATATAATGTTGAACAAATTACTTAACTTCTCTGTGCCTCAGTTTCCTCATCTATTAAAAGAGGGATAGTAGTTCTTACAAGGTTATTGTGGGAATAGTAATAGTAGTTCTTATAGGTTTATTGTGGGAATTAAATGATTTAATACATAAAGAACTTAGAATAGTGCTTGGTCTATAACCATTGCTAGTTATTATATTTTTGTTAGTGAGCAGGCATTAACTCCACACTGTGATCCACACTGCAATTGAAATGCTATCATTTCTAAAAGAGGTGTTTATTAACTACAATGTTTATATTACCTAAGTTGTAACACATTACAATTTTAAGGCAGTACAGTCACTATCTCACTCAGTCCTGTGAAATAAACAAAGTAGGCATTTTTGTTTTAGCTAACGTGAATAACTTGTGTAAGATCACAGGGTTTGTGACTAGTAGAGTCAAAATTTATATTAAAGACTTTTTGACTGCAAATTCTATATTCTTTCTACTCTGTCAAGCTGCCTAAATGTTTAATTGATCTGTTCAATAAATATTATTGTGAGCTTATTTTTGAAACAGGTAAAATAAAATGGGGCATGGTGAAATAACAGCTGCCAACAGAAGACTCAAGGTAGGCAAAGTGATGCATAACTATTCCCCCAAGAGTTGTATTCTTCATATGTATAAAATTCATATGAGTTTAATAATGGATTGGGTAAGCTCAATATTTAAAGAATTTTTTTTTTTTTTAACAAAATGACCTCCTAAGTCAGTCAGGTTTTGATCAGAAAGTCAGAAAATCATTCTAGGTATTTTAACAGGAAGGGATTTAATTCAGGGAATTTTGTCCCAGTAAAATGATGGAAAGGACAAAGGAATTGAAAGGCAGAAAACATGTGCTGCCTTTGAGGTCTCTAGTACCTCTGAAAAGAGGCAGGTGGTGGGAAGTCTCCAGAAGCCACTGCAAAACTTGATCACATCCTCCACAAGTCCACCTACCACTGCCAGAGGGAAAGTAATGACAGCTTCTGCTGTTCTGCCATTTAAATCTCACATCTATGTTCTTTACTGGCTGAATATGAACCAGAACCTTGCTCACAAAGGAGTCTGGGAAATGTCGTTTCCTGACATCCAGGTCTGTGATGCAAGGAATAGGCTTAGAAAGGCAAGGACTTCACGGAGTAGCACACATTACGTAGCACTTCTCCCATTGATTTGTCAAATGACTAATGATGGCAGTGGTTCTCTTCCCCTGAGCCAGGAAACTAAATACTGTTTATTGGAGTTGGGTGTCACTGTTAGTTAGTCCTATCAAAGTAAAATGACTAAAAGTTTTCTCTTGGTCACTGTCTTAATGGCGTTACATTTATTTGCTAGACAAACTAAATGGTAGACATCTGCTGATTTTCTGACTGGGTGTATTGCTTTTGTGACCCTGTCTTGATAGATTGGGCCCCTATAAAGGGGAATGTGCATTTGAGTTTCAGAAGATCCTGGCGCCTGGAGTGTCACTTGTGATAAATGATAAATATGTGGATGGTTTGCAAGTGGTAGGCAGGGAAAAGCCCTCACATGAGCCCTTTGCTCATGTGGCTGTTCAGGATTGGTGTTTGGGCCCTATTCCCTTGAGCTCCCTGCTGGTCTCTCTCAGACCTGACCCTTTCCTACCTTCACGGTACTTCAGTCCAGTCTCTCAGTCTCCAAGTGCACATGGCCCATGCAACCCTCCTCTTTCTTCCTGCTCAGAGCAGTGTACTGAGCCTCTAGAAGTGGGGTTCTTCCTTTGTCTTCTTTCTCATTCAAGTTAACACAGCACCCAAATTCCTTCCAGGTCTCAAGGGTTTTTCTCCTCTTGTCAAAACCTGGCTTTAACAAATAAAAAATGTTGGCTTTCAAAACAACTATTTCTGGTAAAGCCTACAAGAGCTTATTTTGGAAGACAGAAACTGCACATCAAATATTTCTCTCCAGAGATATTTCCAGAAACAGACCCACACATATAGAGTCACTTGATTTATGACAAAGGCACAATTCAATAAGAAAAGGATGATCTTTTTTTATAAGTCATATTGGAATAATTATACATTATATGAAAAAAATTAACCCCTACCTCACACTATACTTAGACATGAATTCAGGATGGACAATAGCCTTACATGTGAAATAATAAGTATTCTCCCATCCAAGAACTAACCAGGCCTGACCCTGCTTAGTTTCTGAGACCAGACAAGGTCAGGTGCCTTCATGGTGGTATGGCCATAAATGAATGTTTATGTTATGTTTATTCTAAAATAAAACATAGAAGAGTGTCTTCATGACCTTGGAACAGGCAACAGTTTTAAGAAATCAGGACACAAAAAGGACTAGGCATAAAAGAGAATGCTAGTCAATTGGAATTAACTCAAATTCAGAACTTAAATTTATCAAAAGGCACCAACAAGTGAGTACAGAGGAAAGCTTCAGACTGGAAGAAGATTTTTGCAATAGACCTGTCTGAACAAAGATCAACATCAATGATAGATAAAGAGTTTCTGTGATCAATAAGAAAAAGAAAAATAATTGAATTTAAAGAGAGAGAGGGAGAGAGAGAAAAAAAGAGACATTTGGGCAGGCCCTACATAAAAGAGAGACTACACAAAGGGTAGATAACAATATGGAAACACGCTCAACATTAGTGGTTATGAAGGTAATACAAATTAAAACCACAATCAAATACCATTACGCACTAGACACAATACTAGAATTTTTTTACAGTTGACAAAAGCAAGTGTTGGCAAGGTTATGAGCAAGTCAAGATCTCATACATTGCTGGTGGGAATATAAAATGGTACAATCACCTTGGACAACTACTTGGCAATGTCTACGTAGGCTAAACTATATTGTTTTCCAAGATACACGCTTAAGAGAAATAAATGTTTACATCCAACAAAAACACTCACAAAAATGTCCACAGAAGCTTTATTCATAAGAGTCAGAAACTGGAAATCACTTGAATATCCATCAACAGTACAATGGCTACATAGTGATATATTTACACAATGAAATACTACACATCAGTAAAAAGAAACTACTGTTCCACCAAGCAACAGAGATAAATCTCAAAGGCATTATGTCAAGTGAAAGAAACCAACAAAAAGAACACATCCTGTATGATTATATTTGTATGAAGTTCAGGAACAGACAAACTACTCTATGATGATAGATGTTAGGATAAAAGTTACTCTTGAGAGTGTCTGCGTGTTAACTGGGAAGGGGCCAAGGGAGTCTCCTGGAGTTTGTGGGAATGTTTATATCTTGATCTGGGTGATGGTTACATGGAAATATACGTTTGTAAAAACCCACTGAATCATATACTTGAGATTTCTCTGGGCTTACTCTGGGCATGTTATATCTCAATTTAATAAGAGGTGAAAAAAACTAATTTGGGAAATTTAAAAAGATAAACATCAAATTCGTGTTTTCTTTCCCCCTCCTCTTTATTAGCACTTTTAATTCTTCTCTAAAAAGAAGAATTTTCTGGAAAAAGAAAATAGCACACCTTTGCCTTTTCTCGCTACCTATGGAGAGACAGGTATGTCCTAGGATAGGTGGCGGGAAGGCAGATGCAGAAAACAGCCCCCGTCAGGCTGCCCTGGGCAGCCCTGCCACCTAGCATGGCGCTTTACACACAGTGGACATTTGCCAATTTTCTTACCGAGTGTTTATAAGCAGACTCAGTCCTGTCAAAGCTTAAGGAAACAAGCATGACTATGTCAACGTGCACATGTTTATGTCACAAGCTCCCCTACAGTGGACATGCTGCCTGCATGCAGGGCCAGGTGCCAGGCTCAGATTGGCCACTCTGCCTTAGAGTCACATTGGGTAGCACAGCCCTTCTCATGGAGACGATGGATTCACCTGATATTGCCTCTTGAGCCTGGGAAAGTCCCTTCCACTTCCTGGCGTGTCTCCCAGCACCCCTCCTGCTTCACTTGGTGGCCTCTGGGTAAACTAGACAGGCTACATTTGAACAGTCCCGTCATCAGCAGACAAGCTTATCTCAGTCTAGCCACAGACTTAAAAGTACCTGCGCTTTTTGTTTTGGAAAATCCATCTTGTGTCTACAGAAGTGAACATCCCCTGCTATGAACTTCCAATAAATATCTGGAAGATCTCAAGGAGTGAACCTTGGCTGACCCACTCGTGCACATCTTTGAAATCCCTCCCTTCCGCACTTTCTGTGGAGCCAGGCGTGGGGTCTGAAAACCCTTGAACACTTTTGTGAACCATAAATTCAGAGAACTGTTAGTTTGGGGATTTGAGGAACAGGTTTCAGGAAGTAGCAAGGACTAATCATGTTTTGGGTCATTTCATCATTGTCCGTTCCCAAGGGTTTACATATGTTCTTTGCCTATATCCCTACAGATCTGCATTTCCTGTTGGGAGGAAAAGAACCAAGTCAGTATTCAATTTGGAAATGACATTAATCAAAATTGTATTTTAAGTGACAGCTCTTGGTAGTGTGGGGATAGCTCCACCTCTTACAAAAGACCTGATTTGTCTGCTTGAATATGAACATAAAGCAATGCATGTCCTCTCTGCATAAAGAATCATCTCATAAATACATATTCCTCGCCCATCTGGCACATCTTTTCAGCCCCAGTTATGTGTGCATTCAGAGGAGCAGTGAGCAGGGGCCTTGAGCAGGATGACCGTGTTCATGTTATTTTAAGAATCTAAGAGTTTGACCTTAGCTCAGCGTCAACTTAAAATGGATAGATTCTATGTCTTGCAATTGTAAAATGGGAATTCTTTGCTTGATGAGTTTATTTTGTCATCTCTTTGAGGTGGAATAAATGGAGAGAGTGATAGTGAGGAAAAGAATCATTTATTTCTTTCTTTGTGCAGAATTCACAGAATTTTCAAGTTTTGGGTTCAAGCCTAGAAGTAGAATCCTTTGGTGTTTGAACTTGTTTATTTTGGTCAAAACATGACTACAGAGGAAAAGGATTAGAACATTTTTGAATGGCTTCCAAAAGCATCTCAGACATCAAAAGGCTTATATAAAACAACACTTTAATAATTTAATGTAAATGAACCAGAAATAGATATATTGTATTTCCTTTAGATGCTTACAGATAGGGTTTCTGATTTTATTGAACCAAAAATGTTTCTAAGACTGATTCTATGCTGGGTAGAATTGAAGCAAAATACTTTGCTTTTCCAAAGAAATGAAAAATAAAAAGAAGTAATTTGGTGTATTTTTAACTCACAGGGTTCCATATTATTCCATATCCACATTGTTTAAATATAAATCATCTCTATTCATTACTGAAAATGCTGAGGCTACCATGGAAAAAATAGATTTCGTTTTCTTCACACTAAATAGCAACTTATAGCAAGTCTGAAGTGTAAGAAGTATGAAATGTGGGTGTCAACAGAAATATAAGGACATGTTAAGGTGGAGATTGCAAACTGGTGGCCTATGGGCTGAATCTATTCTACACTCATGTTTTATTTGGCTCAGAGAGCATTTAAAATGTTTTTGAATTATTTAACAGCATTTAACACTCGGGTGATTTGATCAAAAAGTTGAGATTCCTAGCTTCTTGACAAGTAGAAAGTCTGGTGACCATGTCCCACTCTGATCGCTGGACAGCCTCCACCAGCAGGAGTTGAGGGCGGACTGCCCCTGCAGATGGCATGTGGGTTCTCTAGTTTGCCACAGCCCCTCCGTGGGTCGCATCACCTGCTTGGCCCCTTAGGCTTTGACTGTGTGATCCTTACTGCAGAATAGAAGTAGAGTGTAACACCCCTTGAAAACTGCATCTTTCTTAAGGAAGATATGGAATATTTCTGTTCTCTCTTCTTCAAATAAAAGAAAAAAACAACTCTGACTTATTCCAGGCTTGAATAATCCTCAAATGCAAATTCTTTGCTTTATCATCACTTCATCCCAGATTTCCCAGCTTGCTGTTCATGGGCCCTTCAGCAGAGGGGCAGGAGAATCACAGGGAGTCACATTTTTGGTAAATACTTTAGCTGTTGGTACAGCTGCTGAAAGATATCACCCTTGAAAATAAAATTGAATTATGGAGTTAACTATGACAATTCATTCTTCTTCAAATTGTATCCTCAGCCACTGAGTATTAGGAGCGACGTATTTCACTGGGTTATTTAATTACCTGGACTCTTTAGTAGACACAGGGTAGCAATTGGTTCTGTTGACCCAAGTTTTGGGTTGGTTAAGATGTTGTTCTAAGATAATGGGATTGGACCAGTTACATATTATGACTACAGAAAATACCCTTAAATCAAGCCCCTTGCACAAGTAGTTTATCGTAAGGAGAGAGGAGTATACCTGAATTATTATTATTAAAAAGTGTACCTGAATGTTTATTGCAGCTCAGTTCATAATTGTCAGGTCATAGAAGCAACCTAAGTGACCATCAACCTATGAATGGATCAACAAACTGTGGTATATGTATTCCATGAATTATTATCCAGACATTAAAAAGATGGAGCCCTGTAGCACAGAGGCTAGGGCACCAGCCACACACAACAGGGCTAGTGGGTTCGAACCCAGCCCAGGCCTGCCAAACAACAAAGACAACTACAAAAAAAAATAAATAGCCAGGTATTGTGGCAGGCACCGATAGTCCCAGCTACATGGGAGGCTGAGGCAAGAGAATTGCTTAAGCCCAAGAGTTTGAGGTTGCTGTGAGCTGTGACACCACAGCACTCTACTGAGGGCAACAAAGTGAAACTCTGTCTCAAAAAAAAAGATTGAGACTTTAAATCTTTTACGTTTACCTGGATGAAGTTGAAATACATTCTTCTTAGTAAAGTATTGCAAGAATGGAACAATAAATATCCAAAGTACTCTATACTAATATGAACTCAATATATAACTATTACATGCTAATAAGAACAATAAAACACTATTATAGTCCAGTTCAGGGGCAGAGGGAACAGGGAGGAGTGAGAAGGGAGGAGGGAGGACGTTTGGCAGGAGGAGGGAGGGCATCAGGTGGGATCTCACCTAATGTGCACATGGTGAGGGTGTTTGACGTGCTTCCTAGGTGAGGGGCTCTTCTACAGACGGAATTATACCCTGGAAGTGAGAACAATGTAACCTAAAAATTACACCCTCATATTAACTTGAAAAAAATACTCAAAAAAAGTGTACCTGAATTACTACAAAAACCTATCATCATTATGGTAATTATTTTCAATAATTAAAAATATAGCTATAAACAGAAAGGTATCATTTTATAACAGGGTTGGCTTACTTA
This sequence comes from Otolemur garnettii, assembly GCF_000181295.1. Classification (NCBI taxonomy): domain Eukaryota; kingdom Metazoa; phylum Chordata; class Mammalia; order Primates; family Galagidae; genus Otolemur; species Otolemur garnettii. The sequence continues at coordinate 8,477,844 of NW_003852412.1, forward strand.
TACTTGCTTTATAAGCTTGATTTAAGTAAAATGGCTAAGGCTATGCAATATGTCCAATTTTATAACTCATAAGACAGCCACTAATTACATCCTAAAATCAGTTGAGATAATATAGGAATGCCACAACCACAAAGTTATGACGTACGATATCTAGACCAAGCTGACACATGATTCATTTTAGTAAAACTGAGTGCTAAAAATAAAACTTTATGTCCAGAGTTTGCCATGATTCACCTGCCTGGCATGAACTAAAGACAAGGTCTGGTTACAAATCCCTTTCTCTCCAACTTAAACTGATGCATACAAAACTCAACGTCGCCACCTCTGCACAAGGAAAACGTGATCTACTCTAATTTCTCCTTGACCTTTCTTGGGTTCAAATCTTACCATTATTGCTCCTTGAAGAATTCCCTGTCACTTTGGGAATTCCCTGCCTTGGGAAGCCGAGGCAGTTGGATTGCTTGAGCTCAGGAGTTGAAGACCAGCCTGAGCAAGAGCAAGAATCCATCTCTACTAAAAATAGATAAACTAGCTGGGCATTGTGGCAGCTAGTTGTCTCAGCTACTCAGGAAACTGAGGCCAAGAGGATTTCTTGAGCCCAAGAGTTTGAGGTTTCTGTGAGCTATGATGTCACAGCACTGTATCCAGAGTGAAACTCTGTCTCAAAAAAGAAAAAAAAATCCCTGGTATTGCCTTTTACTCTCCCTTGTACATATGTCAGCGGTGGGGGACCCCTTTGTGTCCCTTCTCAATGATTCCTAGGGGCATGGCAAAAATGTTGGTGTGGAAGTTAGTCCATGAAGAGGTCAGAAGTTGTGATTTGTTGTCATAACTGAAGACATCTACTTGCTTCTTGAGTTTAGATTTATTCGGCAAATATTATGTACTCCAGACCAGACATAGTCCCTGAGCTATGACATCTAAATTATTTAGCTATTGCTCAATTTCTCCAGTGATAGAAGATGAAGCCCTCATTCTGCAATCTTTGCTAGGTACAGATTATAAGAGTACTTCACATAATGATATACTTTTTCATGGTTAGTCAGAAATTGTTGCACTTATTCATAGCATAGTCACTGGTTTAACACCACTCACTTTTTTCTATTTCTGAGAACAGCACTTCACAAGAACATATCAATAGCCATTTGGATACTCTTTTATTTTTTTTCAAGTGAGTTGAATCTATTCAGTTGGAATATTTTTGATGGGTGCTTTGTTCACAGATGGAGAAACAAGGTCATTCCTTTGTTGTTTTAAACATCCAGAAAGTCAAATTTGCTACTTTGTCATTACCAAGTTGTGCTGTGTGTGCAAGATGTATCTCAACAATGGTGTTTTCACTGTTAGCTCTCCTGCTGGGAGAATGGGGACTGAAGACCCCATTCTTGGCAGAGGAAAGCACCTCCAGAAAAATAAAAAGAGGAAAACTAAAAAGTAAGCTGAGTGAATTGGAACAAAGAAAAGTCAGCTAGTTTACATTTAAGCTAGCCATTGCTAGCATGTTTCTTGCCTTTTCTGAAATTCTAGGCTGTTGAGGATACAGCTTACAAACACCCTGCTGGGTCTGTGAGCACTCTGAGGAGAATAATGGCCATAGAAGAGATTATGGCAAGTCCCCAAAAGATACATCTTCTAGGGCATTTCCTGCCCATCAAACAGGCAAAGCAGGTACCCATTGTGGAGACTTTCATTTGCCTGGGGCAGAGACCAAGGCAGTAGCTCAAGTTCTGAGAGATGGGCAGAAGAGCTCGTATCCCTTATAGCAGAGGAAAATCCTATGTGATGGTGATGGGAGGAAAATGCCTCACTCCCATTGATCCTTCAGAGGAGATTAATGCCAGTGGCATTTTACTCCACAGAGAATTAACAGAGCTTAACACCTCCCTAGAAATCTGTGTGTGTGACCTCAAGCAGGAGGGTCTCCCAAAACAAGGCTCAGATTTCAGATTTAGGGAGGCTACTCTTAAGGTTAATAAAAATATCAATGGGAACTGATAGGATCAATCCCAGAAACTGCTGACATCTTTGTTCCCTCCCTCATCTTACCCTCTGGGCAAATAGACTTCAATAAAATCAGACTGGAGCAAACACTCTGGGCCATTGCCAGGATCCCATGATGTGGCTCAGGAGCTCCCACTTTTAATTCTACTCTATGTTTCTTGTCTTTCTCTACAGTAACTCCTAACTTTATATGTCTTCAGTCAATCACCACCAGTTTCTACAGCTCTTAGTGGATGCTGCTCTTGGGGCGGGACCCCAACACTCTCCCAGACTATCTCAGCCATCACCATAGCCATGCAGAGGGGCAGAATGTTCTATGTAAGACAAGAGGTTCCAACCACTTAGGCTAGCAGCTGAGGCCAGATAAGGAAGTGCAATGCCACTGTCACAGTGGGCCTTCCAGCATAATGGAGACACCATAGCACCATTCTGGTGACTGTCACTCAGATTTCCAGGGCCTGACTTTAATGAGGCTCCTGGTGCATCCATAGACCCTTCCGGCAAAGACATCCTTCAGGGTCCTCCTGTAACTCAGCTACACAATGGAGAAAAGGAAAATTGTAGGAGGTGCTGGACACTAAAAATATGAACATGAGAAATGCTGAGAGGGCGTGAGAGAAGAACATTGTTCTACATTCTCACAGGGTGGACGCTTGGTTACTTGAAGTCTGAGTATGTTGTAATGGAATCTGATTCACCATGAGGTTATACTGAAAGCTAATTACTAATGGTTTTAGTTAAAGATGAACCTCACAGAGAAACGGTATATCATTTCAAAGGTAATGAAATGTGTATAATCAAGTAGAGAAATAAGCGTTTATTAAGTTGGACCTCAAAGTCAATAGTCACTCACATTGATTTTTGTGAATGTACCTTCTACTGAAAGTCACAAAAAAGTACAGTTGAGACAAATGTTCAGGTGAGAAGGGCCTGGAAGCAATTTCCACAGCACACAGCATCGACAGGAAAAAACACCGTCAGCATACTTCAGCTTTGCAATCTGCATCCCTGGCTTTCGCTCCGTGCAGGAGTCTGGCCAGCTACCAAGGACTAGACTTAGTTTTTACCCCTGAGTATAAATTAGTCCAGCACACTGGCTGCAAGAGTCCAAAGCTCAGCTCAGACTCAGCTTGCCTGAACCCCACCACAAGCTGCAGCCAGGTCTCTTAAGCCCACCAGCAAATTAAGCTAACTTCCTGAAGGGCGACTTTCAAATTCTGGGGATTGTGTAATAGACATCCTGAGATAGTAAGCAAGGAAAGGCTCGTATCAACTCTAGAATTGGCAGATATTTTTTCTAATTTTATAAACCCATTATTTATTTAATGTCTACAGATTATAAGGCAAGTCTATGACATGGAAATTATATTAAATCTTTACCTTTTGTGGGAAAAGACTGTTAAATGAAAGAATTACTTTTATCTGACTTAGTCAAAGAAGTTCTAACCTAAAACTATTTCATAAGCCAGTCCATTTTATGTATAATTAGATTAATTATTCATATTTCTGTTGAGAGGAAACTAAGACACCATTCTGATAGTTGCCTTTTTGCATAGTGTGAAATTTAAGGGTAAAATTATAGCTGGGACCAAAAAAAAAATTATATGGAAAAGAGGCTCAGTTACCAGCAAATCACCTTTAAAATAATCTGAAATATTGCTGTTAGGAAATACTAACAGGTCAGCAACAAAGTAGGGGTCAGAGATTTGGGGGAGGCAGTAACTGTCTTCCATGTCACAACTGCACGCTGGTGATCACGTGAAATGTGAGGATGGCTTTGGGTTCTCATAGGGACATAAGAAAACATGACTGAATGTCCAAGTTGATTAAGAAGAAGTCAGAGACCTATTGTCAGTTGTGGTCCAGAACAAAGTGGGAGCCTACAGAAGCCCCACAGATGCCATTCCAAATGACATTGAATTCACCAGGAAAGGAACCCCCCATGAGCCCTTCTGCAGAAAGTTGTAAAGAGAGAATAACTGTACAGTGAAAGCTAAGGTTAAATGTAGCTTAAGTTTGATAAGTTGGAGAAAAGGACCAAAACCAGTAAATTGAAGTGACAGAAAGACAAATTGCACGACGTTAGTGAAGAGGAGAATAAATTAAATTTACAGCGGAGCAGCAGTCTGCGAGGCTCTGAGGAAAGATCTGAGACTTAGGGTGAATGATCAAGTGAATGATGCTGCCTGCTCTGGCAGATGCCGTGTGACAGGTGCAGGGGCCTCCTCTGGGGGTAGACGGATGAAAGTAATTGACTCTAAAGCAGGTTTGAAGTAGTACACATGTACACAGAGCAAAAAGGAAATCCATGGCTATGTCTAGTCCAGAGAAAGCAGGCTAACTGGGGTTTTTGCAACTCAAATAAGTAATCCCCTCACAATATCATCTATATATGTATGCATCATTTTTCATACATATGCATGTGGAAGCCTGATGAAATCAAGAACAGTAAAGAATTTGAAATTTACCCTTCTTGTAAGCTAATAAATTAGCCTGGTACAGTTTCATGGATGCTGCTAGAGGACATAAGATTCCTGGTTCAGAGACAAAAGATACTTTATTACTTACAGCAAGAGCTATTAGCTAGAGTATCATCATTTGTGTCAGTTCTCTGTGCCCAAATCTCACAGGGGTATAGTAATGGGGGCCAGATGACACCTGCATATGTCATATGTAGTACTTTGTCTTATAGGACAGGAATCTTGAGCTCAGAAAACCTGAATCTTTACACTGAGCTGCAAACAAATCTGCCCTTTGCTCCCGAGGGAGACACTGTATTTCCAGAGCTTGAGTGCTCTGCCATCATCCTTGAAACTGTAGTCCATAACAAGATCACCAGGTCCTCTGCTTGCAAGATGTGCAGAAACACAACAGACTAATGGAGGTCTCTGATCAGATAATATTTTATAAAGCTTCACTAAATACACAGAAACTTTACATAACTCTAATTTTCCCATCAATGACTATAGAGAAGTGCAACTATTGCCTGTATTTCTATCCTTGATATTCTTTTAACCTTATGTCACCCTGTGCAATGGGCATATGTATTGGGCATAAGAGGGACCTCAAAGGCCTGCCATACTCAACACCTACTTTTAAACTGAAACTGCCTCATTTTGGCCCCTGCTTTTGATAAGTAGTGCCCTGATCCACAATGACCAATGAGAAACTTTGTTTCTAGAAACATTGGCAATTAGTGAAGAGAAATAAAAGATCCTCTACCAAATTGGGGCTCTTGAGTGATAAAGGTATAGGCCAGAGAGAAGTGAGAAGAGGAAGATGAAGATATTCAGAAAGACTCAACCCCAAGAGGAAGGACATGTGAGCCATGGAAGAGGGACAGAAGGAGTAGCTGGTCTTAGGGCTACTGCAGCCCCCCACAGATCTCTTATTTCAGATATAGTATGGAATATCTTTTCAGCAAACCCCCTTTAACTTACCTTTCCTTTTATTTTCTTTAAAAAAATTTATCGATTATAACTTATATACAGAAAAGTGTGCATACTACTTTCACAAGTGAAATTTACCCCATAACAAGCACCCAGCACCCCAGAAGCCCCATCATGGTCCTTTTCCTTTTGCTAACTCCCACCAACTCCAGGTCATTATCCTGCCTCCAACAGTAAAGGTATGTTTTTCCTGTTAGCAGGCACTCTGCGGTAACTAGATTTTTCCCTCTTAATGCTATGTTCATGATATGCAATCACATTGTTGCATGTGGTTTTGGATTATTTGTTCTCATTGCTATGTACTATTCCACTTATGAACATGCCACAATTTATGTTTTACCCATCCTCCTGGTGATGGCCATTTAGATCATCTCCAGCTTGGGATTGTTATAAATAGCACTGCTATGAATATTATAGTATATATCTTCTGATAAACACATGAATGAATGTCTATTGCATACAACCCTACTAGTGGAATGACTGGCTCATGTGGTTTATGTATATTCAGCTTTAATAGATGCTGTCAAACATTTTTCCCAAGTAGCTTCAGCAATTTACATTTCCCAGAAGTGGGAAAGCACTTGTGGCTCCCCATCCTTGTCAACACTTGATATTTTCCATTTCCATATTAGCCATCGAGCAGCTATAAATGGGTATAAGTGAGTGTTAAGCTCAATGTGATTTAAACATGAAGGAGTTTTTTTCTAGCACCTGATTTCAACCACACTTTTAAATCCTATTTTCCAATCACTTAATGATATGATGGAAAATCCTGTACATTTCTGGATCATTTTCAGCTATTAAAACATAGTTTGGTTCAGTTTAAAATGTCAATTTCTCTCCAATTCAGAGCTCTCTTCCTCTTTAAGTCCAGACTAGACTCGTGGCTTAAGGGAACTGGAATGGAGAGACACGTGGTCTGTTCTTTACAGACAAACCTCTCCTCTCTTGTCTAAGTTCTAATTCTAATTTGGGGGTAGGGAAGAGGAATGGAGTTTAAAAAAAAAAGTCACGCTAATTGGCTGTGTGAGGTCACACCCTTGTTGGTTCTGCCTGCTTCTCTAGCTATCACTGGCATGGTAAAATGGGGAGTATATCTGATCTTTGTTACTGGTTCCAGAAACACACAGCTTCAAAAATTCTTGAAATTTTCTGAATGTCAGGGCTATCTTTGTTATGCTAATGAGGTGACTGATGGATCACCAGAAAGACAAACCCAGAGATTAGAGGATTAGAACTTTGGACCCATTTGACCTCCAAGGAGGGGAGAGGAGCTGGAGGTAGAATTAAATCACATAGCCAATGACTTAATCAATGTAACCCCGATACAAACTTTGGACACCAATGTTCAGTGGACCATTCTCGTTGGTAAACATATCCATGTGGCTAAACAGTGACATGTTCTGACTCCATCCCTTCCCCGACCTTGCACATCCTTTCTCGTAACACTACGATGGTAAGCAGAGTGCCTTCCTGAGTTTTGTGAGTCATTCCAGTGAATTCTCAAACCTGAGGAAGTTGTGAGAACCCTCTAATTTGTCACTAGTTTGTCAAAAGTGTGAGTGACCTGGGGGCCTCACATGCAGCTGACATCTGAAGTCTCTTAACCTGTGGAGTCTGACACTATGCCAGATGGTTAACACAAGGACTGAATTGCAGTGCACCCAGTTGGGCTGAAAATGGAAGAACTGGTGTGTCACCAGTCGTCTCCATGTCCAGTGTCTAGGGGCTAGCTCTGTCATAAAGCTGCACAGTGAGCTCCCCAGAAGGCTGAGATGCCTTTCTCAGACATGAAGGACCTAGCCCCAGCTTGACCACTTTCAGCTCCATCAGCTTGTCAGCCCTTTGCTGCTCTAATTCCCTGAAGGACTGACAACCTCTCAGGTAGGAGACTGACAGTACAGGTCAAGTCTAGGTCCCTTCTGCTCTGTCCCTGAGGTCCCCAGGAACCTCCTATGACAGGAGTAATGTATGGAGCACCCCCGACACCCCTTCCCACCTGGCATCTCTCTCCAAGTCTTTTTGTCCTGCTATGGCAACACAAAGGCAGCCATCTAGTCCACTGGCTAAGCAGATGTCCCATCTGGGACATGAAATGCCAGCCATCTCTTCCTAGAGGTACCCCAAAGTCTGTAAAAATAATTATCATGGGTCTCTCCACTTGAATTAAAGAAAGTAATTCATTTCTCTGCTAAACACTCATACCCTAGAAAGTTTAGGTTTACTAACAACTCTCTCTCTTCCCCGTCTCTATTAGGGAGCGGGGAGGGATGATGGACTGTTGACTAGGGCTTGCTCTGCCAGCTATTAGTACAACCTGAAGGGACGTGCCCACCTTTGTGTACAGCTCTCACTAGAACATAGGACATTCACGTGGAACCTCTTGTTTTCAGCTTTAGTCCTCTGTCACTTTTCTTGAACAAAGAATCTTTTCATGAATTAACAAACAAACAAAAACAAGCCAGATCAATCAACAAATATGTTTTTAAGCACCTATTTTATGCTCCAAACTATGGAATGGAAATGGAAAAGAACCACAGGATTAGTGGCAAGGGATGTTAAGTCCATAAAAGGAGGTTAAATATCTATAATAAGAGATGAGTTGGATATTGTAGATGAGAGAGAGAATTTGTCCTCATCGGGGACCAGATGTAATTCCACGTTGGCAGTTTATACAGTTTGCTGTCCCTGCTTCCCTCACTGTAGCAGCACTAATTACAGGCAAGGGAAGGTGAACTCCACATAACTAAATTGGATTATTTTTATTGTTTCCACAGGAACCACACCATGTGGGGAATGTTTGCTCAGGGAATATGCTCTGTTTGTATTCATTTCATCCAATTGTCCACAAGAGTGATTGAATTTTATTTTCTATAGCTCGAATGCTATGAAATGTGCTTGAAGTATATTGGTTTTAAATAGGATATGAATTTCAAAACTCCTGAGCTATATCTTTTTGTTTTGTCCTCCCATCTACTTGTGTTCTGTCATTATTTTATTAAGTTCATCTTCCCTCTTGCCCTCTCACCCAGCTTTAAAAAGAAAAATGTAGAAACCTGAAAGCCATTTGCAACCCTGCTGTTGGACTTGGGCCCTCGGCTTTCCTACCTGGTGTCTGCCCTGGTAAGCAGCGTGATGTGACACCCCAATTCCATCACGCTGTGGGACAGGACAGCAGGCCGGAGAACATCCTGGTAGGCCTCAGGCTTCAGCTGGGTTCACATTCAGGGGCCACCACTTAGCAGCTCTGTGGCCTTGGGAAGTTGCTTATGCTTCTTGAACCTTCATTTTATTATGTATACAATAGCAGTAAAAACGCTCCCTCCCTCACAGGCCTGTTGAGAGGATTAGATGAGAAAATGCATGTAAATCCCTTCGGACCTCGCCTGACACATAATAGCCCTTAATAAATAGGACATTATTCTGAATAACGGGCGGGGTGGGGAGGGAGAAGGAATGTTCGCAGTAAATGCTATAGAGTCATTACAAATTTTATAAGTGCTACAGCATTTTTGTGGACTTTGCTGTCTCCAAGAGGGATCTATAGCTTTTCATTAGGTTGGAGGGCCCTCTCCGTGGAGAAGGAAATTATCTCACCAGGGTTCATGTTCTGCGGTTGTGGTGCCTGCCGATGTTGACTCAGCTCGCTCCAAAGCCACACACCATGCAGCCTCGTCTGTCGCCCCCCACATTAGCTTATTAATCCTCGAGTAATTCCTCTATGGTTGGAGGGCATATTTGCTTTCCAGTGGAGGGATCTAGAGGTGAAATCACGTGCCCCAGGTGGGACAGGAAGGGTGCGACTGAGTCAGCTGTGTTGCTCCTACAGCCCACCCTAGTAGTTGTGGGCCCGTTTGCCCTGAGGAGTTTTTATACCTCAGATTGATATTTTAATTGTAGGTGCGTTATTTGTTAAGTAAGGAAGAGGCAGTGAGGGAGAGTAAGAGGATAAACTGGACCAGTAATCGCTTTGGCTTTGAGTCCCCTTCTGGCCACTCACCTGCCGGCCTGCAGATGATCACATAACCTCTCCAGCTTTCTCTCCCACAAGGGATGCAAGATCACTTGGGAACAGCCTCAAGTCCCCTTCGGATGCAAACGCTCTGTGGGCTCACATCGTCGGAGAAAGAAAAACCCTCCTATTCATGACCCTGAAATCTTATTACATGAGAAATTTTAATTTTAGAACTTTCTTCTTTATAATTAAATACTACAAAGCAGGTTTTGCCCCCTACCAAGTGACAATCGACCCAAAGGAGGCACAGGGAAGCAGTCAGCAGTGTCCCAACTACACCGAGGTTGAGGATCCTGCCCCGGCCCACCCCAACCCTCTTGGCTTTTCCCAATGCCGTGGGTGGTGCTGCTTCCTGCTGCGCTTCCTGGCAGCTGCTGTTTTTGGATCCCTATTTCTGCGTATTGCCAAAGACAGTGAGCTCATGGCATGGCTGTCTGGCCCAGCATTTGGCTCCAAGATCTCTTTTCTGTAAAGGCCTTTCTCCATTCTCCTTCCAGGCAAAGGCACAGCTGGCTCCGGTAGCCACTAGCTGTAGTATAATCATGCAACTGTTCTCAGAAAACGTCGGGGACTCAGCTCTGCCCTCCCCAGCCGAGATACTGCACCCTGACAATGCCTGTGGTTGTTTCCTGGAGCCGCACGTGGTCACGTCCCATCGTGTCTCGTGAACCTATCAGAGAAGGGAGAAGCTCAGGAAAGACAGTGACCCCACAAGTCTGTATCCATTGTCCCCAAATGCTGCCTTCCCTGCACTCTGATTTTAAGGGAGCTGTTGGGAGTAATTCGGCACAGATTTCAGAAACCGGGTCTTTTCCCCCAAGGTTGACTGGAAAAAGAGGATGCTTCCAATTTTCCTGATCTCCTGAAGCCAGCTTTCCTGTGAGACGAAACACTGGGGTTTTCAGACTGGAAATAGCAGTTTCTGATGGGGGAAGAAAGTGGGGATAATAATAGTATTAAGAGTCATGCTGTTTGAGCATCTTGTAGGTTGAACATCTTGATGGGTCAAGCACTCCTAATATGATCACCATTTTAGCAATTAGCAATTAGAAGACTAGGGATCTGGAGAAATGCCTTTCTTGAGGTACAGAGCTCATAGATAGCAAAATTAGAATTTGAATTACAATGAGTCTACTTCCAAAGCCAGGAGAGAAGGCCCGGATGCATAGGGAGTCACTTGCTGTCCTCCCACGGGGCATGGCTGAGCGCCCTCTGTGTTTGCTCATTCACTTGGGCAGTCACCTCCGAAAGTACCTACCAAGCTCCTATTTGAGGGTGGTTTGAGGGGCGACCAGCCTTGCCCAGCGCTGGAGAACAAAGGGGCCTGCCAACAAACCTGGTGCTCTTCTGTAGACAGTTCTGCTCTTTCACCCTGCAGAATGGTCCCACAACGAGCTCACAGAAAACGCTGCAGAGCTGGAGGCAGTGCCCTGTGGAAGAATTAACCTGATTTTTGCACCTGCTCTGGTCCAGCCTCTACTTCAGGGTTTTTCGAACTTTTTTTTTCTTTTAATCTCACAGCATGCTTGGATCTACAGTTAAACTTCATGGCATGCTTGAATTACGCTTGTTGATCCCCCCCCAAAAGTAAAAAATAACAGAATATATTCACCGTGCTTTGAACTTCTTTTGAAAATAATTTAATTAATGATTTAAAAAAATTTTTTGCAGTACACCTAAGATCCTGTCATGGCACACCAGTTGAAAATCACTGCTCTACTTCTTCAATTTTAGATTTTTTTCCATGGGTCTTAATGTTTTGTTTCAAGTAACTTCTTATTGAAGTATAGCAGGCATCCTCTAACTATGGCCCGCGGGCCACATACAGCCCGCTGAGGACATTTATTTAGCCCGTTGGGTGGTTTTGCTGCTGCTGCCTGTCCTGCTTAGCAGCCAACTCATCCCAGGGCCTGTGGTCCGGCCCTCCAACGGTTTGAGGGACAGTAAACTGGCCCCCTGTTTAAAAAGTTTGAGGACCCCTGAAGTATAGTGTGTATGTGTGTGTGTGTGTGCGTGCACACACACAGAAGTGCACATATCCAGCTTGAGAACTTTTTCTTTAACAAATTGAACATACTTGTATTAACCAATACCCAGCCTGAGAAACCAATCATGAATAACACCCCCAGAAACCCCTCTTCACTCTTCATCCACAAAGATGACCACTATCCTGACTTCTATCACTAAGATCAGTTTGGGTTGTTTTTGCCATTTATAAGTGCACTAGAAGTATCTGTAAGTATTCTGATACATATGTGCTGTAGTACACCTGATTTCTCCTACTCAGCATCACGTTTATAAAATTCACCCGTTATCAAATGCACTAAGCTGTAGATAATCATTTTCATTGACACCAAAGTAGTCCATGAGGTGAAAATTGCAATAGAAATTTTTATTTATTCACTCTTCAGTTAGTGCACATTGGGGATTCCATTTGGGGCCCCTTAGGAGTAGTCATATGTCTTAATTTTAAAAATGTATTTGGTAACCCCCCATCCTAGCTGCTATGTGATTAGGACTCAGGAATGATCGCCTATGCTTTTGACTCAGCTGAACTCAACTGGATGCTTGGAGTCAGCAGGTAAAATCAGAGAGTCTTGGGACGCCTACAGTTCCAGTTTTATTTCAGATAGTTAACAAGCCTAGGAGGGAAGAAATATGGGTCATCTTATGCCCTGAGAGGCTACCAAAACATTGTGGAAGTCCAATGTCCTCTGGAAGCCAAGCTCCTGTTGGTCTCTGCACCACAGGGAGGACCATGTTACAACCAGAAGTCTTTGAGGTAATTAGGAACATTATAATTAATGGCCCAGATCACTCAAATTTCATGACACAGTTAGAAGATGGGGATCCTGGGGTCCTTAGATTACATTGTGAGGTAAAACTCTGTGACCACAAATTCAGTGTTGTTCTCTGCAGTAAACATTTCAGGGAAGGCTTGGCCGAAGGCAACCTTGAATGGCTAGCTTTTTGAACTACGCATTTTAAGTTATGCTACAGCTCATTAACAAGAATGGCATAAACAAAGGACGTCCTAAAGGTCATCAGTCTTTGGAAAATACCCAGTTACATACTTGATTATGTTCAGAAAAGCCATATAAAACCAGCTGAGCTGGAGAATCTGATTGTACCAGAGCGTGGGGAAGAGTACTGTGGAGGGGCCTACCAACGATCTGATTCATACACACAACTCTCTGGAAGAGAGCTACAGATTTCAATCATTGCAATTAATTAACTTTTCCTTTCTTCACTGCTCTCCCTACCTTTTAAAAAAAGTGGTAGTAAATACAAAATTTCTCTGACCTAATGGCATTACAATTTGCTTTCTGATGCTTAGGTAACAGACGATCGTTTTAGCAAAATTGGATAATGAGAAACATATAAAGAGGAAGATTAAAAACACCCATGGTCTCATCATCCACAGTTAGCCTCTGTGAACATTCTGTATGCTTTCTCGGCCTTTTTAATTCTCCTTTCTCTTTCTCTTTCTTAGTCTGTCATTCATTCACACCGTATAACAGCAGCTTAAATCCTCTTTATAACTTACTTTTACATCATAAACATTTGCACAGATGTAAAGACTTCAAAAGCATTATTTTTGTCTATCTAATAATGTATCATGTAGATGGCTCAAATTTATTGCACTTCCTCCCCCCATTACTCCATTTTACAGATGAGAATATTACTTATCTTGCTGCATTTTATGGCTTCTACTTTAGCACCTAGATTTTCCCCAGATTATAATTTAAATATATGAAAACCATCCCCATTATTTAGGATAGAATGTGGCTGTTTTCTCGTAGAGAGGCAAATTGAATAACAGCTTTTTCCTTAGTAAATATGTCTATGCACAATTGTGTTGAAAGTCTACTTCCTATAGTTCTCAGTTGACAAACCTATGAACTTGCTACCCAGAGTCAGGATGTCTGCAGGAGGGAGGTCAGGAGGATAGAATCCCTAGGGCAGGGGTGGAGAATCTGCCACCCTTTAGGTTCTTAAGTGCACCCTTTGGCTGAATCCAAATTTTACGGGACAAATCCTTTTATTTGTAATATGTTTTTGTCTTTTCTATTTTATTTTTAAAATAAACATATTTAAAATACCAAAAAATAAAATAAGTTTCAACAAAATAATCCTCCCAGACTATTTCATTCTAAGCGAACATCAGTAAGCCGTAAGGGCAAAGTTGACAACTGCTATGCTCATGATTTAGTTATAACTTCCCTGTCTGACTGGCAGCACTACTCTAGGAGGCTGGTTGGTGAGAGTTTATGGGGATTGAGTTGCCAGTCTGTTATCAGCTTTTGACAATGGTGCTCTGTGTTTCTGTTTGAAGTGGAGTATGTAAATAGTTGCACAGCTCTACAATATTTTTTAATTTTGTCTTTTTAATAGTCCATCATGTCAAGGAAGACCAAGAAGAGAATGCTGAAGGAAGAAAACAAATATTTTAATGATGATTGGGAACTGCAATATTATCTTGTTTCTGCTAAAGATAAGATGATTTGCTTGCTTTGTGATACTGCAATATTAACCTTAAAGAAATGAAGTGCCCATTCGCATTATAATGCTTATAAGAACCAGAAATATTTTACCTTAGAGGGAGAGGCATAAAGGTTGTTTTGAAGAACTTAAAAGACGAAAAGCAAAACCAAAGACAATTCTTTCAAGCAGCCATAAGACCTGGAAATAATGCCACTGCAGCAAGTTATAAAGGAGCTTATATTCTTGAGGGGAAAACAGAAGCCATTCAGTGAGGTAGAAATTGCGAAAGAATGCATTGTCAGTGTAATAACCACAGACTTCAGTACAAACAACTGCTTCTTTCAAGGACAACCATAAGGCAGGGTGGTGCAGTAGCTCACACCTGTAATCCTGGCACTCTGGGAGGCTGAGGGGATGGATTGCTTGAGCTTAGGAGTTCAAGACCAGCCTAAGCAAGGGTGAAACCCCATCTCTCCTTAAACTAGAAAAATTAGCCAGGGGTTGTGGCAGGTACCTGTAGTCCCAGTTACTCAGGAGGCTGAGGCAAAGAGGATTTCTTAAGCCCAGGAATTTGAGATTGCTGTGAGCTATGATGCCATGGCGCTGCTCTACCCAGGGTGACAGAGTGAGATTCTGTCTCAAAGAAATAAAAATAAAATAACAATCAAGGAGCCCCATAACTGATGGATAGTGTAAACTAGCCTTCAACTTAACAGAACAACTTCCTGCAATACTTAAAAGGAAAATGTAGACTATTTAATTGCTTTGAATGAATCAACTGATGCTACTGACTTGTTGCAAGTTTTACACTTCATTTGGGTCATAACAGAAGATTTCCTTTGCTATGAAAAGTTACTCACTTTGGACACTCTTTAAAACAAAACACAGAGAATAGATATCTTCAACAATTTTCAAGATAAATATCATGAAGCCAGATTGAATTTGGTAAATTTAGCAAGTATATGTACACACAGTGCACCTTCCATGACAGGAAAACATGAAGGGTTTATTGTACAGTTAAAAAAATAGTTAACAGATCCAGATGCTGTCATTTCAAGGTATCTTACACCAGCAAAATCTCTGTGCTAAAACTACTATTTTAATTAACACTTGTCACAAATTATAATTATTTTTAACTATATTCATGAAAATGCAAAGGGCATCATCAGTTTTGTAACAAGCTAAAGTTGAAAGACAGGGTATTCAGTGTGGAATCACTCTATCATTCTAAAGCAGCAGTTCTCAACCTGTGGGTCATGACCCCTTTGGGGGTGGAATGACCCTTTCACAGGGGTTGCCTAAGACCATCTCGCATATCAGATATTTACATTATGCTTCATAACAGTAGCAAAATTGCAGTTATGAAGTAGCAATGAAAATAATTTTATGGTTGGGGGGTCACCACAACATAAGGAACTATATTAAAGGGTCACAGCCTTAGGAAGGTTGAGAACCACAGTTCTAAAGTATATTGGCTATCACAGGGACAGTTGTTAGCCAAAATCTTATCTCTGTGAGAACAGATAGTTAAATTTCATGAAGAACAGAATCAACAATGTGAATTATTGAAAGAAGATTTCTGCAGGAATGCAACCTTTCTGTGTGATATCACATCAAATGAAAATGACTTGAATATTTCTTTGTAAGGTAAAAACGTGTCAAAAAAATTCAAGCATTTCAAAAAAAGCTGTCTTTTTTCAGAACACTTCTTTAAAAGGAAATTTTGGATGAACATTTCCCCCAGTTAGCAAAAGTTATTGATGAGCCAGATAAAATGGGTATGTGTCTGCAAATCATTTGAAGACTATTAATTGGAGAATACAATGAAAGGTCCACTGACTTTGAAAATCATGGCATTAATTCTCACATTAGATTTAATTTTGACCAAAGTACATTACTTAAAGATTAATTTTTAATTCAACTTGTTAATATGTTGTTTAGGATATTGCATCCTCATTTATAAGTGAAATATGTTTGTAATTTCTCCTTTATAATAATATATTTTCTCCAATTTTAATATCAGGTGTATCCAGATGAAGTAGAATGATTTTGAAGTATTTCTTCTTTTTCTATTGTCTGTAAGATTTGGCATAATCTATGTCTTGAAATTATCTTTTACCTTTATTTGTGAATGTTGGTTGTCTATTTTTTGAGACTTTGGGAAAAAAATAATAATAAGTTAACTGATGACTCCATACTGAACCTCAGAGTCAGAGCATTCTATAGTAGATATACTCTTATTTGACAATGTGAATGTTACTTTCTTTGCATTACTATTATTATTGCTTAATATTTTGATGCAGCAATCATCTGATTTCTTTTCTGAATGTATTTATCTTTGTGTGTTCTTTGCCAGGTTTTTGTTTCTAGTCTTTATCTTGAATGTTGTTGTTGTTATCAAACGTTAAACCTTTTTAACTTTGTGAAGGCAAAAAGTGGAAACCTAATGAACACATGTATATGAAAAAATAAATAAATAAAATTCAAGAAGGGAGAACCATGACATCACACTCAAATGAGCATTTTAGCCTCACCTAGTTGATATCAACAAGGCTCCTAAAGAACTACAGGTAGTATTAATTGAGCTCTCAGTAGATGACATTTTAAAGTGATTATTTGATGCTAAGAAAGATCCAATCGAAACATGGAAAAATGCAGTTAGAATATGCATGCCTTCAATAACCAACAAGCCTAAAAATCGCCTTCTTCATGCTGTGAATCTACATTCTCCTACCTTACCCAAATCAAGACACCCTTGAGGTCACAAATGACTGATACCCATCAAGAAGAGCTTCTGAAACTGTGGACCTCCATGCTACAACCAAATATTCAAATGCTTCCCAACAAAAAGCAGACACCACATAGTCATTAAAAAGTTAACTTTAATATGAACAGTTTTCATATTTTGAAATCATTAAGTGCATCATAGTTAGAACTTTTATAAAATAATGTACAATGTTAAGTATATCTAACTGAAGTTTCTTAAATGCAGCCTTATTTGATTTAGCTGAATTAATGCAGCCTTCCAACATGAAGAGGCCCCCTCTCACCCCGCCCAGGGGCTGGATGCAATCAGTGCTTCAATTCTCCTCTCCACACTCAAGCCCACGCACCTTTCACAGAGGAAACCAGATGCTGGCAAATCCTACGTGCAGCTGACAGTGTGGAATAGCATTGCATGGACTGGATGAGACTATGATATTATCATCAGAACCTCCATCCCTGATTGCTCTTCTCACCTGACATCCAGGAGGTCCATTTCCCTCCTATATCACACAGACCAAACGTGTGAAACTAATAATGTCCAGATCAGTGAGAGTTCCAGGGAGTCACAGACAAGCTCTCAGGGTGGCAGCTACCCTAGAGAAGAAGATAACCTCACAGAAAGGCCAGTATGACTTGGCTCAGGCAGCCTTGTGTTAATTCACGGCCCAGGCCGCCAACACTCAGAGGTTGCAGCCTGGTCCTGGTGAAGTCTGAATGCCCCCCTGAATCCACCCGATGTTTATTTATAGACTTTTGGTTCCTTCAGAGGCACTGCCACCTCACAGGGAGGCAAGATTCAGAAGTTGTAAAATCTAAACACATGTGTCCCCTCTCCCCCACTGTCTCCAACTTCAACATTCAGAGATGTGATCCTTGACCTTCAGACTGGCAGAATGAGTAAAACTTCAGCGACCCTCCCCAGCAGAAGTACACGCTCTCCAGGTGTCTGTGTCCTTTTCTGCTGTAACTTTGCCCTCTTGCTTCCCTTCCAGTTTCCTCTGCTCAGCTAGCCTTGGCCTCTTCCCAGTCTCCCTGTGGGATTGCTAATGTTTGTGCAGGAGCATTCCCGCCACCTGGAGTCATCTCTCTGTATCTTTCCTCTTTGTTTCATTTCGGTTCACAGCGGGGCACCACAATTTTCTCTCTTTCTGTTAATAAAAATTAAGCAATCAATTTCCTTCCCCTCCATTACACCTAATTCCCTCTGTAACTCAATTATTATTGCAACTCTGGCAAGTGCTTTGCAAGGCAGATGGCAGGAAAGACGTTGCCAAAATAAAGGGCATTGTTTGCAGAGGAATATTGTTTACACGGAGGTGATGACACGTTCCTTCCAAGGATAGATTATTTTTCTAAAATCAAATTCGTGTAACTCTATTAATATAATACGTTTATGCAAATGCTGCCAATATAAACTCATGTAACAAACTATAGCAACCGCTGAAAATACTTTATATATACACACATATATTCAGAGGGTGGGGGAGGTTAGGATAAACATATATATGGCTTTTTATTCCTAGAACAACAACAGCAAGCAATGCACTGCATTTTTTGAGTTCTACAATATCTCATGCGTAAAGGTGTTCTGGGTTCTCTGCATCATTACTTGTTGCAGTGTGGAGCAAGCCTGGTAGATTAGAGCTTGGTCCTTTGTAGTGATGCTGGGTCCCAGCTCAGAAGTGAACTCCAATTGATTGACTAATTGATTGTTGATGATTGCCTATGCTGGGGTGGGTGGGAAAGGAGAGAGGACCGGCATCCTCTGTCGTATTCCTGACTCCTAGGGATGGCCAGAGAGAGGGGAAAGGCTGTCAGCCCCGAGTGATCTTTCTGCCTGAAAAGGAGGCTCTGCAGAGGTTCTGTGGTTTATTTCTGTATGACACTGGATGGGACCATGCGATGGAGAGGCTGTTTTCTACAAGACAGGTATACAATCCCCTTATTTTATAGTCGCACTGCATTTAGAACACTTTCTGCTCTAATTGTAGAACCACCTTCATTTCTCCTTCTCCTTGTCATCCTGGGTCACTGCCTCTAGCAATTTGATTCTCTCAAACTCGGAGGGGCGTCCCTGAACTATGGATCTGAGAACCGAGACTCACCAGCGTAAGGGTTTCATACCGCATCTCCCTGCAAGTAAGAAAACCTGGACATCTGTGTCCTATTAAGTTCCAGAGTAAATGCAAACTTATCAGGACACATGAGGCAGGAGTGTATGGCCAGGATTTTCCTTCTCCTAAAATAACTTGGATAAGAATTACGTGAGTGATTAACAGGCTGAAATGTAAAAAGAGTAAGTTGTCTTTGTATAATACTTTTACCTAATTATAATGCAGTAGGAAAACAAATTCACTGTTGAAAGCCCCAGAAAAATATAAGCAAGCATAATTAATCAATAAAATCTTCTCTGATTCCACTGGATGGATTCCACGAAAACAGCCATCGATACCCTAGTGTATTGCAATCCTTTTTTAATTTATATGTGCTTCTAAAAATGTGATTAGCCGTATGTATTCTGTAGCAACCTTTTCTCTTCAATACTGTATTTCAAATGTTGCCGTGTTATCGAATACACTTCAATAGCATATTTAATGACTACAAAATATACTGTTATGTGGATATTCCATAATTTCTTTTACACAATTCCCTATGGTTTACATGTAGAGGATTTCTGAAGGTGAAGTAATTACGCATGCTGGGACTAACTTTCTTATTGCCAAAACTTTGTATATATCCCAATTATGATCGTAGGACGAATCGCCAGAGGGGGAACTGCTGAGTCAAAGATTATTCAAAATTTTAAAGATTTCGATATCTCTTGCCAACATGACTTCCTGAAAGGCTATATGAGACCTTGCAAATGATAGTTTTTTAAGGCAATGTAAGATGACCTTTCGTTCCAGACGCAGAAAGATGCTGTATGCACAGCGATGTTGTGTGTATTCTGTTCAGCTAGACGCCCTAGGCACTGTTCTCTAAGAGCAATCAGTAAGTGTTACCCTTTCAGGGCACCAGTTTTTGCAGCTCATCAGTTATTTTAAAAGTGTTCCTCATGTATACAACTATTATCATACTTAGCATTACAAATCAGTGGCCCTGGGCTTGCAGTGGGATTCAGATGTCTGCTCGCTTAGAGTCATTTTCATAATTTATTTGAAGAATTTTGCTCAATATTCATAAAGCCAAATGTTCAGATAGTTTATTTGCCTGGCTATTATGGCCCTGTCATTGCATGGGAGGCCCCAGCGTCTGAGGCAGGACCACGTTGGCGCCCCAGCTCTGCGGAGCACAATACAGGTAACGTCGCTTTGGCTCCACTCCCAAAACCACAGCACACAGATGGCAGACAACAAAAGGCCTGAGTGGCCCGCCACGTTTCAGCTGTCCTCCCAGCCTTCTCCCCAACCCTCTCGGGCCCTCTCCTCTCCCCCGCTCCACTCCCCTCCAGAGAGCACCTTGGCCACTCTCCCACTGACAAAAGGCGGGGCTCAAAAGGCCCCCAATGTTGGTCCAATATGATAAAGCTGAAAAGGGAGCCATTTAATGTCACTCGGTCCTCTCGTTAGGTGTTGTCTTCGCCCTCCTCTTCAAATGCCAGGGAAATAAAGTCCATCTAGGTGCCAATAAATCCTTCCCCTAGAGCAGTTGCTATAGCGACCTACAGTGATGAATTAAACAGCAAACCATTCAGTCAGAAGGTGTTGGCTCGGAAACTGCCCTGCGTGGTGCACCACCTTCTTTTGAAACTAGATTGTTCTCTGTGACCCAGCATCTATTTTCTATTTCTGGGTTTCGGGCACAATCCTTTGTTAAGGTATTTGATTTACTATGGAATTAAGACTCCCAGAGGGCAGAAGAAGAGGTGGGGTGGAGAATAGCTGAAAGACTGGAAAAATATGACAAATACACGAGGATGATTTTTTGAAAAGGAGCAGGAGGGAGAGAAAAAAGCTTAAATAGAACCAATTCATCCCAACCCAGGTGCAGGGGACTAATGTAAATTCTGTGCTCTGCGAGAGGGTAAAACAAAATCAGCTCTATCTCATGTCAGGCTGGTTTAAAATAAACCTCATGCTATTATTAATATAATCCCTGCTTTGTAAGCCATGACATTTAACCAGGTAATTAAATAATAATTGAATAAGTCTGCGAGGCATAAAACCAGGCAGAAAGGCGCATTCCCCGGAGGCGATTTTTATCAAATATTGACTTACTCTTCAATATTAATGGTGGGAGTTGAATGTTATATTTTATATTTACATACTAACCTTGTTTGAAAGACCCTTTGTGATTTATGGGTTCTCAAGTTTCACATGTGACTTGAATTAAAAGCACAAATTAAAATCCAAGGGACAGGAAAGGTGCAAATGTCAGGTGTGGGGTGGGGGGGACCAACCTTCACTGCAGTCAGTCCTGTCTCTGCAGGGCTCTCTCACCTATCGTGGGCTTCACATACACCCTTTAAACACGCCAACTGTCCTTACTCTTTATTACAAAGACACTCCGAGCTGGAAGAAATGGAGCTCCCTTTTTGAGCAAACTCCCTTCCTTTCGCGGGCTCCCCTGGGAGCAGCAGATCGAGAAGGCATGGCACTCCAAACCAAAGTGAACCATGGGCCCTTGCCTCAAAAACGCATGTGCCTGCATATGTGCATAGTTTATTCTAAATCTTACTGATATAAAAAACATGTAGCACACCGTTGGAGGACAATAAAATACTCGATATTCTTTTTTTTTCCCAAATTTCACATAGCCAATTTATTCTCACAGAATGCTTTCTGCTGAACTCTTAGATTTACAGCCAACCCACAGAAAAAGCCAATTTATCAATGGCTGGCAATTGACAAATGAGTATAGTTCCTCCGTGAATGTTGTTCTTCTCTTCTGTTTAAGTGGGATGAAAATAAAACAACAGAGATGGTTTGGGACAATATTCAAGTTAATGATGTGAGGGGCCTCTTTGCTGAATCAGATGATGACTTTGCCACTACTGAAAGAATATTCTCTTGTGTCATGGCCACAGACACGACATACTTGTAAATTTCATTGGCATTATTAACATTTTATTTTTATTGCAGACGTAATTCTCAACAGTCAAAAAAGCAGGACGATAAGCCCTGGTTTGTAATATTAGCAATTTCTCCTCCTCAATCTCCGGGCAGATTTCAAACCACCAACCGTATCACTAAACAGAGAACTGAGAAGATGTGAGTGGTAGCACACCAGTCTGGGGTATTTCCACCATGCAGATACAAAAAAAAATAAGTGACACACACACACAAAAAAGTAAGTAACCTCAAGAACATAGATAACAATTTTACTAAAATATAGTAAAATAATTCAGGAATAATGAGCTTTGAGTATTTATTAACTTTACTTTTAACATGACTTCATTAATGATTTAATCTTAGTAATTTCTGTGTTTAACAGTCATCTTGCAAAATTTCTGAAAAGGCAACAATTTTGGCTTTTGGGGGGTAGCAAGAACTGGCTCTAGCAACCCTAGTGCACCCTGATCTCTCTTGCATCCACCTCAGTCTGCAGCCTGTGTCTCTGGCCCTGCCAAAGCACACTCCTGGTGTTCTCTGCCACCTTGCACTGTGGTGACTTCCGCCAACAAGCACAGCAACACCCATCGGTGACCAGGCACCTCCCCTGTGTCATGCATCTTGAATGCCCAGCCAGACTCTGGGGCTGTGGCCCCGGGTAGCCTCTCAGCTGTTCCACGCTCCACCTGGCCGTGCCTTGAATTGCCACAGCCTGCAAAAGTGCTCTCCATGCAGTAATTGGAAGGCTGTCCTTCCAGCCTTGTCCTGCCCTCCCTCCCTGCCTGACACAAAGCCCCACTCCATTCTTCCTGGGTTCCTTCCTACTGGCCATGCCAGCTCTGTTCTCTCAGCAATCAGGGAATTGGAAAGAATCCCTAGTGATTTTTCCTGCTTTAGCCCTTGAGTACTATGCTTTGGGACAGCTGGAATCTGCTCTTCTCTCACTTCCTCTCCAGGGCATCCATTACCCGGTTGGGGGCACTTATTGTTACATTGCCCTCCCCATCCCCCATTTCCATTGGAGATACACTGTTTAACCACTTCCAGATGACATGGTTAGAGACAACTCGCTCACTTTCTACCAGGTATATAATCCAGTGACATTCCCAGACTCCCCCTGGGAGTGCAATGGGGGAAGAAAATGGTTGAAGACAACCATCCCTATATTCGGCCAAACTCCTTTGGTTACAAACAGCTGACTTAAGCAAGAAGACAAAAAGGATGCACTGGTTCATATTTAGAACGTCCAGAATTGAAGTTGACAACAGCCCAACCCGTATTCAAGGATTCAAATGAAAACGAGGTAGGGATTTTCTCTCTCTCTTCATCTCATTATCTCTTCCTTTTATCTGTTGGCCTCATTCCTTCTTCCTGCAACTAAGTTTCCCACAGGGCTGGGAATTCTCTAGGCTGACATAGTGTCACTCAGCAACCACAGTGGAGATTGCATCTATCCTTCCCTATACAGAGATCAGCAGGGTCTGAGCCGGTGCTGCATGGGCCATGTGACCAAGCTAGCCCAATCAGCGGTGCTGTAATGACTCAGCTGGTAGCAGGAGAAGCAGGACAGGGCAGCAGAAGCTGCCAATACTCCAATACTATCCCCTTGCCTTTCCTCCTTTGCCATTCACCTGCTACATATCCAAGTAGTGGCCCCTCTGTCTCTTTGCCCAAGGGCTCTGCTTTGTATGCAAGATAGGCTACCAGTACCCAGGATCAACCCTCAACCAGGGGGATGATGTACAAACCCCCCATGTGGGCTAACTCCAATTCTCGTCCTTCCCGATGTTCCCTACCACCCCGTAATACAGCTCCATGCCTACAGTGGCAACCAGCCTAATGACACAGCCCTTATTGCATTCCTTCCCGCTATATCTCAGGCCTCCACTTTTCCCCCAGTGTCTGAGTGCACCCAAATCCTCGCCTCAGGGTCTGTTCCTGGGAAACCTCAAACTAAGAGCATTTAACCCTGAGTCCAGTCCCTCCAGGGCCGTGTGGAGTGGGTGAGACACTCCCCCAGGGAAAGAAGTCTCTGGGCAGTGTGAAGCGACAGAGCCCTGTAGCCTTGGCAACCACTTCTACTCTTTCTCTCCTGCTTCTAGAGTTGGGAGATAGGACCCCACTTCCAAGATGCCCACAGTCACTTTGTCTTTTTGTCCTGGCCACCCAGGTACCTAAACAAGCGTCCTCTAATCAGTTAGTCTCCACTTGCCTCTGCCTGTCTCAGACACCCTAAAGCTGAGAGAGGCTGAGCTGCTCGCCCACAGAGACCTCCTGCTCGCTTATTCTTTTTTTGCAATTTCAGACAATAAAGGGAGTGCTTGATTTTTCAGATTTCCTAAAGGATAGTTTTAGGATATAAGTAAATACACAGAGAAAATTTATAACAAACTGCTATTTAGGAAATGTATCTCCTAGCACTGCTTTTCCCCTTACTGTGCCCTGTGACTCTACAAGATATGCTCAAACTCTTAGTAAACTGAGGGCAATATATACATATTTGCCCCTCTGTGTTCTATGGAAGACCCTTGATTTTTCTTATATTTTGATTTCTGCTTATTCTTTCCAGAGATTCAAAATAATTCATAGTTTTTTTAACATGCAAAAGTTTCTACCAAAATTCCTTTCAAGTGTCATCAGCATTTCTTAGAGAAAGCAAAGCCCAAAGCAATAAAAACCTAGCCCAACCTATGCCTTAACTTTGGGTGATTTTCCCCATTTCTATGCCTCTGGCCTTTGACACCGCATGATATCCTACGCTGATTAAAAGGCATTCAGGAATTTTCTGTGTACATGCCAAGTTCAGGGAAACTGTCCCCTGCAGGACATAGCATTGTTCACCGCTCTTAAAGGTCAGTCTCACATGATGTTGAGCCGCACGTGTCCCAAGATGGTCACCTTTTAGCTAGATACAAGATGTGCCACTGGTAATGAATCACTTTTCTATTAGCTCTGTTTATCTGCTGTTATTGGGGTCAGTTATATTCTACATTGGTGGATGAAAAATGTTACCTTCAAAAAATTTTAAACTTAAACCGATTACAAACATATTTTTGGAAAGTATTTTTTAAATGGTTTGTACTTTTCTGTGCCCGGAAAAGAGAACAATGAATGCATTTTGTTTTCTACATAGTTTGGTATCTTGATGATTTAGGGTTATTTGATAAATAGCCATCCTCATTATCATCATCTAAGCTATAAGAAAACGACGTTATCAAGAACTTTCAAAGTAGGTAGAATTGGGTGATGCTCCCTATAACTGGTCTTAGAGCAGTGTGCTTAGTGAGGTCCCTTCTTTGTATCTCCTCTCCTATTTTCTTCTCCTTCTTTCCTTGATTTCTTAGCAGACAGTCCCTAAAAACCAGTTCTTTCCTTTGCTCTCATTAATTCACTCAGCAGATATAACTTAGCACCCAATGTAACCCCAGCACTATTCAAAGTACAGGGACTTTGACAGTGCTTTGCTTTCATGGAGCTTATATTTGGCAGATAATGCCTACTATCTTCTTTAGCCTTCCCTCTCATCCTTGCATTCCTCTCATCTTCCAAACCAATGGAACTTAAGTAGAATTATGTTTACAACAGGATTACATGAGCTCTGAGCAAGGGTGCAAGGGTCTTGTCCATCATTTGTTCCAAAAAGTTTTAGTGCATGCACTATGCAAGGTGAGTATTTGGGTACTGAAAGCTCCTCTCAATTCTTTCTGGTTTGTTATTAGTGTATTATTATTGTGCCAGATAGTTCAAGTTGGGGGACAATAGCCCCTGGATAATTAAGTCTCATTTACTTTGATTCAGATAAATATACCTTCTAAGAAAACCAGTTCCCATTCTGGCCCACAGCAAAAGTGACACATGACATAAATGGGTCTTAATGAATTTCTGTTTAACATTGGAAAGGACTTTGCAGGATACGTGATAAGAGGAAGTGTACCTTGGGGCCAGCTCTGCTGGTGCATTCTGAGTTGGTTTAGTGACATTGATTCCATGTACATTAAAGAAACAAAAGCCCTACCCCAACTATGCTGGGGCTGTAGCTTAGAAAACAGGATCAGAGCTGATACCCAAACCATACTCTTTAGATTTTCCCATTTGAGGGGACAGCCTGGCAGCTGCCACCTGGTCAATCTCTTCATTTTTAGCACTTGGAAAAAGGCAGCCTGCCAACTGGCCACCTGAGGCTGTTTTTCTTTGTCGACTTGGTCACTGATTTTTTTCTTTTTCCATTTGTTTGGTTTTTCTCATGTGCTTGAGTTTGGCCAAAAGGAAAAAAAATAATCTTCAGCTAATCCAAGTGATCACGCTGTGTGCATAGGAAAGAGAAAAACTGAATCTTTTTTTCTGGCTGCCTTCCTGACTGCCATAAATTGTCCTCCAACATGCACAGAGAGAGGAGAGCCAGAATTTCCATAGAAGGACTCCAACCCAGGAAACCTGGACGTGCCTCATTTTTTAGGAGAACTGCTCTCTGGTTTTTAGGCCCCCCCCCCCCGCCAACTCCACACTCATGGAAGAAATTTTACTTATTATAGTTGTTTTTAAGGAGACACTGTTGACTTCAGACAGAAGCTAGAACGCAATCTAAGGCCCCAGAAGTGAGCGGAACTTCTAAGACATGAGGCAAAAGTGAAGGAGCCCACACGTGCTCAGTTACCAAGTCACAAAGTAAAAGCCTCTTAAAAATAGGTTTGAAACCACACATGACATCTCTTTCTCCAAATCATTTACCTGTTAGTAATTACAAGCAATCTCCCCCTTCTAGAAAGTATGCAGTTTAATCCTACAATCTAAGATTTTAAGGTTTTAATTATGGAAAGGCAAGGGGAAGGAAGGAGATCTCAGGCTCTTATCTCCACCCCCCTCCACAGCACCGAAGCTGCGGAGACGTGCTCACTACTTCAGTCAAAAGAGAGGCAAAGACTCCCTGGCTAGCTCGTGAATTCATAAGACTTCTTGGTGGTTCAAAATGTGCAACTTTCCCATGAGGGCTTAGGAAGAGAAAGGGCTCCCAACTTCTCTGCAAATGCAATTAAGTTGTCAAAAACAAATGCCAGTTCTGGATTAGGACAATAAATTTTTCATCTGGGTCTACTCTACATCGTGGAGCAGGAAAGGGGCCTCCCAGCCAGCTAGCAGTTGGAGTCAGGTCCAGGGGCCTTTGAGCATAGCTCACCTTCAATTCTTTTAGGCCCGAAGTGGAGTCAGAGAGATGGACCCGAGTTTCCACCTGCCTTATAGCGGGACAGAGATCCGGGTGAGCTGTGAAAAGCTTTGCTCCCATGTTTGTTTCCAAACACAATTTTCCCCTTACAGGTTACAATATATTTTTGCTAAGTCTTATTACAATATAAACGGAATGTTAAACTTTTACATTAAGAAAAGTTCTTATGTGGTCCAGAAGAAATGGGAGCGATAATCTAGTTAGTAAAGAAGTTAATTGCATTTACATTTACATAATGATTAGTATTGAAGGCTGTCAGATTTACAGTCAATGTTCCTTTTGAATATATTGCCTTTCAATATATAGAGGGTGCCCCTGGTAATTGCAGAAGTCAAGATACAGTATACAGGATAACAAAGTTATTGATATATATTATTATAATTTTAATACAGTTTTTTCCTTTTTAAAATATGTATACATTTTTTGGCACCCTCTGTATGTATTAATTATATATCTCATAGTTCCTAGCAGAGGTTGGGGCCCTTTGTGGCTTCAAATAACACATACTTTTCAAAAAGACAGAAGGCCCGTATAAATTAACAAGGAGTTCATAATGATGTTGCAAAACTGAATTCAAGTAAGTGGATTTTGAATAATTTTTATTCCCTTTCAAGTATGATATTTTGCTTCTAAGCACAATATAGATGCTAAAGCCTTCTAGCAAATATTATTTTATGTTATAGGTGTGTGTCTATGTCAATAAATGGGATCTTTAACATGATATCCATTTCCTAGCTGGGCGTGGTGGCTCACGCCTGTAATCCTAGCACTTTGGAAGGCTGAGGTGGGCGCCAGCCATATACACCAGAGCTGGTGGGTTCAAATCCAACCCAGGCCTGCCAAACAACAATGACAACTACAACCAAAAAATAGCCAGGTGTTGTGGTGGGTGCCTGTCATCCCAGCTACTTGGGAGGCTGAGGCAAGAGAATTGCTTAAGCCCCAGAGTTTGAGGTTGCTGTGAGCTGTGATGCCACAGTACTCTACCCAGTGTGACAGCTTGAGTGAGACTCTGTCTCAAAAACAAACAAACAAACAAAAATCCCCAAACAAAATATGATATCTATTTCTTTCTTATTGATTCATGGCAAATCTTAACTGTGATAATTCTGAAATCCAATCATTTAGCACTGAGTTAGACTGTTTCTGCGGAGAACAAAGTGAAGAGAGTATTTATCAGAGAATCTTCAGTTTCATTTCAACATGAGTTGAAGCCAAATCCAATTCCAAATCAAAGTATTATTTGGGATCTAGAATGAGTTTTCTAGAACAAATAAATTAATTATCAAGCGATTATGTAAAAGTTTTGTCAACCAAAATCTCAAAGCCATTTGCCTTTTCAATGCCAGAACAACAGGGGCAGAATTTCAGAGCTTCAATACCTTCTTAGTAGGCTGGGTGCGGTGGCTCAGGCCTGTAATTCGAGCACTCTGGGAGGCTGAGGCAGGTGGGTCGCCTGAGTTCAGGGGTTTAAGAGTAGCCTGAGCAAGAGTAAGACTCCAGTTATACTAAAAACAACACACACACACACACACAAAACAATTAGCCAGGTGTTGTGGAAGGTACCTATAGTGCCAACTAATGGGGAGGGTGAGGCAAGAGTATCACTTTAGTCCAAGAGTTTGAGGCTGCTGTGAGCTATGTTGCTGTAGCACTCTACCCAAGGTGATGGAGTGAGACTCTGTCTCAAAAATCAAAACCAAAACAAAACACAACCTTCTTAGCACTGTAAGAAAGCAGCTTGGAAAATCGATCTTGGGTTGGCTCATGGGCAAGGGTCCTCTATAGTTGTTCAGAAGATGCATTGAGTCTCTCAGCTGCTGGCTATGCTTGCAGGGTAAGGAACCCACACATCTAAGGATAACCTGTCATTAGGCCAATGACTTGGAGCATTGGGTGGATGTAATCATTGCTGGTAAAGGGAGGATTGCAGACCAACGGCAGATCAAAGTGATCCCAAAAGAACTTATCTGACTATCTGAAAACTTGTGACCTTTAAAAACATCTCCAGTGGCTCCTCTACCCACCCATCTCATGTGAGATAAAGCCCAAGTCCTTAAACACAGCCTCAGAGCTCCAGGGGACCTGAGCTGGCTTGACATCCCAGAGGGAATTGTCCCCACTAACGCCTCCTCCATGCAGTCAGAGGATAAGGAATAAGGGGGGGTGGATGCCAGTGTTATCAGGCAGAGTGAATTGCATTCCACTAAAGGGGCTCTGTACCCCCATTAAGGGTTCCAGGAAGGGCAGCCTTCCTTACGAGGCAGTCAAGGGGGCACTACATCTGCACTTGATCTTAGCCAAAAGGCTAAGAAGCCGTAAGAGACATACAGCCGGTATCCTGCTCACCAGGCGCAGAGCAACTTAAAGACATGTCATTTATTCCTTCTTTCAGCAGAATGCTTTTGAAATTCATCCATGCTGTCTACATATATCAGTATTCATTCCTTTTTTTTTTTTTTTTTGCAGCTGAGTGCCACTCTGTTGTCCAAATATAATTTATTTATTCACTCTCATGTTAATAAACATGTTTTTATTTTGCCCAGTTTGGAGCTTATGATTAAAACACCTATGAACATCTTGCGTAAGACTTGTTATTGGCAGGTGTCTTCATTTGTCCTGGACAAATACTTACAGGTGCAATCAGTGAGTCATAGCTTTTCAGTGCAGTGGCATCATTTTACACCTCCACGAGCATGTGTGAGAGTCCCGATGGTTCCGAGTCCTCGCTAACACTTGGTGTTTGTCTTTCTAATGTTCGCCACTCTTGCGAGTGTGTAATGGCATCACACTGTGGTTTTTCATTTGTTTTTCCTCAATTAATGTTGACAGCTTTTTCATGTGCGTATTAGTCATCGAATATCTTTTTTGGTGACGTGTCTGTTGAAGTCCTTTGCCCATTTTATAGTGGTTGTTTGTCTTCTTGTTAGTGACTTTATACCTTCCAGATATGTGCACTGTAAATACCTTCTCTCAGTCTATGGCTTATTTCCCAATAACATGTCACAGATGTTATGTTTTCAATGAATAATAGTGTTAATTTCAATGATGTCTAATTGATCAAGCGTTTCATGTTTAGTACTTTTTTAGTCTTCTAGTAAATCTTTGCTCACCTCATAGTATTTTACTGCTAAAAAATATTATTCTCTATTTTCTATAGAAGTTTTACAGCTTCCACTATTCAAGTCTATGATTTTGCTGGAATTAATTTGGGGGTGGCATGAGGTAGGGGTAAGGACTCATTTTTTCCCATACATTTTTGTGGTTTCCCTGGCTCTATTTGTTTACGAAAACCTTAACTTTAACCATAAACTTGCTTTGGCGACTTTGGAAAAATGGCTGGTATACATGCAGATGTAATTCTAAATTTTTTGTCCTATTCTACCCATCTAGTGAACATTTCTTATGCCAGTATCAGAATTTTTTTTTTTTTTTTTGAGACAGAGTCTTACTATGTTGCCCTCAGTAGAGTGCCATGGCATCACAGCTCACAGCAACCTCTCACTCTTGAGCTTAAGTGATTCTCTTGTCTCAGCCTCCCTAGAGGCTGGGACTTCAGGCACCCTCCACAACACCCGGGTATTTTTTGGTTGCAGCTGTCATTGTTTAGCAGGCCTGGGCTGGGCTTGAACCCGCCAGCCTCAGTGTACGTGGCTGGTGCCCTTCTCACTGAGCTGCAGGAGCCGAGCTTGGTACCAGAATATTTTGACTATTGTAGCACCATAGTAGGTCTTAAAATCAGGCAGTGCATGTCCTCCAATTTTGTTTCTCATCTTCAGGATTATTTTGGCTATTTTAGGAATTCTGTTCTTCCATGTAGGTTTTAAGAGGGACATTTTCATTTTTACAAAAAGTCTTCTGGGATTTTTATTTAGATAGCATTGAATCTATAAAATCAGATGAGAAAACTGATTTTAAATTATTGAGTCCTCCAATCCATGGAAACATTAAATTTGTTCATTTATTTAGGTCTTCTTTAATTTCTGTAGGAATGTTTTAGAGTTTTCAATACGGAAGGAATATAGATCTTTTGTTAAATTTTTATATAAATGATTTTTGATGCTACCACATACTATACAAGAAATTTCTTTAAATTTTACTTTGTATCTGTTTGATACTATTATATAGAAGTATAATTGATTCTTGCATTTAATCTTACATGTGGCAATCTGTTACAGCTATTTATTAGTTCTAGTAGTTGCTTTGTAAATACTGTGAATACCTCCGGCATATGCGGCTGGTGCCCTACCCTTTTGAGCCACACGCACTGCCCCGACTGTCCATATCTTTACTGATTTTAAAAATACAGTTATCTAACAACAGATGAAAGAAAAATGCAAAAATCATATACTATAACTGTGGAATTTTCAACATTTTGCTGTCAGTCTATAATTTTTTCCCCACATCTTTTATGATTCTGCTATTAGGCACGTACATATTTATGACCGTTGTATCCTGGAGATGAACTGACACTTTTTCCGTTACTGCAACTAGAGTTGCTATCTTATTGTTTTATTTCCTCAGTATCTCTAACACAGGCCAAGTATATAGCAGGCTCTCAATTAGTCGTTATTGAACAGAAGCCCACAGCATGCTGAATTAACCCTTGCTGAGAGAACTCAGTTCTATCCATTGGCTTGGTCCTGTCCTTGCTTACACAGTCTCTCAAGCAGCTGCCTCGTCTTGCCTTGCCAGGAGACAGCACAGACTGAACGGTTCTCTCCTCCAGCCCCATTGTCTTTCCTTCCTTCACGCTTTTCCAGATAGGGACACAGAAAGTCAAGCGCCTAGAAGTGAAGAGACTCCTGTCTCCAACAGCAGTTCTTTATAATGAGGATTTGAACATCTGCCCAAGTTCTACATTTAGGGTTCAAACTTTTAGATGCTGCATTTCCTGACGTTGAAAATAACAACACAGAGAAAAAGTAATGAAGCAAGGGGTGGGTAAGGAAGGATCACGTCCACACTGCTCCTCTCATCACTGCTCTCAGTATTCTAAAGCCTTCTCTGCTTCCTCACACATACCCTCCCTCTCCACACTTACCCCGCAACATCCGTATTCTCTCCATTTGGGCCATCTGTGCAGAGATATAAAATCCCAATGCTCTCAATAGCTTAGAAACAATCTCTAAAATGCTTAATAAAAGTGCTTAGCTATTTGACAGATGAATAGGACACCTTGTGAGGAAAATACGGCTGGCATGGTACCATCATGACGTCCCTTACCATCACGATTCTGCACCTGCCCATCTGCTCAGGCGGTGCTGCTGACAGTTGGCAATGCACTTGGGTGCAATTTGAAAGACTTCAAGTTCCGAACAGCTTTCTCTCTTGCTTTCCACACATCATGGTGCCTTTTTGATTATTCTCCTATCAATTCCTATGGCTTAACTGCAATCTTATTTCTTTTCCCATCTTGCCAAATGTGTGCTTCCATCAGTCTCTGTTTCAAAGTGAAACATGAGTAGATTTTATGATGTGTATACATGAGAAAACACTTCAAGCTGTGCAAAGAGACAGGGTTAGATAACTGAGAGGACTAATGTGTAAGCTAATGGGTCATGACTTGAGAGCACCGTAGCAGAGTTGTCACTAACAGGTTCTCGGTGGGTCTATATGGGTTTGAAGACCACCTCTGTCACCTGTGGGTTTGTGACCTCCCCTTTCTCTGTAACGTGGTTTCTGTAAAATTAAAAGGAACAGGGCAGGCGACACAATTTGCATGTCTTAATGACAAATAAAAATGCAGAGTCCTTTGCTCAAAAAACAGGGGAAAAGTGCCATTCTAGGTATTAAAATATCAAAATTGTTCCTTTCAACTGTGGTTCTTGAGCACAGAATACTTGCGGGGTGACCACAGACCCTCACAGGTGCATAAACATGGCCTTGCAGTGGCTGGGTTGTCCCTCAACCAGGTGGAAGTAGGGCAGTCAGGCCAGGCAGCCCCCGTTCATGTGTCTGCTGTCTGACCTATGGCAGATAGGTGATCCCCAAGGGAATTTAAGAAGGGACTAAGTATCCGGATCAGGGTGGGGCTGATGGTGACAAACCCTCCGCAGCTGAGTCATCTGATGAATACTCATGGGGTTGCCAGACACCAGGGGACCCACATGCCTGCCCCGAATCCCCCTTATGCCACATCCCTCACTGGGGGCTGGAGGATCTCTGTGTTTGCTATATGGGGGCAGAGAGGTGGGCAGGGAGACAGGGGAAGCTGAATGAGATTTGAGCTGAGTCTCTGAGACTCAGATGCGTGCACTTCAGTCTCATGGGACTACACTTAAAAAAAAATTCAAAGATAATTTAGTAACAATTTCAAAGGAATATAGAAGATTAAACTCTTAAGTGCTGGGCTCTTCTGAGCATGAAACCCTATGTAAATGTACTGGTCACTCACCTATGACACTGGCCCTGAAAAATAATAACACAATGCCTGAGGCAGAGTCAGGAGTCAATAAATGTAAGTTATGTACAGGAATATGTAACATTCCACAGTGCAGGCACATTTATGGATGGGGATGTCAGTGTCTGGGAAAGCAATGATAAAGGAATACTCAGTCTCAGGGGGCTTGTGACTCTGGCCTCTGACAGAGTTGTGGATCGATCCCAGCACTGGGTGGGTAGCCTCACCCTGCCCTGGCCCTGAGTCTACTGAGTCACTGCAATTGCTCCAGCATGATAAATACATATGTTTTAAGCAGAGAAAACTGAGTTTTCCAAAGTCAGCGGCTAAATTCAGTTCCATCTCAGTTCACCTTTAAAAACTAGTGATGTAATGAAGATCTGGTCATTACAGTATTGCACCAAGTCTCTTCCGAGTCCTCTTGCTCATGTCTGTAGCTCACCAGGTGAAATGACTTTGAACTGCTAATCCACAAAACAAACATCCTTTGGGCAAGAATCGCCTCGGTAGTAAATGTCAATCAAACTTGTGCTGGAAGCTAAGGGAGCCCAGGTGAGGTGCCAGCCGTGTACCATCAAAGCCTCCACGCTTTGAGGGCCTGCTTTGAAGGAGTTCAGTTTTGGAGTCGGGTTTTCCATAAGCCTGTGAACACAAGCTTGTGGACTTTCTAAACACACATTCGTGGACATTGTCTAAGCAGCAAAATTCCTTGGGAGAGCTCGATCCCTCCTTTTTGGCACACACAGAAGCACACTGTCCCGACTGTGCTGGTTCTGCTAGCACAGGCTTTTTGAATGTTTGGCCCCGGGAGTCTAGAGTGTAAAGTGACTGCTGTCACTCAGGGCGAAGGATGACCTTCCCCATCCAGAAGTCAGGACATGCATAAAACAAACTGCTAGAGAAGAAAATCTTGAAACATCAAGACTATCTCTTTGAAAATACATGGGAAACCGTATCTTATGGGAGGGAAGGCAGATTGTTATCCCATTGAATAATTCATTTAAAAATAAGTGTCCCTATAAACTCTCTCTTTTGAGAGAGTTGACATTTTCATAGTTAACTTCAACTAGAAATCTCCCTTATGGTCAAGACACAGGACAAAAAAATTCTGGTCTGCCAAATAGTAAACACAAAATGATGCCCAAGTTATTCTATTATAGTCTGAATTGAGAACCATCAGAACTGTAATCGGGCAATGTCTATTTTATCAGGACCTAGGATGGGTGTAAGTCCTTTATATGAATTAACTCGCAAACAGATGAGGAAACTCTTAAATAGTTTGGAGTTAAATGTTCTGTTAATGGCAGAACAAAGATTTGAGCTCTCTGGTCTGTCTCTAGAGCACACACTGCTTGGCCCAAGTTCAAACTCTATGATAGTAAAGGCCTTTCATTTAAAAACTCAGCCTAAAGGAAACATTTCGAAACCAAAGCACTATGATAACAGAAATTATGCTCTGCTGGTCTTTATACAAAACCAACTTGTTACTTCTATATACCCGATACATTATCTATGTAATGGTCCCTTTTTATACAGTTTTAAAAAGGAAACATCCTATACAAATAAGTTGCAATAAAAGTTTAAGCCCAGACATACCCATGAATGTTTCCAGAAGTGGTGGCATTAGGCTACACTTGCCATTATTTTAAGTCTACCATCTGATAATGCTGTCCAGGAGCAAAAGGGCTTGGAGCCACCCAGCTCATTCCAATTGCTTTATTAAGAGTAGATTGGTTGGGCGGTGCCCGTGGCTCAGTGACTAGGGTGCTGGCCTCATATACCAACAGTGGCGGGTTTGAACCTAGTCCCAGCCAAACTGCAACAACCAAAAAAAATAGCTGGGTGTTGTGGTGGGCACCTGTCATCCCAGCTACTCAGGAGGCTGAGGCAAGAGAATTGCCTAAGCCCAGGAGTTGGAGGTTGCTGTGAGCTGTGTGATGCACCGAGGGTGATAAAGTGAGACTCTGTCTCTAGCAAAAAAAAAAAAAAAAAGAATAGATTGGTTGGATTGGGAATATATTTTCACCTTCAAGCTATTAGGGCTTTTTGAAAGATTGAAGTGGGATATAAAAGAAAAAGAGAACTCCTGGGTGGCTCCCAAGTTCCTGATGATGAGCTGCCCATTATGCATTCAAGGTGGGAGGTTAATCAGACAGATAGTTGATGATGGCAGTTGGGGGAATGGCCCTGCATAGAGATGTAGTAACTGTAAATACAGTTTTCAGCATGAACAAAGTATTTCAAACTCTGAGAGTGCATCATCACTGAAGTCTCTACTGATAGAAAGTTTAGACCGTGCTACTCAAATTAGGACGCATGGATCAACAGTGCCAGCATCACCTGGGAGCTCATGAGCTATGCAATTCTAGGGCCCATCTATGCATTCTAGGCCCACCTATTGAACCAGAACCTTACTAGCGGAGGCCTACCAAATTTTGCCTACTAAATTTTGAGAACCACTAGTTTAGAAATTAGGAAGATAGGAAGAATCTGAGAAGTTATCAACCAGAAAGAGGGTGTCATGTACTGAAATGAGGCCAATGACGTGTTACAAGCAGAGGAGTGTTCATCCCCTGGGTCATGAGCTCCTAAAAACTGTCCATCAGATGTACACAGCTCCCACAACACAGAGGCCACTGGTGTCATCTGTAGGTGAAGCTTTGATGGAGTTGTGTGTGGACAGTCATCTAATGAGCTGAGTTTAAGAGAGAAGAGGGGATATGTGGAGAGAAATTGGAGACCACAAAAATAAGTCTTTGGAGGGATTTGCCTCAAAGTTAAGGAAGGAAATGGACAGAAGCTGGCAGGGGAAGAGGAACTGAGAAAAAACTTTCTCTCTTTTCTTTTTTTCTTATTTTCTTTCCCCCATTTTTTTTTAAACAAGGGAGTTATAACAGCATACTTCCATGATGTTGGATGTGATCCAGGGCAGAGGGGTACAGTGAGGACTCAGGAAGGAGCCCCAGACAAGCAGTGTCGCCAGGTAGGTGGGCAGATGGAGGGAAGTGCCAAGTGAGGGCCAGTCCAGCCAGAGGCACATCTCCCACAGGACCAGTGTGACAGGGCCTCTGTGAACCAGATGCATAGGCCAGAAGTGGGCCCCTGTGGTGGGGCAAGTGCTCCCTGGAAATTCTATCCTTATTTATTCCTTTTGCTCAGTCCTTTAGGTCGCTGGGAGCATTCAGTTTTGATAGACATAGCAAGCATCAAAAGGGTAATTTCTTTTTTTTCAAAGAAGATTTTCTAAAAAAATTGTATCCGGTGCACTCTACCTCCCCACCTCACACACAGAGTCATACACAGAGAGGGAAGAAGCCCCAGCATGCCACCATGGAAAATTCTGGACTATCAGGAACAGACATGGGCTCAGAATGGCCATAGCATGGAAAGAAAGGCAGGCCACAGGCTCAAAGAGTGATCTGCAAGTTGGTGTTTGAACACATTCCCCGGGTGGCTGTGAGGGAGGAGAGAAAGCAGAGAGGGTGTGTGTAGTCTCTGTGAGCCACACACCCCACCGCGGGACTGGTTGGCTGGGTACGGGGAGAACTGAGTCGGTGTGGTTTGGGCTGAGGGTAGGGACGATGAGGGGGGTGGAGGTGCAGGCAGGGGAGCCAGGTAAAGAAGTTCACGGAGTGGAGGGCAGAATGGGAGGATGGGCCATGACCGGAGGAGATGGTAGGGCCTGGGTCCTGAAGACAGATGTTTGCATCTGAACCTGGCTCCCAGCTCCCAGCTGTGTGACCTTGTACGAGTTACTAAGTCTCACTTTCTTCCTCTAAAATATGTACATATATGATACCGTGATGCAAGTATAACACACACCAGCCAGCAGAGCAGATAGATAATAAGTACTTAGTAAATGTAACTCAGGAATGTTAAATAAGGGGGAAAGAGAGACAAGAAAGAATTATGTGGTGGGGAGAATGAGAAACATAAATAGGAAAAACAGAAAAGAAGAGAAAGAAGGAAAAAGCAAATATAATAGACAACTGCATAACCAACTCTTTTTTTTTTCTTTTCTTTTTTTTTTTTTTTTTGAGATAGAGCCTCAAGTTGTCCCCCTGGCTAGAATGCTGTGGCATCACAGCTCACAACAACCGCCAACTCCTGGGCTCAAGGGTGTCTCCTGCCTCTGCCTCCCAAGTAGCTGGGACCACAGGTGCCCGCCACAATGCCTGGCTTTTTTTTTTTTTTTTGGTTGCAGCTATCATTGTTGTTTGGCGGGCCCAGGCTGGATTCGAACCCGCCACCTTAGGTGTATAAGTGCCTTAGCCACTTGAGCCACAGGTGCCGAGTCACCAACACCTTGAAATATAAACCCAATCATATTTTTGATAAAACGTGAAAATTCTGAGAGTATTGTGTCTCGCTAGAATGTGTTTCAACAGCACACCTCTTTGAATCCTAGTCTCTTTGTAAACATCATGTTCAAAACTTTGAATTCCAATAGGAAAATTTAAGCTCTGATTGGTGAATAGCTTTGAAATCCTAGGATTACCATATCAGAGCCAGTAAGTCATTCAATGGCATGTTTATAATGTTTTCTATTCTTTTAGCCCTCCTTTCAATCTCATTGTTGTAATGTTTTCTATTTTTAAAGAGCTTTTGTGGCATTGCCCAGGCAGTAATCAAAACACTTTGTGTGCAGGATGAGGCCACTCATGGTTGCAAGAGAGAATGGATAGAACATACCATAATCGGCACCAGATGTCAAATTATGAGGAATGTGACAGGGACGACACGGGCTCCTTCCCTGGACTCCTTTCAGAACCAAATGGAAGACTAGGGCTCTGAACTGACAGGGTCCTAAGGGACCTGGGAGGAAGGGTTTTCCAACCTCAGCACTTTGTCTCATATCGTTTGCTAGAGTTTGGATATTTGAAACCTCCACATGCTGAAATTTGGTCCCCAGTGGTGGACAGGGGGCCTAGTGGGGTGTGTTTGGGTCATGGGGGTGGGCTCCTCATGAATGGCTTGGTGCCATCTCGAGGGAATGAGTGAACTCTCACTCTGTTAGTTCCTGCAAGAGCTGGTTGTTTGGGAGCTGGCACCACTCCGCCACCCTCGTGTCCTCTCTTGCTATGTGATCTCTGCCTGTGCAGGCCTCCTTCACCTTCTTCCACCAGGGAAGCAGCGTGAAGCTCTCACCAGAACTGGGTGCCAGCACCAGGCTTCTTTTATAGTCTACAGAACATGGCCAAATAAGCCTCTTTTCTTTAGAAATCCCTCAGCCTCAGGTATTCTTTTATAGCAACACTAACTGGACTAAGACTAATCTCTCTGGCTTGAGTACAATGGTGTGGTCAGAGGTCACTGCAGTCTTGCAGTGAAATCCTGGTCTCAAACAATCCTCCTGCTCCGCCTCCTGAGTAGCTAAGACTACAGATACACACCACCACACCCAACTAATGCATTTTGTTTTGTAGAGACAGGTTCTCACTCTGTTGCCTGGGCTGGTCTTGAACTTTTGACCTGAAGTGATCTTTCCGCCTCAGCCTCCCTGAGTGCTGGGATTGCAGTGTGAGCCATCACACCTGGCCTAAGACATTCTTTTTAGCTGGACCCATATGCTGTTTACTAATTTTCTAAAGCTAGTAATAGAGATGCCAGAAATGTAGACACGCAAGAACGCAAACCTTCTGAACTTATTTGAACTTCATTCCCATTTTTAGCTCCAACTCCTGGTCAACTTCAAGTCCTCAACCCCTTTTCCCAGGGCTGTGTCTAAGTCCCAGGTGTTGATGTAATTCCAAGGCACTGGAGGAGGCAAGAAGTGAACCTTGCCTGTCATCTTCACAGGCTGAAATTCCCCAAGGATCTATGTTATACTATCCAAACTGTTCTCTTCTTGGCTGTTTCCTGTGCCTGGGAATGTTCGTTTTTCTTCCACTGTATTCAGGAGCCTAAAGAGACAGTGGAGCTGCCCAAGGCCTTTCGTCATTTTTTGTTTGCTTCTCTCTGACTTTACTAGGGCCAAGGGTATAGGTTCCATCTCTACTGAGATTCCCAAATTCTGCTGGGACTTGAC
This sequence comes from Otolemur garnettii, assembly GCF_000181295.1. NCBI lineage: Eukaryota > Metazoa > Chordata > Mammalia > Primates > Galagidae > Otolemur > Otolemur garnettii. Next base: position 8,517,263 of record NW_003852412.1, read on the forward strand.
TGGTGGGGGAGGGAGGGCTGTGGGGTGGGGTCTCTAGGGGGGAGTTCCCCTGCCCCCCACCCCCGCAGTGACCCATTAGACTGACATCGTCTTTCTTCCTCTGACTGGACTTCGCTCAGTCTGGACAACTTTCCCTTGTCTATGGGTAAGAAAAGGCACTGGAGGGAATCGAAAATAGTTCTAAGCAATTGCAGAGTTATTCTAATCTTGTGTTTGTATCTTGGGCCCAGGCTTCTGAAAGGGGAAGCCAAGGGTTTGGTTCCTTTGTCATCCTGCTTGGACAGCAGTGCCCTTTCCCAGCAATAGAAACAAAAGCCCAGGTGCTGAACTTGCTGCTGAGGTGGGGGTGAAGGTGGGGGGACTGAGAGCAATAATTATTACCTCAACATTATCCCCCACTGGGTGTGTGCCTCTTGCCAAAAATGCTTCCTAAAATTATTTCACCCTGAATCATAAAATAAAACCAGCATGATGCCCAGCATCATGGAAAAGAGCTCCAATTCCCCACCCCAGCCAGGGCAGCAGGATGGTCCCGAGGGCAGAAGCTTGAGACAGGGGTCCCAGGCAGAAAGTGGGACATACTCTCACATGCATTCTGGAATCCTGCTCAGAGCATATTTTCCAGTCTTGGGGAAATTTGCCTGTAAGTTTCCACGGGATGGCATCTACCTGGGAAGCCCCATCCCACTTGGCACCAGCTCACTCTGAAGACACCTCACAACAGATGCTGGGTTTCAGTCCAGACTCCTGAGACATGTTTTCAGTGTATGTGTGCTGCTGGGGCCTAGGAGGAAATTGAGCCAAAACATGGCGGGAGACTATGCGAAAGACTTCCCCTCCCCTTGCCTGGGTCTTTGAACGTACTTGTTTTTTCCTAGAAACGTGGCTGGTGGTAGCAAGGGCCATGACAGTGCAGCCTGCGAGGGGCCACAGACTGGGATGTGCAGCAGCTTCCCAGGGGAAATTACTCCTGGGTGTCTCAGCTGGACTCCTCCATCTCCAGGACAGCTTTGTTTGGAATAGCAGTTTTCAAACTATAATTAGCATAAGAATCAACTAGGGAGCTTTTCCATGATGTGGATTTTCAAGCATCAGCCTAAGACAGCGGTTCTCAACCTGTGGGTTGTGACCCACAGGAACTGTATTAAAGGGCTGGGGCCTTAAGAAGTTGAGAACCAGTGCCCTAAGATATTCTGGTGCCTTATATCTGGGGTGGGATCCAAGAATCTGTTTTAGTAAACACCCTGTGTGATTATGATATGTGTTAACAAACCGCACACTGAGAAATAGAGTGGTGGGACCTCTTTGGCAGCCCTTGATAAGGTCAGCTACAGGGACCCCTGGGTTTCTATGCAGCCAGCTGGCCATTCCCTTTCTACAGTTAAACCTTAAGACCTGCAGCTCACCTGTTCTCTACAGCCAGGTGAATGGAGATGCCTCCTTTACCTGCCCACCCATTTCCCATTAACAGTGAAACAGCACTTGGGCAATTGTGAAAAGCACTGTGTCCACAAGACATCTCAAAACAGGTGTCTGGAAGCCCATGTAAACAAACAATGGAAAAGACAACTTCTGGGCTTGCTTTTGCAACCCTGAAGCACTTAATTGTCAATCCCACACAGTTTAAGACTTGCTTATACCCTTCCTTGTCTGTCTGTTTTTTCTTGTGTGTCTTTGTCTTCCAAACAAACTGTAACTTCTTGGGAAGAAGGTTCAACCTTATTTTTTCTATTAACCTAGTATATGATTAGTGTTCAAGATAGGAGAGCTTTTGACTTGTGATCAGGTTGCTTCCAGAAGTTCATTATTCAGCCAGTTATTTGGATCTTTTTTCTCATTAGGGCAGAGTAGTTGTATTCCCAGACCAGTCCCCAAATGTCTATTTAACTAGCAATATAGTTGAAGTACAGTTCTAATAGTGCTACAGGACCTAAAATCATCTATAATATTGCTTTTAGGGGAAAATGTGTTCCAGATTCCAATCGAGGATGCCAGGAACTCATTTTTCTGGCCATGGCTCCAGGACAGGACAGGACCCACATGCAATTAGAACTCCCCTCCCATGCTCACAACACATCCGTATATAGTTGGCCATCTTGAGGGGTATGTTCCAGAGATGGGGAAAGAGTGGCACAAGTTGCTATGAGGAGACTGGACAGGGAGATGGGGTAAGGCGTGCTCTTGCTGGAGTCAGGAAGAGGAATCTGGAAGAATGCCCATTTCAGGCGTGTGGCATCAGAAAGTGGTCTTGGTGGGAGAATGGAGGGGTCCAGGGGGCACTGACTCCCTTGGCTGCAGTTGCAGAGGCCAGCTGGGGCGGTCTGAGCAGTCACAGCAGCAGCAGCAGAAGCTGTAAGGGCCACACTGGCTGGGGTTCCATCATAAGCCTGTAGATATTTGGGTGGGGTAGTACTGGTATTTTAGTTATTTATTGCTTGGTAACAAACCAGCATAAAACATAGTGGCTTAAAAAAATAAAAAGATCAATCATTTATTCACAGCTGTGCAAGCTGGACTTGCTGGTGGTCATTAGGTGGCTGAATTCACTGGCAGGGAGACTGGGGTCTAGACTTGGCTGGATGTCAGCACTATACGATTCTCTCTCTCTTTCTCTTGCCCTCTCCCGTCCAGTCTTGGGATTTCTCCTCTGGGTGAATCTGAATCTGAATCTTTTCATGTGGTCTCTTCAGCAGGGTAGCCAGTCTTCTTTTATGGCAGCTCAAGATATCCAAGAATACAAACTACTAGAATTTAAAGCTAGACTGACCACCAGCACGGTTTCACTTCTGGGCTAAGTGGTCCCAGGACAGTCCACATTCAAGGGAAAGGGCTACATCAAGGTATGAATTCCAGGGGGCACGGCCACCACAGTGACAGACGACCACAGCTGAGCCCTAGCACCTGTGAGAGAGACTCTGAGGCCAAAAGCATTTAATTAAAGATTCTCCACGACAACCATGACAACCATATTGCTGAAGAACTTTTTACTTATCATTTCTTTTCATGTCGAGAAGTAAATCAGCTGGCTGTCAAATCCCCCATCATTTCCCCTTCACATTTCCCTCCGTCCGTTGTTTTCTTCTCATCGCAGAGCTGACAACTGCACAGACAGGCAGAGTCTTCAGTCCTGGTGCCATAAGGTGCTGGTAAACTGCAGGGGATTTTGAGGTATGCCTGGACAATAGCACATAAGTCCCCAAAGTTTGCAAACAGTTCATTAGTTTTTAAAAGCCCACTGATGCAGGTTCAAGGTTGGCCCTATAATAATGTTCAGTTTCACGTACTTACCCGAGTAGGGAGAGACAGGGGTGGGGATGGCGGGAGTGCTCTGGGAATTGCGTTGACTCCTGGTATGGTACAGACAGACCTGGCTGCCTCCCCCAAACTCCTCTTTGTCCTGGCTAAACTTATTTGTGGTGGCAATGTGCCCAGCCTCTTCTCCATCTAGTCTGGCCATGTGGCTACGTTCTGGCTAACGACATAGAAGGGGATATAAAGTCTGCACTAAAGGGTTGCTTACAGGGAGCATATTTCACTGGGAAGGGCCTTTGATGTCTTCCTCTTGTTGCCTGCACTCCATATGTAATGGCTGGTCCTCCAGCGCCAATTTGGTATCACCAGGTGACCCTAGGGTAGAAGTCACATTCCAGGTTGGTGGAGTATAGAGACAGATGGGCTCTGGGTTAGTGATGCCCATGGAGCCCTGTTCCTTCCCTGGACTCTAGGAATAGAGGTAGAGATCAAGGCCAAGGTGGCAGCAGGGAAGCCATTCTTGTTTAAGCCATTGTTATTTTGGACTTCCTGTTACAATTAACCCTATCTTATGTACCTGGTCATACCCGTGAGGATAAATAGCCCATTGTGAATGCCACATATTATAAATATTGCAGCAGAAAGATGGTTAAGAAACAGTGGTCGAGCCACAAGGAGTTCTCTCTCACTTGGATCACCTCCCAACCTCTCTCGCTCCCTTTCGTCTACTCAATCCTTAACGGACTGAGGAAGTATTGCTCTGTTTGGGCTATAGTGATGCAACTCCCCACCTCAAGGGCTTCCACTCCCTTTCCTAAAGATCCTCCCCACTTGCACCATTGTGTTTATCGTTTCCCCACCTGTATATCCCCATTGACTAGGGTAGCACCTGATGCAGCCTAAGTTTAATCAATATTTATTGAATAGATGAACAAACTTTTAATCTTCCCTGTGGCTGGGTGCAGACTCTGGAATGCCTTTTCCCTTTCCTGTTACTATACATTTCTCTTTTTGCTGTACAGTTTGTCTTTATTAAGCCTAGGGCTGAACCAGATAAGCTTTGCAACCAAACTCCGCTTAGGATGTGTGAGCAATACTTGCCGAATGAGCGGTTTCATATTTAAGGCATTGATCGACTGGAGTCCTAGAAGAGGGAGGAGAAGGGTCTCCCTGGAAGGGGAGGAATCATTCTCCTAAGAAAAGCAGAAGTGGGCATGTGATTTAAGTCAGGATTGCCACGGAGGATTCAAGGGGTTGGAGAGGCAGCTACCATAAAGCGGGAAATCCCGTGGCTGCCTCTCCATGGAGGTCTGGACGCAGAAGCCAGGAAACTGATTTGGGTACCATGGCATGGCATCTGTGGCCCACTCAGACAGGCATCTGCAATGGGCCCATTCCCCTGGTTTTCTCCATTCCTCACACATAACTTCATGGTAGTAGTCAAGCGGCCCTCACCCTCAGAGTCTCTTGATATTTAATCCTGTAGGTTCCCTCCCTTCTTTTTCTTGTTTATCATTAAAACATTTTATTTCAGGGCGGTGCCTATGGCTCAAAGGAGTAGGGTATCGGCCCCATATACTGGAGGTGGTGGGTTCAAACATGGCCCTGGCCAAAAAAAACAAAAAAAATATTTTATGTCAGTTATTTGAATATAAAGGTATATTCAACAGAACAATTCAAATAGTGAAACTGACAATCCCTCACCCCAGATTCATATTTTTTTTTATAGAGACAGAGTCTCACTTTATCGCCCTCGGCAGAGTGCCGTGGCATCACACAGCTCACAGCAACCTCCAACTCGGGGGCTTAAGCGATTCTCTTGCCTCAGCCTCCCGAGTAGCTGGGACTACAGGTGCCCACCACAATGCCTGGCTATTTTTTGTTGCAGTTTGGCCGGGGTCGGGTTTGAACCCACCACCCTCGATATATGGGGCCAGTGCCCTATCCACTGAGCCACAGGTGCCGCCCGGTTCATGTTTTTTTTTTTTTTAACTTAAGAATTTATTGAAGAGGATAAAACGGCTTGATGAGAATGATTAGATCAATACTCTGAAGAGCCAATATAACTTTCAGATATTAATTGCATACGATTATTAGAAAGCACACCCTGAGCTTTACGTCATTCCTGATTCCTTCTCACAGAGACGCAGAGCCCTCCTTCCACCTGCGGGGCTAGAGTGGCACCTCCGGAATGTCTCATGGTGACCTTACTTCAAGCCATCTTATCCGTGTCTGCTTTTTACTTCAGTGTCCTCATTACTAAATGTTACATTTGTGGCTTATCATTTGTCCAAAGGTAGGTTTTGAAGATGATATCTTCAGGAATTTATTCTATGAAAGATTCTGCTTCCATCTAATATGTTCTGGAAAATATTGGTGGGATATGGTGGCCCTTTTCTTCTTTGACTCAAGGGCTCATGGTCATCTTGAAAATCAGCCTCCTCTGACCTGATGTCATTTTCCAGGTCAGCCCATGGGAGAAGCCCTTTAAAGCTTCATTGTCTGGAAAGACGCTCTCTCTGATTGAACTTTGAATGAAACAAAGGGAGCAATGCTTTCCTGAGGGCCAAGGTGGTGGACAAGAGTGTAGAGAACATGGCAGCCTTGCAGCTGCAGGGTCTCCGTGCACTGCTAAAACCAGGAAGAGTGTGCAGTGGAGAGATTGTCCCTCTTAATCTTGTAACACCATTGCTCCATATACCACGTCACGATGACCCTTTTGCTTGTTCATAATATTAATATTTCCCTTAGATGTTTCTTTTTTTTATATTTATGTCTAAATACAGTTTGGTTGGTTAGTACATATTTCTCTAATGTCCATCCTTGTGAGAGATATCTCAAGTTTTAAGATTTCAGAAATGTAACTAACTCCCTGTTAATTTGGTTGTCTGTAATGGAGTACAGAGCGTCCCACGGAAACACAGTGTTAAAATTGGATTTTGAAGATGATGATGATAACTTATCAGGAACTTTGGAGACAGATGCTGAGATGTCCTTTGAACGTGGGTGGGTTTTTGGATGGCTTTGCTGCTGGAGGCCTTCTGGAAACAGATGGAAGTGCCATATAAAAAAGCATTGGTCACACTTTCCGCGGAATTAACTGAACTAAACGAGAGCATAAACATCTCACACAGATTGGCGATGCTGCTGCTGCTGACAACAATCTCAACCTTTTACTTTGAGGAATCTGAAAATTTTTTTTAAATAAACACATCTGGACTGGAAGCCAACCATGTAAATAAGAACTAGCCCCCTTGCTCCTGTCTGAAAAGACATCTGAAGGGGCTGGTTGTGATTTGCTGAGCATCTCTTAAATAAGGTGAAGGTCACTGGCTTTGCCCTTCTCTTACTTCATTGTTTATTTGATTTTTTTTTTCCACGGGAATCTACATCACAGCTCCAACAATGAGGGAAAAAAAATCCATCCCTTAGGTCTAAACAAATGTACGTCTCAGCTCTTGTCTTACAGTTAGAGCTGGGACGTGAATGCCAAACATAAATCCTTCTCTATCAACATGGCTTGGCAGTTGCCAAGTTTGGGGTGCAGAAATGTGGGGCTTATGAGCGGCTCTAAAGGGTGGCATTGGCTATGCTGTGACCCACTAAGTGACCCCCAAATACTTGCTTTCTGCCTTTGCTGCGGTTAAGAAATCTTTCAAAATCGCGATTAAGCATGTACAACACAAATTCCATGAGTGTTCCCGTGTGGAATCCTTTTCTCCATGTTGACCCCCCCATTTTTTTATGTACTTAAAATTATGCTTATTTTTAGTTTCTTTTCAGCCTGCTTTCCAAAGATTACCTGGCTTTCAAATATTGTTTTCTCCTGGGAGTCTCTAATTTTGCAAACACTCTGAGTAAACATTCCACAGTAATTAAGGTTGTAAGAGGGTAATACTTGTAGCGTCTCAGCTTCACCAGGTTGTCACCTTCCGAAGTGAGGAAACTAGTCTCAAAGCAACCCACCACGTATTTTACTATGTTGACTTCTCAAAGGAACTAAGATATTCAGCACTGAATTATCATCCCTGGAGACCACTGTTGGATAAAACATTTAAAAAAGGAAAAATGGTGTTTTGGGGGCCAGTTCTGCAAGCCTGACCATCACTAGTCAGCATCAAATACTCTTTGGAGATGAAAGGTAACTTTTTCCATAACACATTGAGATATAAACTCAACATATTCTTCCAGCAAATATGGATCTTGCTCTTGGCTTTCCATTGGTGATGTAATTTGCATGACTGTATTGGAAAGAAAATACATATTGAAAGTATTTGAGAAGCCTTGCTTGTTTCATCTTGGGGAAGCACTTCAATTTTCGGCCATCTACTTAATCTTAGTGTTAGAAACTTTGAGTTTTATTTCAAAGAGTGACCTAAAGATCCCTATCAAATGGAAAAGCCAAGATTACCCAGGGACATTCCAGACAAGTTCTCCTGCCAGAGGAGCACACAGCAGCACAACTTCTTTATAACACTGGTCCTAGCGGACAGGACTGAGGGTCAGATTCCAGAATGTTAAATTGTAAAGCAGTGGTTCTCAGATTCCAGCACACTTCCAAACCACCCGAGGGCTTGTTAAAATACAGATTACTGAGCCCACCCCTGGAGTGTCTGATTCAGCAGATTTAGAACGCGTCCTGAGCATTTGAGTTTCTGCCAGTGCTATTGGTCCTGGAGCCTCCCTTTGACAACCTCTGACCCAGAGTTTGGGTGGGAGCTACCCATCACTGATGGAGTGAAACAGATTGGGAGGTGTCACAGCATAAAATGAAATCTATCCAGGGAGCAAGGGGACACACATTGAGGTGAGAAGTTGGGCTTGTAGGTAGTGAGATTGAGCAGGGGATCTGAAAAGGCAAACAAGCAATTGGCACTGGGTTGTCACGTCTGCCAAAGCATCTCAGTCCAGAGACGAGAGATTGCAAAGGTAAGAAATTCTCACAGGCCAGATGGGTCAGCATCGGGGTAGGAGCTCTCAAGGCTCAGGTCACCCAGCTGGGGTTCAGGAAAGGGCTCCAAAGCTGTGGGAGCAACTGATAAGTATAGTATAATGTCCTAGCCTTAAAGGGAATCAGAAAAAGAGAAAAGATTATTAAAAAAAGAATTCAATGTACTGGTGTGTGTAACTTTTGCTGCTATAATCGATAAACTCCAAGTCACAACGACTTGACTCAGTAAGAGTTTATCTCTTACATAAATTTCAAACTAGGTACTCTTGTTCAATAAGCAGCTCTCCTCAAGGGGTGGGTTAGTGATTCAGTGACCCAGGCACCTTCCATCTTGTGGCTCTGGCATCATAAAATGTGACTTTTAAGGTCACTGATGAGGGGCAAAAGCATAAAGGATTGTACATGGGAAGTTTTTAATGGACCAGCACTGAAAGGGGCCTTCATCACTTCTTCCTGATATCCACTGGTCAGGAATTGATCTCAGGGCCGCATTAATTCAGTGAAACTAGCTGTGTGTCTAGCAAGCTATGTGTCCAGGGAGAAGAAGAAACAGTTTTGGTAGCAGCTAACCAGTCTCTGCCATGCTTACAGAATCATCACTACAAAGAAAAATCACCGTTATTATGTCATTCATAGGAGGGAGGTTTGCCCACCAGCCAGTGATGCAAGCGGACTCTTTAACTGTCTTGTCATTGCCTGGGGCCAGTAGGTGGGGAGCCAGGAGCATCTCAGGGCTGTGAGCCAGACAGGGCCAAAGATCAGCCCTGAATTACCAGCACTGGTGTCTTGTGTGGGTCTTTTTGTGGAAGGGCAACAGAGCACAGACTGCCTTTGTTGACCCTCTTGTAAGGGCACCAGTTCTATTCACAAGGGAGGAGCTCTCATGACCCGATCACCTCTTAAAGGCCTCACAAGTTAATGCTATCACATTTGCAACACCTGAGTTCTGGAGGAGACATATTCAAAACACAGCATCTCATGATAAAATTTCAGTGTTGACACCTGTAATCAGAGCATATGGCTCTCTTTGCTTGCAAACACATGGACAACTGGTCTCCAGCTCTGCCTAAGGATCAACAGAAACAAGAAATTCTTGAGAGTTATTCTAACCATCCATATCTGTAGGCCCTCTGAGCTCTATCTGTATGGCAAGATAAATCACCACCAACTTGTGGGTCTGGACCAGATTAGCTAACCTCCCCAGAGAAATATCTTCACTGAGTTATGATTTAATAAACAGCTTGCCCTTGATGTTTATTGCAGGTCAGTGTAAGAAATGGCTATAAGAAAATCATTTCTACATCTTCTGTAAGCCACTTTTTAGTCTCTATTGTCATTTATATAGAAATCAATCCAAAAAAACCTCTAAGAATTTACTGCCAGGAGAAAACAAGTCCCTACCAAAGAACTTATATTAGACAGTTTTTATTAGACACTGAGACCTCTAAAGCGCAACACATTTCCCCTTTTCCTTTGATTGTTATGAGGCTTAGAGTTTAATTCAGTGCTCAGTGGTAGCAATTCCCTTTAACCTGGGTCTCTGGTGTATTCATCTCCTCTCCATTCTCAATCCTAGCTTTTGGCCTATTTTGATCCTTATTTTATGGCTCTAATGCACCTGTCTTCTCTTGTAAAGTGTTAATTTTGGAAGTGTGCTAAGATACCTAAGCCTCACTACTTCGTGTTCTGACTCCTAGGCTCAAGTAGCTCTCATGTCACCAAAGGAAGGTTCTCGAGGGTCAAAATGCAAATCATGCAGGTTTTGACAGGGTTTGGGATCTCCCACAGAAGTCTAGGCCCAAGTAGCAGGCTGAGTATTTAGCATCTTGAAAAAATCTTTATTTGGATAAAGAGGCCAAGAAACTGAACGGACCAATGTGGTAAAAGACAGGAATCTTGAAGACAAATTTCTAGTCAGGTATCTATTAAAACCATCAGCTCTCACTTGGAATGTATAGATGCTACATACTTCTATTTTATAAAAATGACATTTGCTGAAATGTTCATATATTTCATCATCACCACAGCTATACTTATTATGGATGCATTGTGTTTTTATTTCCTGGTCATTAACAAATCAAAAGGGAGAGGGAGAGGTATGAATAGTTCCATTAGAATTTGCTGCCAGGTCAACTGGTTTGAATAGTCCTAATGGTCTTCTGAATTGAGACCCAGCAGGTAAGTGTGCAGGCCCATCTCTGTTTCTAATCACATACAGTTCTTTCTTCAGAGGTGTTGATAGCTACCAGTGTGTGATATTACTGGTCAGAGAGAGTGGGCCTCTATGGACTTTCACACCTGAAATACACAAGTTCTGAGTGGGAGGGAAGAAGGGAAGAACAACCTAAAAGGTACTTCAGGATCTTTGGGAGAAAGGAAGGGAGGGAGGGAGGGAGGGAGGAGAGAGAAAGAAAACCAAACAAAGAAAACAAGCAAGCTCTATGAGATTGTGGGTATACTAATTGGCTTGATTGTAAAAATCAGTATGTCTGTGGATATAAAGAGAAGTATAGCAAAACATTATGTAACGTACCTTAAATACACACAATAAGCAAGTAGGAGGGAGTACTGATGTAATCAATAGAGAAGTCTGATAATTGAATGAGATGGAGAACAGAGTTTGAGATGTTTTCCTTTCAACCCATAGACTAGTGGGATCTCACATCCTCCTTCGTCAGGCAGGATTTCTATGCTGTCTCTGTGTCCATTTCTTGTTATCGCCTCGTCACTGAATGACTCTAACATCAGTCGGAATCGTTTCTCCAAACCTCTTTCATTATAGATGGCTTCCGAAATTAGACCAGGGGCATTGCCCACTTGATACTCAACTCAGAATTTGCAGCTTGCCTTACATCTCTTGGAAACAGCACCTATGATCAGCTGCACATGTCCTGTCCTTTTGTGACGTGTTCAGATGTGAATGTCTTTTAGTCCTGGCCTCTTATGGCAGAGGCACAGATGGCCGGGAAATGGAGGGCCCCGAATCTCAGCCAGCTGCCTGCTGCTATCTCCTAGGGGAGAATACGGAGGCATGAAGTGTTCGGTTTCCCCAAATAGCATGTGAAATCCAGGTCCTGGTGATGTGAGCAGAACCGTGGACTTATAAAACCTAAGTGCTCCTTTTGCTACTATGTGCTAAGGCCTGAGGGGGAAACAAGCCTCTTCACTAGAGGTTCTTACACCAGTGCTGCCCAATAGGAATGTAGCGTGAGTCACACATGTGAGCCACATGTGTAACTTTACGTTTGCTGGTCGTAGGTCAAATTAATTTTAATGCTATATTTTGTTAACCCAATACACCTAAAATAATACCAGTTCAACATTTAATTGATATTAAACTTTATTGATAAGATAGTTTACGTTTTAAAATTTGTACTGTCTTGAAATCTCATGTGCATTTTACACACAGATTCCCACATTTCAGGGTTCACTAGTCACAGGCGGCCAGGGGTGACCGCACTGAACAGCACAGCTCTGGATCGGTGTTCGGACACCAGCCTGGAAGTTGCATTGCAGGCAAGAGAAAGAATAAGTTGAATTAAAGGAGAAGGCACTTTATCTCTTTAAAGAGTGTTTCTCAGAGTGAAATCTGTGCACCTTTTCTGTCAAAATCACCCAGGAGGCTTATGAAAAATGCAGAATCCTGGGTTTGATTTTAAATCTACCTAATCATGATCTTCAAGGTTGAGACCTAGGAACCCTCATTTTTAGGATGATTCTTTTGCACACTCGCTGCTCTGGTGTCCAGAAGAGAAGTCATATGCATGAGCCACGTGGCACTCACAGAGCAGCTGTATTCTCTTTTAAAATATGTGAAGCCACTGTTTTAAAATTGGGATCACACACACATACACACACAAACTTTTAGGTGCTCTTTTAAAAGGTCAGAAAACCTATAAAGGTAGGGCATGCATTTCCACACAGCAGCAACTGGGTCACAGGGGGAAGTTAGACATTCTCTAGATGGGACTAGGGCTCTCCAGCTTGTGACTGGCTCAAGCTGGCCCATTTCATTCCTCCACATTGCCTGCTAGCTGCCATAGGCCATTAAAAAAAATTTTTTTTTAATTTTTATTTGCAGGGATTTTAGATTTACAGAAAAACTGCAAAGATGGTTCAGGGATTTTCCACATGCTCCTTACTCAGCTCCCCTAATGCTTACATCTTACACAACCATGGTGCATTTGCCAAAACTAAGCAATTAACCCTGGTGTAATAATACTAACTAAATTACAGAGTTTATTTGGATGTTACCATTTTCTTCCACCAAAGCCATTTTTCTGTCCTAGGATCTAACCCGTGATTGTGTGTCAGATTTAGCCCCCTACCCTTTTAAGTTCATGATCGCTGGTCTAGAACAGCAGACCTTAGCTGGCTATGTCACGGCTCCTTTGTTCTGGACCTTCCCCAGGTCCTGACAGGCCCACGAGGGCCAGGGGATTCCTCCCAAGTAGTGCGCAACCCCAGGCACACTTTTATTACAACAGCTGCACTTGCTGTACAATAACAGCTACAGCTGCAAATTGAAGAACAATCTTCACACATCCAGTGTGGAAAGAACTCTTGATTACAGGGGCCTTTTAGCACACCTGCACTTACTGATGGCAATGCCAGTAGCGCCATTTCCTGCTACGTCAAACAGCATTATGATTCATGTACAAAGGCTACAGTGTTCAGAGGGGACGTGGGCTGCTGGATTTGTACCCACACAACTTTGCATGGATGCACTCTCCCCATCTCAATATCTTTTTGGTGTGTCGAAATGCTTAAATACATCACATCTGAATTTTCCATCCTAAAAAGTGAAATTTGGACATATAGAACTTTCACTATCCTTTCTGGCTCTGCTTAACATGTAAATTTTCTTTTAGTCCAGTAGGACTAACCCTTCGGAGAAAGTACTTTTATTTCTTGGCCTCTCTTCCTTGAGCAGAATTCCAATTTTGCAGTGCTTGAAACCACTAACTAGAATATATGCTGATTTGCCTTAACTGCAAGAACAAATCCAATTAACAAACCCACAAGGAATAGGGCTGGAACTGAGCCATTCTTCCAGGTGGAAACATCTTTCTGTAAAACACGCTGTTTGTACTGTTCACTACCAGTCTTCCAGTTGTTCAAATAATCCATGGCTTGATTGGCAGAATTCGAAGTCTAATAAATCCACCTTCACGAACTCTAGGAATCAATGACTAACCCATCCAAGGACTTTGCTTTCTAATCTTTATCATTTCCAGGGCTGTCTTTCTCTGATTCTGACACCTTCAATAATTCAATAAATAATTTCAAACAAAAGCTTTCTATACACAGAGAAGCTCTGGAAAGGCAGCCAGTTCAGATAGCATAAAAGCCAGGCTCAAATAAATCAAAATAACTCACTGGGTTATTGCTGGTTTGGGCTACTGTGGTCTTGCCATAAAATGTCTTCTGTCGTAAGCATTTGATACTGCAAACACACTCAGTCCTCCGGCTTCCTGGATTACCATCTGGCAGTTTAACCACTGTGTTTTGTTGTATCTTAAAGAAGATTAGACTTCCCAAGAATCCATGCACTGTTCACAAACTTTTTAAAAGTATTATCCATTCACTCCCAGCTTATTGGTTGGGAGGTGATCTTCCTCAAATGATGGGTTCTGCCTTACACAAGATCAGGAAATTACCTTCAAAAATAGTAGCTCATTTTATAGGAGACTTTCAACTTTTCAAAATACTTTCAAATTATTATTTCATTCTATTCTCTCAGTGGCCTTAGAAGGGAGGATAAGATGTAGGGTGTTATGGTGACCTGTCAGACAGAGAACATGCCTTCTTACGAGGTGTCACACTTCTTCCTAATCGCAGATTGGACAGAGAACAGCTTTTTCTTCTGTGCTAGCAGGTGCAACGGTTCACGCCTGTAATCCTAGCACTCTGGGAGTGCGGGGCAGGCTGACTGCTTGTGCTCAGGAGCTTGAGACCAGCCTGAGCAAGAGCGAGAGCTGTCTCTACTAAAAATAGAAAGAAAAACAAAACTAGCTGGGCATTGTGGGAAGGCTCCTGTAGTTCCAGCTACTTGGGAGGCTGAAGCAAGAGCATCTCTTGAGCCCAAGAGACTGATAACGCCAGGGTACTCTTCCCAGAATGACAGAGTGAGACTCTATCTCAAAAAAATAAAATAAAATAAATAAAAAGATTTCTGTGTCCTACTCTTTTCTAGTGATACCCTCTGGGGTCTCTGTGCCCTTGAGATTTCTCCTTCTTTCTGGCAAAATGTTTTATTTGTGGGAGCCTTTAAATGTATTCCCCATTTTACTGCTATCTGTATCTTACTGGAATTCAGAGCTTTAAACTGAGCTCCAACTGTAGAATTCATGGTCAGTGGGGAAATAGAAGGGGAAATGGATTAAGAAACTCTCCTGACTCCACTGAAATTACTTTTGTGCTAGCTTTTGGTTCTTTTTTTTTTTTTCCCTTCTTGATTGTCTTTTGAGTTTGGGACTAATGGAAAGGGCTTCTCTTCAATCCAAGGCATCAAGGTAAGGCTGGCCTGGTGCAGACATGCTGATTGTTAATCTTACAGAACTAGATTCTGGTGAGCTCAGCTTCCAAAATCGGCGTCAGTGACAAGTCTTGATTAATAAGGTTCTTAGATTTGTAAAATAAATTAGATCAAAGAAAATTAATTATCTAAGTAATTCGTCAATTCCAAGTTATCATTAGTATTTGCATTTGTTTCATTGCTAGCCAGACAAACACATTATACCATTGGCAAAATAAATACACAAAATCATGTTTTTAATCCTCTGGTAGAAAGAAAAGTTAATGGTTCTACTCTGATTTCAAAAAAAAGAAAAAAGCTGCCTAAACTAAACAGATAGTGTTGAAATTAAAAGAGAAAGAGAAAGTGCCAGAACTTGAATATATTTTGCTATCACATTAACTCATGGTTAGAAGAATTTTCCAGAGTCTGCCTGGCTTCCTCTCCCTATGAGTTTCCCACGGCTCCTCAATTTCCCAATACCTCCCAGCACTTAGTGTCCTGGGGACATTGGGGGTGAGGCTAGTACCAGGCATGTAGTCTCCAGAAGCTGGTTACTCTCATATGCTTTGCATGTGTTAATGACATGCTCAGGGTGTATCAGCCAGTACCATCTGGGGCGGCTGGAGCCCGTGACAACTCAATCTCAGGCCAGAGAATGGGAAAACACATTGGATGATTTGGGGATGATTGCAATTCCCTTTTAGGCAGAGAGACTCTCTGGCATTAGGATGTCCACATCTGTTAAACCCACTACAAAGTCTGTGCTTTTTATGAGTATTACAATAAGAATAGCCATCAATCTGGTTAAAATCACTGCTTCTTTCTGGCTTCATCCAGATCGTGCCTAACAACAGGCTGGGATCTATCAACCTCTAGTTGGAGTTCCTGGCCAGTCTTCTGCCCACTTATGTTGGGAAAGTCCAGCCAGGCTGCTTGGTGGTAAATTGACCATCCCTGAAAAAGACCAAGGCCTCATATCACCCTGGGAACAGATTGCTGGGGAAAAGGACCTGTGTCTGGAATTTACCCCATTTGGCCCTGCAGCCCTTAATCTCTGTACCCGTGCTTCTCCATCTTCAGTATGCACAAAAATTACCTAGAGAATTGGTTAAAACAGCATCCAGAATGCCTGTCCCCATGAATTCAGATTCAGCAGGTCTGGGGAGGGGCCTGGGAAGTTGGGGCCTCTACCTTGAGTGGTATTTCTATCCAGCTGCAACTCAAAAGTGTGGTCCTCATTCTCCCAGCACTGCCACTACCGGGAATCCGTGAGAACTAGAAGCGCTGGGGCCCCAGTCACACCCACTGGATCTGAGTCGGTATTTCTTTTTCTGAGTCTATATTTTAACACAGGCATTCTTCACACCTTAAAGATTGACATGCAGTGGTCATGTCCAGCACAAAGCAGCATTTCACAGATGTAAAAGGGCTTTTAGGAGTTCAAATGGTTCAGGGGCGCCCAACCTTTCGGCTTCTCTGGGCCACGTTGGAAGAGGAATGGTCTTATGCTACACACTGAATACATAAACACTAATGAAAGCTGATGAGCAAAACAAAAAAGTCTGTGCATAATTTTCATGATATCTGACACCACAGACAAGCAAAAAAGTCCTCACATTAACCACATGTGACCCATGGGCTGCAGGTTGGACACACTGGGACTTACAAAATGGTAAGTTCCTTATTCTATTGTTTTGTATTACACGTATGAACTTTCTATGGATATGTTTTCACCTCAGTTGTAATGACCTCAAAAGGCAGTGGCTATATCTTAAAATTCTTGCATAAAATATCCTGCGTATATTAGGCACATGTCAAGTAAATTTGTTGGTCGCTTGTGACAATATTGAAAGGATATCTCATCAAATGAAAGGATGGTCCCTGTTTCATTCATAAAGAAATCAACAGTTGTCTGTGTTTATTTTTAAAGGAAAATTTACAAAACAGAAATCTGGGGAACAATCTCAAATTGCAGTGTCTGAACTCTGACTGGCACAAACCCCCTGTCCTGAGAGTCAGCTGCTTATTGTTTTTCCAGAAAAGGTATCGGTGGTAAATAAGGGACTGGCTGGGAAGCAGTGGTTCCTTTCGGTTTCATCCAGTGGCACATTTGAAAAGTTTTGCTTCGAGGAATGATGTAAACTCTAAATCGGGAGAACTTAGAAACCAAATAAAACGCCACTCAAAAACTATAACTGATGTAGTTATCAGCCTCTCCAAATAGATTATGTTATATACTCTGTGGAAATTTTGGTAAAGGAAACTGCTTCATCAACTCCCTTAATGTTTGAATCAGAAATGCCTTCCATTCCAGCCAGCTTGCTCTCACCCAAAGCTAAAAAGCTGGCTTGCTTATATCCCTCAGGGCTGAGAACGGCAGAAAACATATTCAAAAACGAATATTTATTGGTCGCCTACTGGGATTTATTAGGGTCTGAAAAACAGCAGTGTAGACCTTCATCTGGGACAGGATTGGACGCAGACTCTCAAGCCCCACCTAGACCTACCGACCAAGATCAAGATCTCAAGGATCCATCATGCACAGTGTGAGAAGTACTGGGATAGAGGCATCTAGGACAGGATGTGACGTGGAAGCCACGAGCTCAGTGACAACAGGAAAGAAGCAGCCATCTGCTCAGGGCAGAGCAATCCCATCAGAGGAAATGCAGGGTATTGGCCCAAGACTTGAGTAGAGAAAGGCAGAAAGAAGGCAGGTGCCATAGGAACACAGCAGGAGAGAGGAAGGACGGGGACAGAAGAAATAAAACCTGCAACCGCAGACTGATCAGGTTAGGTCTTCAAACCACTCTTGGAATCTGAGATTGTTCTCTTAAGAGCAAAACAAGGCCACCGATGGATTTCAAATAAGGGAGAATAACGATCTAATTCAGACCTAGGATACGTATTTTAGAAAAAAATCCATAGGCTTAATTGATGAATTGGATGTGGGGGAGAGCTGGGAGAGCAGGAGCTGAGACAAAGAGAGAACCTGAGAATAATAACTTGTTATTTAGAAGATTATAGTGCTATGTGCTAAGTTGGGAAGGTGAAGGCCATGACGGGGGTGGAGCCCAAAGTTGCATATCAGATGCTCTGAGATATCCCCATGGAAAGGTGGATGTGGTGGCCAGATACACAGACCTGGAGACAAAGGCAAGCCAGCAGCAGAGATGTGAATTTGCCATCTCCACCTCTCAGAGGCCCTGTTGTCCCCAATTTTAAGTTGCAGTCAATAGGTCATTTGGTTCTAGTGACATGAAGCCCTTTTTAATATTATGCTCAATATTCTGTGGGAATACTGATCTCTACATTTGTTTTAAATATTTTTTTTTTTTTTTGAGACAGAGTCTTACTTGGTCACCCTCAGTAGAGTGCATGGCATCACAGCTCTCAGCAAGCTCAAACTCTTGGGCTTAAGTGATTCTCTTGTCTCAGCCTCCCAAGTAGCTGAGACTACAGGTGCCCACCACAATGCCTGGCTTTCTTGTTATTGTCATTGTTGTTCAGCAGGCTCAGGCCGGGTTTGAACTTGCTAACCCCGGTGTATATGGCCAGTGTCCTTGCCACTAAGCTACAGGTGCTGAGCCTGATGCTCTATATTTTTGAAAAGCCATGAAGCCAGCAATTCCATTACTTGGGAATTACTGAGGAGTAAACAGGAATGGACTCTGGGCACGCCATGCTCTTGGGTCCAATTTATCCCTAACCCTCTGAGTGTGGTTATTCACTCTCCCAAACCAACACGTGAGAATGACCTTGCCTAATAGTGGCTTGTTTATTGTTTGCTTCTCCCACCAGCCGGGGTGTCCCGGGTGTGCAGGCCTTCGACCCTGGAGTCCCCATTCATCCGTCTCTCCTGCATACAGAAGTCCCACACACAACCAATGCTCAAAACGCAGTCCCTGAATAAATGGCTGAGGGCGGGGAAGGCAGCTAGAGACCAACACAAGACAGTGACAAGTAAAAGCCTTGAGAAGAATTAGAAAAATGGTGAAGGCTCAATAAATCTAAGATCCTGAGACCACATGCCTCCGAATTTTCCCAGCTCAGCGTCCACAGCCTGGTAAACCTGTTCATGCCCATGGTGAGGAGTCTGAGTCATCAAGAGGAGCCTGAAATACGTTCAGTCCTTAGATGTAAAATGGCAAGAGATACGACATAACATCTTTAAAGTCGTTTTCACAAAAAAAACAGTTAAGACGAAGATTTGGGGCCTGAAGTCTCAAGACCATCCGACAACACACACACATGGAAAACCTTATCGCCCATTGATGCTATCTGCACAAATGAGGCAAAACTGCATTATTCTTCATAAACAATTACCTTCTGCAAACTAGAGTCAATTTAGCTTAGTGATGAGTATATGGTTCTCATTACTCACGGCATTCACCCGAACATTAACTAAATTCTTTGTTGGAAAAATTACAGACTCTTGTTATATGCTAACAAGGGCATTTTCCTTCTGTACACAGTTACCACTGCAAACAGAGGAATGCTGGAAGAATCTGCCAGATAGTAAACAAAAGGAAAGCACCACATGAGGACTGATAAGCAAAGGAATAGAAACCATGTGTACAATTACCACTTGGAAAGCTTGTCAGTAATGGACTTTGCTCAGACCCCCTCTGGAGCACATAGCTGGTCCACATAGATTCTCCCACCGTGGAAGCAAAGCCGGGTATGTTTTGTGCATCGTAGGTGCTTAATAAGCATTTTTTGAGGAAAGAACAGATCAATTTCTTTCCTTCTTCATTTAGAGAGGTGAAGATGACAGCTGGAATCATAGATAGCCCCAGTCTTGTGAGCTCTTTCATATTTTAAGGATCAGAATGGGCATTTTAAGTGGACCATCTCCGAAGAGACTACCTGACACTTTACCTGGCGTTAAGGAAACGTTTGTCGTTGAGTTTTTGAAGATAGTCTAATCCCAGATTAACACAGCTGACGTGCTGAGTCCTCTTGAAAAATGAAACTCGTTCACTAAGTCCGTTTCCTTCATAGCAGCAATCACGCCCAGACACACACGCTTGCTTGTTTATTGGCCGTCACTTCTGTTTGAATATAAGTTCTCTGATGGCTGGAACCACATCTACTGCCTGAATACAAAAGCTGCATTTGGGGGCTGAAGGTGAAATATGTGTGGGTTTGAGGAGGAGTTGTTTATTTCTGTTGGTGTGATCTTATGACAGTATTTGTAAGATAATTTGGAAATAAAGATGTTTTCAATTCACTAACACCAAAAGCCATGTTTGTGTACCATAGGGCAATCGTACAACATTGAGACATATTTCCACCACATCCCTGCCAGAGTGGCTGCAGGTACAAGCACGATCTAAAAATGCGTATAATATGTGGTTTAGAACAACTAGTTCTCTAGCCAAAATGACTCACTTAAAGAAAAAACAGAATCCAGAAAAGAAGTACATCTAAGGGGAAAAGGGCTTTCAACTCCCAATAAAAAGAGGCCCACTGGACTGTGAGCTATAGTTATAATGAAAAGCAATGATAATCTCTAGTAAAATTTTACTAGAAATTTCTGTGCTAGCTCCATGCTAAAGCCTGTTAATGGCTCATCTCGTCTAATCTTTCCAACTCTATATAGAAGATCCTATTTGGTCTCCACTTACAGTTAGGGAACTAGGAGGCCAGAGAACAGCTAGGAGGTTGCTTTGAGAGCTCAGGTAAGACAATGGTGGCTGAAACACGTGGTAGCAGGGTGGGTGGTGAAGCTTAGAGAGGTTGGGTGACTTGCTTAATGCTACGTGACAGATGAGCAGTGAGCAGGTGGCACCAGAGACTGTTCTCACCATACTCCCCATGCCAGGTCCAGGCTTGGCACATAGTGGGGCTCAACAGTCTGTATATCAAAGGGGTCCACTTTCTCCAAGCATACTCCTGGCTCACCAAAGCTAACTAAAGTGAAATATGCGAAGACAGCCAACTAGCAGGGCAAAGAAAGCCTTTTCAATTCCTCTTGCAACAGCTGGGCCAGAATGTTAGCTCTGCACACATCAGAATATGATTCTTTGAATATTAAAATACCACCAGATGCGCAGACATGTCTTTATGGCTACTCAGAGAGTAGAAGCTTGATAAGAGAGAGCCACCACACCCAGGAGGAAAAATACAAGTCTGAAACTCTAAACTTTTGTGAAGTTGGCCCCCTGCCAAATGTCAGCATTTTCACCTCTTTTCCCATATGGCAGGAGGCATTTCACACCACTCTCCATCATTTCAATAAATCTGGTAAATGATATGAGTACTCTGCATGCCAAGAGACATATAATATGTGTATCAAAATAGATGTCTAGGTTGGTTTGTGACAAGAACCAGATTTCAGCAACTGAAGAGAACAAATCTGGCCTGGCTGCGGTTCAGCAAGTGCGTGAGCGATATCCAGGATCGCTTTCTGCTTATTTTCTTTCCCTTTAATTTTTAAATACTATTTCTTCTACATTTGCTTATTCTCTAAAAACCCCTGACCATCTTGACCATTTCTTCTCCTGAATGGCCCATCCTCACCTACAGCTTTATTGGGCATCGTTGCCAGATGATAATATAGAGCATCAGGATGCAGGTGTTCCTTCATCCATTCAATAAACATTTAGTGAGTTCCAACTATGTGCCAGGAGTCATTTTAGGTACCGAGGATACTGTAGTGAACAAAAGCAAAGTCCCTGCTCACAACAAAAGGCTGACACCAATCAGATGAACAGATTCACATATACCATGTTGGGTAGTGATAAATAACATAAATAAAACTAGAGCAGGGCAGGGTGGAGAGGAAGTGATTGGGGGTATCAAAGGCCTCAGTGACAAGATAGGATTTCATCAGAGGCTATAAAGCGAGAGAGAGAAAGGTGCAAGAGGAGAGGATTCTAACATTCTAGTGAGGAGCATGGCAAGTGCAAAGGCCCTGGGGTCCAGGCTTGTTTTTGTTCAAGGACTGGCAAGGAAACCAATGAGGCCAGAGTAGAGTAAAAAATGAGAAAGTAGTGGGAGCAAAGCTGAGGGTCAGCTGGGCCTTGTGGGCCCTGCTCAGGACTCTGGATTTTATTCTAAGTGAGATATGAAGCTGTTAGAGAGACTGGAACAGAAGAGTGACATGGTCTGACTTGTTTCCAAAGTTTCTTCTGGCTCCTGTTGAGAATCAACTAAAAGGGATCAAGATGGAGGCAGGAAAGATTTTGCAAAGCCCCCCTAACCACGATGGTGACTGGGGTGTTTTGAGCACAGAGTCCCTTGATGTATGAGATCCTGAGTGTGAGAGAAGTTTAGATAATTTCACATTTGGAGGGGAACTTTGGTTTTAACTATAAACATGGCTAAAATAAATGTACTGATAATGACACAAAGACATCTCCCAGCTGACAATCCATTTGGGTCATATTTTGGGCAAACACATATCAAAACATCAATAGGGTGACTGGGGCCCATGGCATGATGTCACAGGGCATGATGTCTGCCGATGCTGCTTGCCCATCAGTTTGTCCTAGAACTTTCCTAGGAGACATGTCCCTTTTAAGTTTCCGTCACATAATTATTAAAAATGAAAATGGATGGCTCCTTTCTGAATGCATTTTAAACTGGCTCGAATTGCCCTGTTGTAATGCTGTCCCACTAGAAAAGTCAGGCAAAAGACAGCAAATTTTCAAGGAAATTTGTAAAATTGCCAGTTTGGGTTTCAATCAGGCAAGGAATATTACCACTATTACTATAACGGCTCATATGGGGTAATAACCTGTTTCTCCAGGTAATGGCACTATTTATTTATTTTTCACCTATCACAAAATTTTGGTGGAAGGTAATGGCATCATTTTTTGATGTACAAGAGCCCCCAGGTTACAGTCGACATACTTCCCTGGGAACGCGTTGAGGTCAGATTTGTATGTAACTCGATCCCTGATGAACAGTCCACAGACAGTAATATTACCACTATTACTATAATGGTTCCTATGTGGTAATAATAATACAGCACAATACTATAATAATATGAATAATACTCCCTCCTGCGGTAATGTTATGGGAACTATTGGGCTCTTTGCTTTAATTCCTAGGCTTATAGGAATGTTTGCACTTCTTTTGATCTTCTAAGCAAATCAATAATAACCCTTCCATTTCAGTAACTAATCCACTACACCGCTTAGGAATAAGTGATGCTTCCTTGAAACACTGGCTTTCACATATCTGTTATTCTCACTTTATCTTTTGTAACTGTTCCTATATTAAAGTGACCGAAGTCTAAAACTATCCCAGGGAATGATGGTGTCCGGCCTTGCCCTGAACGCTGAATTATTTCTACTTTCATTTCCAGGGTCATCGCCTGTCTCGTTGCTGCAGACTTACCTGGACTTGCGGTGGACTTTTGCTATGGAGGCAAGGTCACAAGGGGAAACAGCTTCCCCAAAATGAATTAAAAAGTTAAGACAAAAGAGCTGCCCTGCGCAAGAAACCGTATACACAAAAGACCAGCCTGTAGCGCAAAGACGCTGTGCCAGCATGTGGTTCGTTTACATGCGTGGAAGAAACTAGTTCCCAAGTTAGCGATTGAATTATAAAGTATCTTTATGGGGAGCCTTGGGAGCTGGTTTGTAAGCATGGAATGCTGGAAGTTGGGTCGTCTATAACCAGGGGACAGCCTGTATATTTATAAAAAAGCAGAAGGACGAACAGGTGAGGACCTTTGCCAGGGCTTGTCTACACCTCCAGTGAGTCTGAGTTTATATGGTGGTCCATTTCAACCTAAGTCAGCTGGAGCCCCTTAGAGGCTCTGTAGCCATTATTCAGGCCAAATGGTTGCTCCAGACGGTCTTGTTCCACCCCTCCCCCACTCCCTGATGGCACACGACCCTCTTCTCTGGGAATTTTCCACATGTTCTCGGGGCAGATCCAGGCACAGGGAATGCAGAGAGAAGAGACGCTCCTGGCAGCCAGGGAGCCCTCTCACACCTGCCCTGACCCCGCTGTTGTGGATTGGAGGCAGAGGCAGAAGGTCTGCTGCCCTGGCAATTTCTAACCATCCTTGCCTGGCAAAGATGACTGTGAACGGAACCTAGGTAACAGGTTCCAGAGGGCGCAGGTACTGGACTTTGTCTCCTTGAGTGAAGAAGCCAGAGTAACACAGGAGCGGCAGGAGAAACAGCTCTCCCTGAGGGAGCTTGTTAGTTTCGCTGCAACCCCCTTGGTCCATTTGGTGCTTTGTCTTGGGGCTTGCAAACGCTGAGCAGGAAAGGGCTAGAGCTTCAGAATGCCTCAGACGACCTTGGGAGCTGGCCGAGGACGTGGGGACAGTGGTTCTCTGGGACAGGCTGTGTGCTGTTGGCATCGCCTCAGGGCTGGCTCTGCTTACTGTGATCTGTAATCATGTTTGACCACAGTGGATGGAGGAAGAGATGATGGTGGTTGAGTAGCTGGAGGTGGCTGGCTGGTGACCGTTCAGTGGACTTCCAACATTGTGACTGCCCCAGAGGGTCTTCAAATGACTACATGTATCCTAGAGGCCCTAGTCCTTACCCAAACAGGCATAAAGGAGATTCAAGGAAGTCCTCTAACCCGTTTCCCAGTGCCTGAGGGGGAAAACTCTAAAGGTACCTAGTCCCTAGGTTCTATGCTAAGGATACAGCCCAAATGAAGGCATTCTGGATAACTTACAAGTCTCTGAGTCTTCTGAGTCCACACTCCTAATGTTCAAAAAAATGGCTTGATCGTTCCCCACCTGAGATATCTTGGGCATCCCAGGCCACCCCATCTCCTCTTCTTTGCCTCTGTGTTCTCCTTAGAAGGGGGTTAGTGTCCCGTTGGGTCTGGAGATGGCTCACGACCCCTTCTCTGCTGTCTCCTGCTCCAGGCACCGTCCGAAGCTCCTGTAGCTGCAGCCCCCGCCTTTGGTACCACTTTTGCCACCTCTGGATCTGCTCCTCTTCCTTTCCCCTCCAAAGTTCCCCTAAGTAAGGTGTCATGAAAAGCAGATACACGGTGCCGCTGAGTAAAGAAGGGGACTTCCCCTACAGAAAAAATGTTCAAAGAAGAGAAAAAAGTCAAACATCTAACAAGACACGCACTGTGAGGCATCCTCCTCCTTTTTAGCGTAACCTCCTTGTCCTAAAGCCCTTCC
This sequence comes from Otolemur garnettii, assembly GCF_000181295.1. Classification (NCBI taxonomy): domain Eukaryota; kingdom Metazoa; phylum Chordata; class Mammalia; order Primates; family Galagidae; genus Otolemur; species Otolemur garnettii. The sequence goes on from NW_003852412.1 coordinate 8,542,100, forward strand.
CCTGGGAGAACCTTCTTCTCCGTTCTGCTTTGTCACCAGTCCCGGACCCCTCCATTTACTCAGACTGCCACCGGAAAGAGCCAGAGTTCTGTTACCTCAGTAAGAAAAACAATTAACTCTCTTGTTCATCTTGGATCTAGGTCCTATCCAGGGAGGGCTGGGCTGTTCATTGCCCGTAACCACAAAATCTCGTTCAGCTATGGCGGATGTGGAAAACGCACGTTTGTCTTGCCAGCCTCACAGTGTGAGCTCTTAACTACTGCCCCATACTACTTTCTTCCCTTCCCTCCACTCTCCAGGCTCAGCAGGGAAATGGCAAGACAACAAAGGAAGACAGGAGGAGGAAACTCCCTCCTTCCCCATCTCTTTCCATAAGGCAGAAGTTGCCAGTGGGAACCAACATTCCATCCGAGGAAACATATTCATGCCTATACGCACTCGTTAGGCCTCTGTCCGGGCCTTTATTTACCATGACTCCAGCCTTTAAGGGGGTAGCATTGGCAGCAACTGGAGCTGCTAACAGTTCTCCCGCTGCTTCATCCCATGCACTCTTCCCCAGGGGTCCACTCGAAGAGACTTAGACACAGACTGAGCAAATGATTACAGTGAGCCTCTATATAGAACCCAGAGAAGCTCCCTAATCCATAAAGGTTTTCTAGCAAAAGCAAGCCCACAGAGCTCACAGTATGCTGAGTAGCTCTTTTCTAAGGCCAGGAGGCTCAGCTGCAGCAGACTAGTGTCCATGCTTGTGGCCTTTGTGAGGTTTTCAGTGAGGACCTTCATGCAGATAAAGTACAATAATCTGTCACAATTCCCATAAATCAGAAAACTGCATATGTCAGAGAGAGTTAGGTTGCCCTGGGGGCTCCCGTCTGGAGCTTAAGAAACAGGAAAAAAAGGCACATTATAGGCAGCAAAAGAATCAGGAGGAGGAGAAATGTTATGAATTGTGTTCTGAAAAATTCAGCTCAACAGCTCTAATGGGGCCAATATTTAGGCTACGATATTTGGCTGGATCTAGTATGCAATTCATCTTCCCACAGGCAGACACAAATGATCTGACCCAGAGCCAATTTATCTTTATGGAGTTAAATTAGTCACTATTTATAAGCTGAAGAGGTTTCAGAAAGGCTATTTTAAGGAAGGTGTTATTACTTTTTCCACCAGTATGTTTGCCCTTTGATCATTCTGGATTGCTTTTGTTTGACTGTGGCTTCTGAGTGAGAGTGGGCAGTGTTTGTACCCTTGGGCAAAATAATTTCAACTGTCTGAACATGCAGATCACTCATCCTTGAAATAGGGGTGACAGATTGGGAAACTTTATATTGGGCAAGGATGTGTAAATTGGAGACCTGACTTAGCCAGGCAAGGACAGCCGTATGTTACGGGATATAGGTTTTATTTAGTGGCAAAAAGTAAAGGGGACTTCATTCCCCATCATGGCTTGAATCTCTTTCCCATATTTCTTTCCCCAGGAGTACTAGATATAAAGAAAGAGATGCCAAAGAAATTGATCTAACTGGTGCTACGGCAGGCAGACGCCAAAGTTGCTCAAAGACCCACTCCCTGGCTTCCCGCCCAGCTTTTTCAAAATGGCCCATCCTTTCTAACTCCTCTCCATCAAGCTTCAGCTTCAGGTAGCCAATATTGGTGGCCCCAGCAAAGAGCATCAGAGAATCATGAAATATCTGACTAAAAGATCTTAGAGATCATTTGGTCATCAACCTCCTCTTACAAAATGGAAGGCAAGAGAGGTCGGCAGTTTTCCTAAGGCCATAAAAGGATCAACAGAGTGAGGGCTAGATTCAGCTCTCTGAGCTCCGAGGACTTCCTCTTGTCTACCCAAAAGGAAATAGTCAAAGACAAGGATGTGGTGGGCTGAACCCACCACCCTGACATTAAGCCTCCTACTCTTTCCATTTGCCATTCCTGGACAAGTAGGAAGCCCTGCCAAGATAACAATCTCCTCCTTCCCACATATCTGCCCATCTTCAGTGAAAGACCAGTTTTTAGGGCTTCTTTTTCAGGCCTGTGCTCTGCCAGGAACCATTTCTGGGACATTTATCCTCACTCATCTCTCCTCCTGGTCCTGACTCCAAAGTATTGATGTCCTCCTAGTGTCCAGTAGCACAAGGAATCACTTGTGTTTCTCCCAGAATATCTTATTTGTATCTGGATATTGTCCTACCATCTCTCAGGGTTCATATAAATATAGTAGAACCTCTACAGAGTAGAGTAGAACCACCTCCCTACAATGACCACTTTCTTAAGTTGACCTAATTTTCATAAACCAGACATGTACTACATGTACTCAATGGAAAACTGATCTCTGTATACATGTAGGGGCCACCTCTGTAAGTTGTATCTTGAACATTTGGACTGTGACACCCAATATGTATATTACTTTACCCTCTGTAACTTGACCAGTTGAGTCCACTCTACATCAAAGGGTAGAAGGTGTGGGCTTTGTTCCATAGTTATTATTTTTTCTTTAGTATGTTCTCTTTTTCATGTTTTATTATTACCATGTATTGTTGGATTAGGCCCATTGTCCTCTTGTTTGTAATGTTGTGGAAGCCTTTTTCAACATGAGGACTGATCTGAAGTATAGGCAAATTCTAAAATTTACTGAAAAATTTTACAGTTAATCAAGATATGATGGCCCAAAGGAAAGAACTCAAAGAGCTGACATTGAAGGTAAAGGTTGATCTTCTATATTTTCTGGGAAGCAAAAGCCAAAGAAAGATGATAGAACATTTTGGTGTTAGACCACAGTTAGCAACATCTGAAAATATAAACAGGAATACTTAGATATGGTAAGGAGAGCAGAGACCTACAACAGAAAAGGAGGAAAACTTCCCTCAGTGAAGTTGATGAAGCCACATTCAGCTGGTTCAAGCAAATGAGGGCAGTTAACACCTAAATCTCTGGGCCCATGATCTAAGAAGTTGCCAAAATGTTCACTTAGAAATTTGGAGTGACGGATTTCCAAGCATCAAGTGATTGACTCAAGAAATTTAAACTGCAACCATGGGATCTCCCAGAAATTTTTTTGTGGTGAATCTCATGAAGTCCCAGTAGAAGCTGTGGAAGAGTTCATCAAAAACTTCCTGGAATTCCCCAGAGGTCAAAAATGTTGACATCTTTAACATTATTGAGTGTGGACTCTTTCTCAAGGCAATGACTGACAAAGGTAAGAGCAGAAAATGTTCCAAAGAGAGTTTCACAGTTCTGCTTTGCACTAGCTCAACCAGAGAGAAACTAAAACCCATGGTGATTGGTAAATAGGCAAAGCCACATGCATACAATGGCTACGGAGGAAGCTGCATGCAAGACCTGGCAAGAAACATTAACTAGGCCATTTCCTGCCCGGTTAACCATCAAAGCAAATACGTCTTGTGGAAATTTGTATTTGGCCAGGGCAGAGAGCAAGAGAACATCTCCAGCCCTGAAATATAGGTAGGAGAGCTTATATTCCTTATCACAGAGGAAGACCCTCTGTGGTGGAGATCAGAGGAAAATTCCTCTGTCCCACCGATTCTTCAGAGGAGATTGACACTGGGGGTATTTTGCTCCACAGTGAACTAGTGGGGATTAACACCCCTCTAAGAATCTGTGTGTGTGACCATAGACAGGAGGAGGCTTCCCCTACACAAGGCTCAGGTTTTGGATTTCTCAAGCCTGCTCAGACCCTTAAAGTTAACGATTATAGAAACAATAGGCACTGACATGCTTTCTCAGAGAAACTGCTGATATCTTTGTTCCCTTCCTCAGCTTACCCTCGGGGCTAATGAGCAAATACCCTCCAATAAAAGCTAAGTGGAACAAACACTCAGGGCCACTGCTGTGAACCCCACAAGCTAGTGGTGGTCCCCTGTGCTCCCCCTTTGAAAATTCTATTCTGTGTGTCTTGTCTCTCGCTGTTTCTAACTTTACTTTTCTTCAGTTGACCACTGCCAGCTCCACAGGTCTTAAAGGACCCTGCCCCTTGGGGCAAGGGTCCTGGCACCTTGGATGGTCGCCTCATAGAAGTTCCACTGTAGCTGTTAATTATAGGTCTTCCTCTGTGATGAGGGCTATCAACTCTCCTACCAGAGAAGAAGTACATGGCAATATTTTTGACCACAGGAAAAAATATAATAGCAAGTGCCTCTCCCATCACTGTCTCCCCGCCAACCTGGCTCTTTCTTTCTTTCTTTTGTTTTTTTATTTATTTTATTTTATTTTTTTCATTGCTAGCAAAAGAGATATTTTATTATGATAAAAGGGTCCTTCTACCACAAAATATAGCAATTAAAATATTTATGAATCTTATAACATGATCTTTTGTTTTTTTAGAGGCAGAGTCTCACTTTGTCACCCTTGGTAGAGTGCTGTGACATCACAGCTCACAGCAACCTCCAGCTCTTGGGTTTAGGCAATTCTCTCGCCTCAGTCTCCTGAGTAGCTGGGACTATAGGCACCCGCCACAATGCCCAGCTATTTTTTGTTGCAGTTTGGCTGGGGACAGGTTCGAACCCACCACCCTCATTATATGGGGCGGGTGCCCTACCCACTGAGCCATAGGAGCTGCCCCAACCTGGCTCTTTCTTTAGTTGCCATTATTGTGCTCTCCCAGGGCCAGCTCTGACCCAGGATCCTTTTTCTTGCTCTGCTCAGGATCCCACATCCTTCTGCCTCCATCAGACATAGACTGAAGGAGCTGCCTTATTTGTCTCCCCAGAGTTACGTGACAAGTTTACAAAGTACAAAATGAAGAGCCTGTGTTGTTTGGATACAACGTTTTATCTCTTGCTGAGCATTCCAAGATACTGACTGCTAACAATAAATCTGTGGGCACTGACTCAAACCAACTTTGTCAGGGGGGAAAAAGCAGAAAGGATGGTTAGTCCCAAATCTGGCACTCATTATCTTGTGACCTTCGGCAAATTACAAACTCCTTGAAGGTATAAGTTTCTCATCTATAAAATAAGGACGATAACAGTATTTATTTACACAGTGGCATTTATTGGGCCCCTTCTGTGTCTCTAAATAATGGGAACACCCAGAGGAAAAATGGGAGATGCCACCTTCAGATGCCACCTTCATCTTCACCAAGAGATTCTAGTACATAGTATGACACCCTTTTCAGAAAAGGTGCCCATTCTTGCATCAAACTAAGAGCCAGTAGCTAAGAATTTTAGAATACTACATTTTTTATGGTTTGACACTACTTGTAAGGTGAAAATATCTATTTTTTATTTTAACAAAGAACAATTTGAGAATTACTTAGAAAAAAACTTGCACTATTTTCCAATTATAAACTAAATCAAGTAGAGCAACTATAATTAACTTTGAAACTCTATAATACTGGGATTTGGGGGCTAAAATATTTCTTGTATTAGATCATTATACTTAAAAGAGGAATATTGATTAGTAGACAAGATTAGACTGTCCCTAACAATATTCTCCCTCAGACTCAGACAAAAGGAATAAAAGCTAATAAAGTTCTTGAAGCTCTAAATGCAGAGTTGGAGTCTCCATTTTCCTCATATTTGCTAAGTGCCTAACACTATGCCAATTATTGTAGAAAAGAAAGGAAAAGGCTACCTAAAGTTTTACCCCAACATACCAAGAATCTTGATAGGAAGTAAAGACATAGTGAAGACATACACAGGAAATTGTCCAATTCAGCATGGTGGTTGTTTTAGGGTTCTCTGGAGAAACACAACCAATAGACTATATATAGATGCATGAAAGGAGATTTATTATGGGAACTGGCTCCTGTTATTATAAAAGCTGAGAAGTCCCACAATACATTATAGAAAAGCTGGAGAATCAGAAAAGCCACTAATTTAAGTCTGGAGTCCAAAATCCCAAGAACCAAGAGCTCCTATTCCAAGAGAAGGAGAGATGGATGTCTAAGCTCAGGAAGGGGCATCCTTCTTGATGTCCTTTTCTATTCGGGCTCTCCATGGATTGGATTGTGCCTACCTACATGGGTGACAATGATCTTCTTTACTCAGTCTACTGATCCAAATGCTAATCTCTTCCAGAAACACCCTCACAGACATGCCCAGAAATAAGCTTTAACAGTCATCTGGGCAACCTTTAGCCCAGTGAAGTTGACATATGAAATTAACTATCACAGCAGTATCAGAAGACCAAGTGCCAGGAAGAGACTTCAGCAATGGGTATGGCTAGAGAAGACAGCATGGTTTGGAAGAGGAAGTGAACCTTTAGGAAGGTGAGTTAAGGATGCATGTATTAGGAGAAGGGCTAGCAGCTGATAGAAAGTCTTAGCAACATCTGGGGGCGGGCCCTCCAAGGCCTGTCCGATGTGATGTCTAGCTGTCTGTGACCTCTCCCCCATGATGCTTCTCCTTGTTCATCACAGCACAGCTACACTGTCCTTTACTGATTTCCCATCACACCCGGATTTTGCCACAGGGCCTTTGCACTTGCTGCTACCTCTGCCTGGATGATCATCTACACTCATGGCACACTCCCTCCTTTCCTTCAGGTCTTTATTGGAATGTCACTGTCTCAACAAAGCCTTCTCTGTCCACTCCCATTCCACCTTGGCTCTCCCTGCTCACCTTCCCTGCTTTGGTTTTTCCCATAGTAGTATGACCATTTGATATATTCTATATATTACCTTTTTTTAAAATTGCCTTCTTCCCCTCTCAGAATTGTGCTCTGTGAGAGTAGAGGTTTGTGACTCCCTTCTTCATGGCTGTGTCCCTTGTTCTAGAATACCATGTGGTACATAGTAGTCTTTCAATAAGTATTTGCAGAGTGGATGAGCAGTGCTCTCTATGGTATTGGAAATACCCATCAGCCTTCTTACCCAAATGTTTCAACTTAGCATACTGAGGGATTTTTTTCCCATGGCAACAGAGTCCTGATTATCATAAAAGTCAACTGAAAAATATCTGCTTTACCAACATTTGTTCTCTTTCCACACCTATATCTGGTATCTATTCTATAAATCAAGAAATACATTCATTTACAAAATGTCTACAGAACAACCACTAAGAGTATCACCATCTGTAGAAAAGCCCCTTATCCTCAATGCTTCTAAAAATAACGTGTTTTTTCTTTGTACAGAGGCCTGTACTCCTGGGAAATTTGGCAAAAATGTACCTTTTGGAGCCAACAGAGAAACTACCACCCCTTGAAGAAAGTCCAGCAGCTGGGACAAGCTGGTCAAGTTCCCAAGCTTTCATGGAGTTCCTGCAGACTAGGTCCTGCATTTTTGTGGTGAATGCTTTGCCTCCAGGCAGCAAATTTTTCTCAAGACTTCCCTAATAAGCACAGACAGGGCTTGATGTGGTTCCTATGTCAGGACAAGCATCTATCCTAAAAGGTCAAGGAGCCCAGGCACAGGCACCGGGAAGGAGGTGGTGGGCCAGCTGGGGATGGTGCCAGGATCAAATGCCTCCCCACTTGGAAATAGGAGGAGTCCGTGGGTTCTTGTCTTAAACAAAATTCAGGAAATGAAAAGAAAAAAAAGATGCACTGTATTAAATAGCATAGTTTTTGCTTTCTAAGTCTGAAACAAAAGTCCCCTGAAGTTTCCTCTTCTAGTCCCTGAGTCCCTCTTCCTTCCCCTTTCTTGATCATCCAACATCAGGAGAGACTCAGGGTTAGAGAGACTCAATCTCTCCCCTACAGAGGGGAGTGATTCTAGCACAGAAGACTATATCCCTCGGAATTAATTATCTCCTAGCTCTATTATAAATCTCTATTCCATGGAGGATTTTCAAAGGCAATGTAAACCTTTCTGAGAGATTTACATAAACCAACTAGTGACTCAAGGTTTCTCGACAAAACTTCCATCCCCAGGAGGTAAGACAGCTCAGCTGGGTTCACAGAACTTTCCAATCTCATCTGCTCAGCAACAGCAAAGTCAAGGAATCCTAAAAGGGCTTTATCAGCCAAGGAGAGCTGCTGGCCTCTTGTTTCTCTTTCTGGGCCCTGCCAAGAATGACATCACCTCGCTGGATTATTAGCAGCCCCTATCAGCAATCCCTACCCCACCCGGCACATCAAAGCTGCCCCACATATGTTCATGCTGGTCAGGGCAGCCGATCTCTGCCAGCTTTTTGCCTTGCTTCAAAAATTCCTGAGATGTTCTCCTGAACTTAAAATGTCCCCGCTGGCATTATTTTTTTAACCACAGAGGAAGATTCAGCAGGACACCATGATAAGAGAGCATAATTATTATAGAGATTTGAATATACCATGGGTCAAGCTATTTCTCTTCAAATAAAAAAAAAATAAAATTGTATGTATTTATGGTAAGCACCTGGATTAGCATAGCCAACTGGCAAGGTGACAGCCACTTAGCTTGTCAAGAAGTCAGATATTGATTTTTTTTCCCTTAGCCAAATACACCTGTCTATGATCAGAATACTCCAGAGACTGGGGAGTCACTGTGTGGCTTTTCTTGGGAAGAAAATAGCAGAAATGTTCCATTACTGAACGGAGTTTTTTGTCCTATCTTGATACTCTGCAAATGTATCTAGGTTTGTTGGTGTTCATGCCAAGAGGGGAATTCCAGAGAATCTTAGCATAGAGAAGGACCTCAGAGATCATTCATCCCAACTGCCTCATTTTGTAATTCCGTTCAGTTTAATTACAATAAGGAAGTCTGGGACCCAGAGAGCTTAAATACCCACTAGACAGCTAACTAGCTAGCTATTGGTAGGAATTAAAGTCCCTAGCCTAGCTTTACTAGCCACTACTAAGATAGATGATCCAGTTGGTAAAGGAAAAGAGGAAGGGGTATATTGTTTATTTTAATAACATAACCAATGGGTTAAAAAGTCACCCAGAGACTAGTGCCGCTGCTTCTCAGATGTAACTGATCACGTTCTGGCTCCTATGAGGGTCTCTCCCATCTCTCTGAGTGAGGTGTCTCATGGCAACCAGACTCATCTTGGTAGCATTTGGCTTTCATGAAGGGTCATGAACTTGTCCAGGTGATACTCTTATCATAGGGATCTCATCACCAGCCAAGCCTGCTTCTTCCTGCCACCTTCCTCCTTTAGAAAACCCACCCCCCCTCCTCCAGCCAGCCTAATCGTAGAGGATATCAGAGGAGAAAAGTGTCCCCCATTCCTTGAGTCTGTCAGTCATCAGATGCTGAGGGCCTGTTGCATGCTAGGCCTGGGGAGCTCTGTGTGTTTGAACATGGACGGAAAGAAGCAACCTTAAAACTGGCATAAACTGTATTCATTTCCTGAACACTAAGCAAAATGCCTCTACAGCACCATTAACAAAACCTGGCGAAAATAGATTGTTTTAGTGTCATGGTTTATTAGGACACTGGGATGCAGGTGTGATCTGGAGTGAAAGAGAGAAGAAAAGGAACAGAAGAAGGGGGTAAAGTATCCCTGCAGTATGAGGGAGACATGACAAGGCTGGCAGGGCATCTTCCAGCCCAAATTCGGCTGTCATAGAAGTATCATATCTTCCCTGCCTCAGCACCCCTGTTATTGCTGGGCACTGCCTGAAGCTTGGCTTCAGTGAAAACATGATGATGGATTTCAAAGCACAGGAATGGGGGCCCCTGGTTAAGTTTCCTCCTAGCTGGAAATCTCTGAGCCAGATTCTCATGGGTGCCAAAAGTATCAAAATATTCTCTAAGTAGAGCCCTATGAAGTAGAGGCTATGTAGAATAGTTGCAGACAAAATCTGCGCTGGAATTAAACTACCTGCTTTTGAATCCTGGTTTCACTCTTATTAGCAGTATGACCTTGGGCAAGTTACTTACCCTGGATAGGGACCCAATTTGCTCAGTTGTAAAATTTGGATAACAGTGGTACTGACTTTATATGGCCGTGAGCATAAAATAAATTATTCGACATGAGGCACTTAGAGTGATGCCAAACTCAGAGTATAAATGCTCAATAAAAGTTTTTATTAGTTTCTATTTTCATTGTAGTCTATTATGGGTTGAACTGCGTCCCCTCAAAAAGCTTTGTGGGAGCCCTATCCCTCAGTGCCCCAGAATGTGGCTGAATTTGGAGGAAGGACCTTTAGAGAGATAATCAAATTAAAATGAGACTACGGGTGTGGGCCCAAATCCAACATGACTAGTGTCTTTTATATAAACAGGGGAAATTTGAACACAGGTGGAGGGAAGACAATGATGTGACAAGATGCAGACTAAAGACAATCACGTACAAGCCACAAAGGGGGCCCTGGTCCTTCCCTAACAGCCCTCAGAGGGTCCCACCCTGCCGCCACCTTGGCTTTGGACTTCTAGCCGCCAGAACTGCACTGAGACAATTGATTTCTGTTGTTGAAACTACCCAGTCGGTGGGAGTTTGTGAAGGAGGCCGTAGGAAACACATCCAAGGTCTATTCTTCAATTCTGAAACTTGTCCTTTCCAAGGAAGTTTTGAGGGAGAACACACAGCAGAAGTGGGTGCATTGGCCCCTGGCCCAAAGGGACAGCAGACTCCTCCAGCACCACAGCTGACAAGGGTGTCCAGTGTCACAGCCCGTCTAGCAGCGCCGCCTTCCCTGTGGCAGCACATGCCCTCTCCCTGTGGGTCCCCACCCCAGGGACAGAGCCGGCGCCTCCCTGTTACTTCAGACCATGAACAATTTAACCGACAGCGGCAGATTTAGAAATTGACATTTGCCCGTAATTGCTGTGACCTGTGACCAGCGTAGCTAGAGGACGAAACCACTGGGCTTTATCGAAAGCGGATGCCTCACACAATGAACAAATCGCAAAATTCAAGATGAAGTTTGCTGAGACTTCATGTGAGCTCATCCTGAAAAAATGTGGCCAAATAAATTCATTCAAGAGATTGGGGGGGGACGCTTAAAACCCAACCAGAGTCTAACTTCTCCATCTGAAGCACAATATGATCTTATTTCATGTGAATGACTTCCTCAGCAAAGAGGTAGGGAGGTGGAGTGGGGGTAGAGCGGGAAAAGGAAGAAAGAGCAACATTTCTCCCATGTTATCTGTGGTTGCCTAAGAGTCAATGCAAGTTTAATGAGCTTTGATCTGAGTTTCCACCGATTTGATTCTTTCCATTATCTCAATGGAATCAATTTCTCACTGCACCTCTTACACTATTTAGAACAAGGATTTGTTGCTACCTTCTGTTAGCTAGGTTGGAGACACTAAGAGAGACAGCATAACTGAGGTTAGGGCAAGAGGAGGCCCGCGGCTGGCCCTCTCTTTGGCTGGGCTGCACGGCTCTGGAGACAGTCTGTGAGGTCCAGAAATCTTGCGAGTGAGTGAAGGGTTAGGCGCACCTGGTTTGAAGGTTGATGTCATCTTGCAAACTGCAGCTCGTGGCCCGCCTCTTGAGCTGATAAGCACCTGCCACCACAGGTGGATCATGAAGTTAGACATTGGTCCAAGTGAGGTGACTTTTTTAAAAGAGATTGATTTTCAAAGAGTTTGCAGGTAGAGCTGCATGCATGGTGTTGGAGAGCATCTTGCAACACTTAGATATTTCTGGGATAAAAAAACATGCCCACAGGAGCAGAATCTCTCAGTTAAGCAGGTATTGCAAGGGGCGGGGGGTGAAGCATGTGGGGATATAACTCTCTCTTTCTCCCCGCCCACCTTTCTGTGTCTCCTGATGGGGATTCACACAGGTAAATCTACTACTTATTACATCTTCTAAACCCAGAGAGTGGATGAGTTAGTACCCAACACTGTGTGCTAACAGATCTAGGGCAGGCTGTGGACTAGGAGAGAGTCAGTCATTGGTTCTCAGCACAGGTTGCATGTAGAATCACCTGGAGAGCATTAGCAAATCCCTTTCCCAGTTGTGCATCAAATATTCTGATTTAAAAGGGCTAGGCTGGGGTTCAGAGGATGGTAGCTTTTAGAGGCTCCCCAGGTAACGCTAATGTGTAGTGTGGGTTGCAAACTAGGAAGCAGACTCTCACCTCAGACACCTCTGGCCGTGAAGTAGCAACCTGGAAAGACTGTCCTCCACCCTAAGTGCAGCTCCCACTCATTGTCCTCACTGATGGAGAAGCTTCCAGAAAAGAAGGGCTCCAGGCCAGCTGACGGGGACTCTGGCGGCCTGAGGCAGAGAGAGGACTGTCCCCCAAATCATGCTTGAGATCACTGGAATCCCCAAATCTTCAGAGACAGCCTTCTCAGGCAATGGTTTGGGTGAAGGGAATTTGTTAAGCAAGAAGAGAGAGGCCCGAGGGTTTTTGCCGAAGGGAGGAAGGTAGAAGGGGGTGCTCAGTAGCTCACATCTGAAGCCTGGAATCTGCAGAGGTGAGAGGCAGGCTGTCCTCTTAGTGGTCCAAGGACGCAGAGGCCCCTGCTGCTGGTGGCAGCCCTTGGCCTTTGCAGTGCCCAGCCAGGTGAGGGAGAGTCACAGATCACCAGGGATGGGAATGGCAGTTTTCCTTCCTTTCTTGGCAATAAAGAGAAGGACTATTCCCTCCTTTACGGGTCCTCCTCTGACATTAGTTGCGAGTGGTTTCATGTTCCTCCTCTGGAAGTTAAGAGGTGTGTTGTGTCATCACCCTTTCCCATACCTCTTCTGGGGGCTCCCCCACCCAACTAGGCTTGTGCTCTTCCTATTCTGAGGTCTACTGGGGCTGGTTCTGCTTGAAGTGGCGGGGGTGGGGGGTAGGGAGGAGTCACTCTGCCTGAGCAGAATAAGGCCAAACCCGGGGCTGTGTGGGGGCTGGTTCAGTCTTTGGGCCTCAGATGTAAAAGGAGCCACCAGCAGAAGTTGGTGGATTGCAGCCTTTACTTCTAAATTGTGTTTAAGCCCCACCATTGGGAAATACCATCAGATTGGCTTTTAAGTGCCCTGAGCAGGATTCCTGAGGAAGCAGCTAACCCCACTGCCTTTGTCAGCCAGGCCTGTCTCTAATCCCTGCTCTCTCCAGCCTTGGGAGTGAGGAGAGAGCGCGTCCTTTAATCCCTGGCCGTGCTGTGGGAGAGAGGCAGTAATTCACCTGGGCAGACGGGGAGGAGAAACAGCATTTTCCTTGCTTGCTTAAATTTTGCTTCTGGGGATAATTTCTTCTACCCCTTTTAGACTGAAAATTTCTTGGAGTGAGAAATGCTTTTGCCGCATCCCATCTCCAGCCATTCCACCTTAGACACAGTCACCACAAACAATAGTGTGAGTGTCTCCTGGAGTCCATCCCCATCATGGGGAGAGGCTCAGGAACCCCACCAGAGCACCCCTAATCCTCCTAGAGGGTGTCAGTGGCCTCTGTCCTCTCTGCAGTGGGGCAGGAGGCTAGAATGAGCCTGCAACACATCGGTCACATAGGGACCTGGCTGCTGCCGCCACAGGGCAGGATCTCCATCCAGCGATCACAATTTGGACATGGAGGAAGAGTTTCCTGAGGCATTTCCTATAGCTGGTTGCATGAGATGCTGGGAAATAAATAAAAACCACAGTAGAACCTCCCATAGTTGACCACCTCCCTACACTGACCACCTCCTTAAGTTGACCTAATTTTCATAGACTGGACAAGTACCGTATGTACATATTAGCATTGTAGACCACCTCCGTATGTTGGCCACTTTGTTACAGTCCCTTGGATGGTCAACTTACAGAGGTTCTACCATAAAGAAGAGTGGGGGTGAAACTTCCCCACTTCCAGTGGCTACTTTTTCCGAAGGAGGTGGAATTGGCTTCGCTGAATTGGTGGGTTCTGTTACCTACCACTCAGTGGCCACAACTTCAGAGGGGAGAGAAAGACAGTGTGAATGACAGTTCTGAAGAGGGTGTGGGCCAAAAGGATGTCACCCTACAGAAAGCCACTGTCTTCCTCTGCTCCTACTTCCCTGTAGTCAGATCTGTGCCACACTCCCTCTGGCCACATGGCCCTTAAAGTGCTCTGGAGCCTGGCCTGGAAAGGCTCCTGCCCCTTTGTCTAGTCCACACCCCCCTCAGCCTGCAGGCCAAGCTGTACATCCTTAAGAAATGTGTCCTAACCTCTCTGATGAGGGGCGGTTCCCTTTATGATGTCCTCATAGCACCAGGCAACTCTCCCTTAGAGCGCTAGTCACAGTTTCTTCAATAACTGAAAACCCCAGGAAGCCAGGAATGGTGTCTGTTTCTGCTTATGCTTTTATCCCTACGACCTTACACAGTGTCTGGCATACTCAGTATTTAACCTATCTACTGCCTATAAGATTTCTGTGCTTGCCTACCCTTTATGAGTTCATTATTCCTTAAAAATAACTTGAGTTTGGCAACTGTGGTGTGCATTGGCACTATCCTCTCCCACCCAAACATATACCCCACCCCACACATAGGGGCTTGGGAGCTCTGAGCTTGCCCCTGTGGGTGAGGATGTGCAATGCCTTGGGGGCTTTGTGCCCGGAAACCAGCCAGCCCGCACCGTCTGGCTTTCCACTACCATCCAGGCCTCAGAGTCCACTAATAACCCTCTGAGCCACAAACACAGTGGAAAAGAAAATGACCTCTGGAGGAGTGAGAAAGGAAATGAAACCACAGCACTGAGCTTTGGGAATGAAAAATATTAGAATAAATCCTTATGGATCTAATCTCATCCGTGGAAGCACTTTTCCAAAACCATAAGGCCTCTGACAAGTGTTGGCTCCATCCCCCACTATTAAAGTCATCCTCTGGCTATGGAAGGAAGGACAGGTCCATTCCACACATTCTGTGCCATTAGGTGAAAGGCATAGGCAAACAAATGCACCCGGAGGTCGGCCACAGACTCTTTCTAGACACAGGAACCTCAGGGAATTGGCTCCATCTGGGTCCTCCTGGGAGCTAGGAGGCCTCAGGCTGCTATTAGTGGCTGTTCAATGCAATTCTCATGGATAGCTGTGGGGCTGGAGAGGTTTGCTGGGACTCAAGCAGCTGAGTGTTTCAGAGCAGGGATCCCAGTCACATGGACGGGGCTCCACAATTTTCAGAGTAGACTCACTCAGCAAATTGCTTAACATCACTACCTTCATTTTCCTCATGTGAAACGGGAAAGATCCTGGTCTATATCTCATAGAGCTGGCACAAAATTAGCAAAACAGTTCATGGCGAGTACTTTGCCTCGCTCATAGAAAGTGCTCAACAAATATTACATACTAATATTATTAAAAATGAGGCAGAGGTCAGAAAAGAACATCTGTATATTTCTAGATACCTACATCGACTTCTTTCCAAGTGGTCATGTAAATGAAACCCTGTACTATTCGTATCTTCTTTCATTCAAACACCAGCCCAGTGCCCACTGGTCCCCTGGCTTTCTTTCAGAACCCACGGCAAATGAGGTGGGATTGAGCGTTTTCAAAGCTGATTTTTGCCTTGCAAGTTGTGGGATTTAAAAGAACTTTTGGTAAGGAGTATTTGGGATGGTTTGGATACCATGAGTCAGGAGAAATTTGAGTTCACGGAATCATTGTCTTTGTGCTTTTGAAAAGTCCAGCAATTCACAAGAAAGCCTCTTTAAAGGTATATTCATATCTGGAGGGACCAAAGCATAGTTTCTCTGAATGACATGTCCTTTAGGACATTCCTTACGTGATTTGCTTTGTCTGGGGCTCTTTTAAGAAACCACATGTAATTACCTTAAAGTATTCAGAAGGTTAAGCCTCAAACTAGCAAATGCCAAGAAATTCGGAGTTCTGATTGCCACCCCATCTCTAATTCAGCCAGCCGGCCTTTGTTTCTCCCCTAAAGCATAACGCTGTCAGGGAGGAATGCGAGCTGGAGTGTCCCTGGCTCTGGCTTCTCTCCGTAGCATTCCTTTCCATTATGTGGGCAGGTTTTTTGATATTAGTCAAGTCTAGTTTAATTTATAAATAGTCCTGTCTAGGGGGAAAGGCACATACACATTTTAAGGCAGGCACTACCCGCTGATGTCAGGGCACCATGAGGTTTTTCCAAATCTACAGACAATTTAGATCTATAGAGAGATTTTTAAACCTAGTTCTCAAGGGCTTACTATTCCTTATTTTTATGAACTCACTTCAAACCTGCGTAGTCATGCCTCCTGCATGCAGAAACAGCGCTCTTACTAATCATGGGCGAAATCACTATTGAGTTCAATATTCTACTCATTCTTTCAGACCACTGAGACTCCAGACATTTTTCTTTCTCACAATTGCTTGAATCATCGACAGTATATAAGGAAGAAACTGACAGAAACAAAGCCATACCCAAAAGAAATCAGATTTCATACAATCGTGACTTGCAAATAAAGACAAATTATGTCATTATCCCTTATGACTAGGCTCTGTGCTGGATTCTCTTGAGCTTTTGGTGCTCGGGTAACTACCAGATAAAAATACCTATAATGGGAATAGAAAAGCAAAGAAAACCTGGTGAGAAAAGAGCTTCATCCATTCCTTCAGCAAAATAATAAGTGATTCCTTCAGCATACAGCTTTAGGCACAGGGGAGACACAAAAATGTCCTCATGGGCACAGATTGCAGTGTTGGGCCATAGACGTATGTTATGTGTGGTGTTTTGGTAACAAATGGGTGAAAGTGACATGCATAAAATAAAACAGAGAAGAGTGTGGAGAGTACTCACAGGTGATTACAATTCTTAAAAAGGTGATCAAGGAAGCCCCAGTAATATTTAAGCCAAGATCTGGAGGGCCTGCATAAGTGATTTCATGTGGATTTTTAAAGAATAAAGTGCTCTTAGCAGCCAGGGTAACCTGCAACTGAAATGCCCCTGCTTCTGTCTTATTCGAGAAGGCAGCATGCCTGGAGCAAGAGAGTGGGTGTGGCAGGAGTCAAGGTCAGAGAGGAAAGAGGGGCAGTTTAAACAGGCATCATGGGCCATTTATATACACAGGGACTTAGGCTCGTACTCTGAGTGAGTGAGGGCCATTGCAGCACTGTGTGTAGGGGTGGTCAGATCTGACTTTGATTTTTCAAGAGCCCTTTGGACACTGGTGTTACAGTGTGGGAAGTCTGTGGGCAAAGGCAGAAGCAGAGAGACAGGAAGGATGCTGAAGACTCAGCCCAGAGGTCTGAGATGTGGCCAGATCCTGGATTATTTTAATGGAAGAACTAATGGGACTTGATAAGGAGATTAGATATAGGTTAACAAGAAAGACATGAGTCAAGAATAACTCCAAGATTTTTGGCTTGAACACCAAAGGATAGAATTGCCATATTTTAAAGATAGGTGGTGGGAGGGAGGTGAGGATTTGAAGATTGATGTGTTAAGTTAAAGATGCCTATTAGACATCCAAATGGGGATGTTGAGTAGGCAGTTAGAGAGAAAAATCCGGAATTCAAGGGAAAAGTCCAGACTTAAGACATATTTTTAGGTTGTAATCAGCATTTGGATGATATTTAGAACCATGAGACCAGCTGAGATCACTTTGGTAATGAACATAGGTGGAAAAGAGAAAACATCCAAGGACTAACCCCAGTGGTGTTCCAGCATTTAGAAGTACATACCTGCTACCACTCTGAGCAATTGTGTTATTCATTAAGGTCTTAATCCTGCTTGCTTTGGAAAACCCCACTTGGTCAAATCAAGCAATTTAATAGTACTTTTCTCCAAATTTTCTCAACGGGAGTGCTCCTAGAATACAATAGTACTTAAAACTAAAATTAAATTAAATGAAATTAAAACAGGTATACATAACGTTAAAGTCCTCCATCTTCTTCATGCTGAAGAAATCCCTGGTCACTGACTTTCAGAAACAATTTTTACAAGCTAAACTTTGTCAATGGCTAAGCTAGCACTATGCATTCAAAGAAAGACAGATATCCAAAAGCCTTTCTCATTGTTTCCGTTAAGGTAAGGGGATATTATCCCAAAGCCAAAAGTACCAACTCCAATTTTATATTTCATTAAAAGATAGTGTATTCATTAACTATTGCTGCATAACAAATTATCCCCCGAAACTTAACTGCTTAAAACAATCATTCATTTTCTCAGAGCTCCTGTAGGTCAGGAATGTACTGATCTACAGGCATAGGTTAGCTGGAATCTCACACTGAACTGCCATAGAGGTGTTAGTTGAGACCAGCGGTCTTATTTGAAGGTTTGACTGGGGAATAATATACATTTGGTCAGAGGCCAAATGGGCTTCTCCAGATTAACTCATTAGATAAATCATGTGAGAAGGGCCAGATAAAGAGTGCTAGCAAAAGAGTGAATACAAGGAAGGTAGGAATCACAATATTTTTGTAAACCAAACATAAAAATAGCATCTTAGCCAGACATGGTGGCAAACATACCTGTAGTCTCAGTTACTTGGGAGACTAAGGCAAGAGGATTGCTTGGGGTTAAGAGTTCAAGGCTGTAGTGTGCTATATTTGTGCCACCACACTGCAGCCTGGGTAAGAGAGTGAGACTATCCTAAAAAATAATGATAATGATAACAAAATAAAAAAATTGAAAAAGGCATCTCATCACTTTTACTGTATTTTGTGAATTGGAAGAAAACCAGTAGGCTCAGACTATACTCAGAAGGAAAGGGACTTACACAATGGTGTAACTACTGGGAAGCAGAAGTTATTGGAAGCCATCTTCGAAGTCTGCCCACCTCAGAAAGCATGGATCATTGTTTAATTAATAAACTTTATTTTTTAAGAACAGTTTTCAGGTCACAGAAAATTTGAGCAGAAGGTAGAAAGATTTCCATACACACCCCTCCCCCTACATTATCAATATCCCCCACCAGAGTCGTGTATTTGTTGTAGTCAATGATCCTACGTTGACACACCATCATTACCCAAATCTGTAGTCTACATTAGGGTTCACTCTTGTCATTGTACATTCACAACATTCATATTGATAAACGTATAATGGTGCATGTCCACCACGTGGTATCATACAGAATTGTTCTACTGCCCTACAAATGCCCTGTACTCTGCATGTTTACCCCTTCCACCCCAACCCCTGACAGCCACTGACCTCATCACTGTCTCCATAGTCTTGGCTTTTCCACAACGCTACAGAGTTGGAATTGCACGTACCGTTAACTTTTCAGATTGCTTTTTCTCACTTAGTGATGCATTTAAGTTTCCTCCATGTCTTTTTATGGCTTGATGGCTCACCTATTTATAGTGCTTAATAATATTCCATTGTCTCTATATATCACAGATTATTTATCCATTCACCTACTGAAAGGCATTTTGGTTGCTTCTAACTTAGGGCAATTATGAATAAAGCTGTTATAAACGTGTGTATAGGTTGTTTTGTGGAAATAAGTTTTCGGTTTATTTGGGTAAATACCAAGGAATGTGATTTTCTTTTATAGTTAAGAGTATATTAGGTTTTGTAAGAAACTGCTGAATTGTCATCCACAGTGGCTGCACCACTTTGCCTGTAATGAGTGTTCCCATTGCTCAACATCTTCACCAACACTTGGTGTTGCCAGTGTTTTGGATTTTGGCCATTCCTACAGGTACATAGTAATATTCGGTTGTTGTTTTAATTTGCAATTCTCTAATGGCATATGAGGTTGAACATCTTTTAATATGCTTCCTTGACAACTATTTATCTTCTTTGGTGAGCAGGCAGTTGCTCATTTAAAAAGTTCTTTGCATAATTTGGACTTTTACCAGTTGTTTCTTTTTCAAATATTTTCTCCCAGTTTGTGGCTTATCTTAACATTCTCTTGACACTGTCTTTTGCAAGAAAGAAATTTTTTAATTTTTTAATTTTAATGAAGTCAGGCTCATCAAGTCTTTTTTCATGGTTTGTGCCTTTGGTGTTATATCTAAAAGGCTTTGCCATACCCAAGGTCATCCAGGTTTTCTCTTATGTTACCTTCTAGAAATTTTATAGTTTTAGAATTTACATATAGGTCTATGATCTATTTTTTATGGATTTTTTAATTTTTAATTTTCATGGCAAGTGTAAGGTCTGGGTCTAGTTTTTGTTGTGTGTGTGTGTGTGTGTGTGTGTGTGTGAATGTTTAACTATTTCTTGAAAAGACTATGTTTGTTCCCTCCATCAAAGATCAGGGATCAGAACTTCGTGTGCATCTATTTTGGGCTCTCTGTTCTGTTCCATTGATCTATTTGCCTATTCTTTCCCCAGTATTATACTGTCTTGATGACTATAGCTTTGCAAGCATTGAAGTTGGGTAGTTTCACTCCTCCAACTTTGTTCTTCTCTTTTGATATTGAGTTTGCTATTCTGTGTCTTTGACATCACTACATAAAATTTAGGGACAGGGAGCTGTGGATCACACTCATAAACTCAGAATCTTTGGAGGCTGAGCAGGAGGATTGCTTGAGACTCAGAGTTTGAAGTCAGCCTGAGAATTACAGCAAGAGCCTTGGGCAATACAGTTATGGTGGCACATGCCTGTAGTCTTAGCTACTCAGGAGACTGAGGCAGGAGGATCATTTTTGCACTCAGTAGTTTGAGGTTACAGTGAGCTATGGTTGTGCCACTGTACTCTAGCCTGGACAACACAGAGATACTTATGTCTTAAAAAAATTTTTTTTAAAAAGAATCAATAGGATTGTGATTGGGATTACATTGAATCTATAGATCAAGGTGGGAAGGACTGACATCTTGACCTACTGTCTTCCTATCCATAAACATGGAATATCTCCATTTATTTAGTTCTTATTTGATATATTTCATCAGTGCTTTATAGGTTTCTTCATGTAGATTTTGTACATATTTTATTAGTTTATATATATTTAACTTTGGAGACATTAATCAGTGTCTTTACATTTTAATGTAATATACATTGCATTATAATGTTGTACAGAGTGTCCCAGAAGTTTCCATATATAGGAAGAATGAGAAATTGTAGGTAAGTGTTCTTTTATTTACAAAATATTGATTACAAAATTTAGAAAGCAGTGGTCAACATGTAGAGAATATTTTGTATATATTTTATAATATTTTATAAATAAAAATATATTTAGCTATAATTTCCCATTTTATGTATATATAGTGACTTTAGTGGCAACTTTGGGGACACTTTGTATATATTACATACAAATATATTATAATGTAATATGTTTTTAACTTCTGTTTGTTCATTGCTAGTATATAAAAAGCAATTAATTGTCCTTTGTATATTAACTTTGTATTCTGAAATTTTGCTGTAATCATTTACTAGTTTCAGAAATTTTTTTGTTATTTTTGAGACAGAGTCTCAAGCTGTCACCCTGGGTAGACTGCCAGGGCGTCATAGCTCATAGCAACCTCCAACTCTTGGGCTCAAGTGATCCTCTTGCCTCAATTTTTCTATTTTTAGTAGAGACAGGATCTCGCTTTTGCTCAGGCTGGTCTCTAAACTCCTGAGCTCAAGCAATCCACCCACCTCGGCCTCCCAGAGTGCTGGGATTACAGGTGTGAGCCACCACACCTGGCCAGTTTCAGAACATTTTTATTATTGATTCTTTCTGATTTTCTTCATCAACAATCATGTAATCTGCAAACAAGACAGTTTTAGTTCTTCCTTCTCAGTCCATATACCTTTTATTTCCTTTTATTATCTTGCATTAGCTAAGACTTCCAGTTCAAAGCTGAAAAGTAGTGATGAAAGCGGACATCCTTGTCTTGTTTCTGATCTTCATGAGAAAGCTTTGAGGTTCTCACTGTTAAATATGATGGTAGTTATAGATTTTGGGTTTTTGTTTTTGTTATTTATTTATTTTGGTAAATGTCGTTTATCAATTGAGGAAGTTATCATCTATTCCCAGTTTCCTATGAGCATGTATAATTTTTAACATCAATGAATTTAGAGTTATGCTGTTTCTATTAAGGTAGCAGTGTAGATGTATATGTTTAATTCAAAAAGGCATTTGTCCCCTGAAATTAGTTATGATATCCCAGTATTTTATTGTTTATACTCCAAGTTGGAGCTACTTAGTGAGTCATAAAATAAATGTAGTGGTCATGGGCAGCAAATGTTTTTATTTTGTTAATAAAAAAGTCACTATTAGAGTACATTGCATATGCCATGATTTAAAAGGTATAGTAGGCTGTGATGTAAGTTGCATTTCTTTTTAAGAGTTCTGGTCAAAATTAGTGATCTCCATATAATGTTAAATATGAGTGGATCACCAAAATATGTTTGGGAAAAACAGCCACCCCCAAATTATGCAAAAGAATAAATGTCAAAGGCAAGAAACCCCAGTGCACTCAGATGAGCTAACTTAAACTTGAACTTGCCAGTTCATGCTTATTACCCAGTTCCCTCATGGGCTCTGTAAAAAGTGATCAATAAGAGACGGTAAAACCCTGCACAGACATGACAGATATGACATTCCGCCTCTGCAGAGGCAAAGCAGACACGCCACAAACTAATGAAAATATCCTGCACAATCCTACCCATCTTAAAAGGTCAAAAGTGAGAATTTTTTTTAACAAAAACCAGCTGTAAGTGCCTAAAAACAGTAGGCCTGCTCAAGATGGATGAGGCCATTTTTCAACCACAGCACCCTCTTCCTTCTCTAGGGAGAAGGCCACCATGGACAGACAAGTTTTCCAGCCACAGATGAAGGAACACGATCCATTCTTTTCTCAAGGTCTTATCTGGTTCAGAGCCTGAGATCCAGTCATTTTTTTCTTCCCCCGCACCAGCTCCAGCTCTCGGCCCATTTAAATATCCAGACAGCTCCAACTTCAGCAGTGATTACCAATAGGCAGAAAACAAAAGACTGTCCATCATCTCTTCTACCTGAAAAGCCCAATAATAAGATCAGTACTTAGATTCTGCTGCGGAGACACCTAAGCAAAATCTTCATTGCTTTTCCATCCTTATCAGCCAGACAGCAAACAAGCCAAGTTTCAGTCGCAGAGTCCAGATTTGAAAAATACATTATAAGCCTGGCGCTTCACATTTTCCACAGCGCTGCACTGCGGGTCTTTCTGGTTTCGTGTGAGAGTGCTTCAAATCGTAGGAAACCAAAGCCAGGAACGGTGAGGCGTGCTGAGAGTCCGGGCGCCTTGGCAGCCGTGACTTTGTAAAACAGTGGAGGTTCAGTTAACAGCACGTGCAATCCATTAGCGCTGGGTCTTGGGAAAGCAGAAGAGACAGAGGTGGAAGAACTTACTTTGTGGTTTGAGTCAGACCTCAAGGCTCTCCTAATTCTTCGAGATGAAAAGAGCGGACCAGTTTAGAGGTTTTGCATAAAGCAAATTTGCAAGGCTTTTTTTTTGGCATTTTCATTTAGCATTTTACCACAGTCTAAAAAATTTCATTTAAAGTTGGATGATGGGCCAAAGGATTCATTGTTCTATGTATCTCCTTTGTTATATTTACAGAATCACAGCATAGACATTTCAAAGTTAAATATTGCTTGCTGATATGGTATATTATTAATTAGTTAACTCCAAAATCACTTTGACATTAAATTGAACATAGTTTCCAGGTCTTAAATCTACCTGAAGTTGGGAAAAGGGATGTTTCTGCTTTTCTTTACCTTGAGTCACATTCTTAAAAGCTTTTTATGTGATAGGATCTGAGAATGAGGTTTGCTTATTTATTTATTTTTGCTGTGGAGTAGGATGTAAGAGCCTACTTACCCCTAGATTTCTAGACATCTGGATTAGCATCTTTGTAAATTGCTACTTGTTGTCTCACCAACAAAGCAGGATAAGCCAAAAAGAGAGGCTATTGCCCTTTCTCAAGTCTAGGCCTCTTCTTATTTATATTTACATTAAGGTTAGATTCATACTAGATGAAGGTAGGTTTAAATTAAGATAAGATTCATATTTAGATTAAGGTTCTATTTATACTCAGATGAAGAACCTAGGTAAAAATCCCCTACTTAGTTCTATCAGGAATGGTTTGGGCTCCAATTAATAACAAGTCAGCTAATGTGCTTTAAGTAAGTGAGAATTCAATCACATAATAAGAAAATCTAAGGTAGATGGTGTCCAGAGCTGATCTCTTTGTACTGTCTGCTTCACCATCCTTATAGCATTAGTGCACTGCTCCACATGGCAAGATGGCTGCTGCATCACGTCCACATTCAAGGCATGGAAAATAGGAGATACTGACGTTAGCAACATCTGTCCCTTTTATCCAGAACACCAGCAACTTCACAGAAAGTCTTCTGCTTCTATCTCATTAGCCCCAACTAAGCCTCCTGGCAAAGCCCAGCTTTGAAGGAGATTGAAAAAGCAAGTATTCAGATTTTCCATTCTTTAGAGCAGAGATTGGAAGGAGTAAAGAGTTTTAGGATGGCTATTGGATCAGGAGGGAATTTGTTGAGAGAGAAACAAATGTTTACCAGAACAGTTCATTAGCAGAACTGCCAGAGACCAAGGGAAGAACTGTCAAGTCAGCTCTGAACAATAAAGGATAGATGGTCTCTCAGAATCACTCCTACATCCCACAAAGATAGTAGAGATTTGTACCCTCATAGGGAAAGATATAAGAAATCTGGACTTTTAAAGGCCAATGGAGAAGCTCATTACTTTTTCTGTATTATTATATAGGACACTAAAAGTGATCCAGCCTAAAGATGTAAATTCAATGTTATAGTTACAAATTAAAAGTTAAATACGTTATAAATCATATGTGATTAAAACAAAAAAAGAAATGAAGTAATGTTTGTTATAATGTTTCTGCACACCAAACTAGATATACATGTTGTCAATGAGACCTGGCTTAAACCCTGATATTTCTCATAATTATTTCTTACACATTCTTATTTATGCATCCATTCATTCAAATATCCACTCACTCATTTAATAAGAAGAGCACATTGGCCAGGCATGGTGGCTCACGCCTGTAATCCCAACACTCTGGGAGGCCAAGGTGGGTGGATTGCTTGAGCTCATGAGTCAGAGACCAACCTGAGCAAAAGCGAGACCCCCGTCTCTACTAAAAAGAGAAAAACTGAGGCAGGAGGATCACCTGAGTTCAAGAGTTGGAGGTTGCTATGAGCTATGATGCCACGGTACTCTACTCAGGGTGACAGCTTGAGACTTTCTCAAAAAAAGAAAACATGAAGAAGAGTACATTAAAAATCTATAAATACAATAATTTTCAAGTTTTTAACTCACATGGACTGAAGACGAAAGCTATTTGATTTTAAATAAAAACTCTTAACAATAAAAATGCAGTTCTCTAAAATTGATACCATTTATATTATAAGCAGAAAATGTAAATAAATTAATGAGTTAGTTAATTTCAGGGGTTATCTTGACTATAGTATAGGCCTTTAAAGAGAAAGGTTCACTCCAAAGTCAGGGCCATTATGGGCAACTCAATAATTCTCTAGTTACTTTAACTGTTTATGTTCATGCTGGTTTAACAGAAAAATAAAAATTTCAAACTATAATAAACAAATGATAG
Organism: Otolemur garnettii; assembly: GCF_000181295.1. Taxonomy (NCBI): domain Eukaryota; kingdom Metazoa; phylum Chordata; class Mammalia; order Primates; family Galagidae; genus Otolemur; species Otolemur garnettii. The sequence goes on from NW_003852412.1 coordinate 8,567,330, forward strand.
GCTGTTGGTTAGTGTAAGAACCTACTACAAGCGGAAGGACATATGGGTTGGAAGATGTAGAAGGAGAGAAGACTGGAAAACTGGAAAGACAATAAAGTACTGGGTTGATGACGGGAAGAGTGGAGTTGAAGCAACCAAAATACAAACGTTGTCTTTAAGAAAATGGAAATGGAGGAAGCAGGTGGAAATCAGAACCAATTGAGAAGACCTTGAAGGTTTTGAAGAGAGGGGAAGTAGACAGGCAGGAGAAGAAGGCTAGTGTTGAGTTGGGTTGTCCAGTGACTGTCACATGGCAATACAGAGAGAGAAATAAAACCACTTAGGAGAGAAAGGGTGTTCTCATTTGGATGCTAGGGTCTGCCTGAGGGACTGAAGTACAGGGTTAGGAGCACTCTAACTTCCATGCTAAACAGAGCTCTCTATAGGTCTAAACTTTTATTTCAGGGATACGCAATGTCAATATTTCTGGAAGAGCGTGGCTATTGACTCTGCTCGTGAATGACCTTCACACCTTCTGAGCAGACTGGTGTTTCAGTAGTCCAGGCTAGAAAACAGTTGCCATTGGGTGGATTCATGCTACAGAGCTTGGGCAGCCAGTTCTTTGGCAGCACCTTTAACCCACTCCGGTCCCCATTCTTGACTGAGACTGAGTGAGAAGACGGTCCTTTTTTAAGAGTTTAGTTGAACCTTTACAAGCAAAACTCCAGAGGTTCAGCTGGTTTTGTGTGCTATACATGGCTCAGCAATGGGCCAATTTCTTATTCTCTGCAGGCTCAAAGATGCACTCAGGAGAGAGACTAAGGCAGGGACGGGAAATGAAATCTAATTTCCATTCTCAAAGAGAAGGACATGCAAATTCTGAGGCAGTTGGGAAAATATTTCCTCCTTCTCCTTATCCTTTTAGCTTCTACTGTGTTTCAGAATTCATACATGTTCTTAAAAGGCTTATTTGTGTGAGTTCAAACCATTCTTACCAGCTAGACAATAATATAAATAAAAAGATCTATCTCTATACTACACAATGGGGAGACCTCCATGGAGACTAGATGGATGAGATGATTCCTAATGATTCTATGAAACTTATTATACCAAAGCTTCTTTCTGGAAAGATCTAAGGAATTTACAGTGCCCAATCCCACCATAGATGATCTTGTTAGAGTCTATCTGGGTATCACCATGGGCTGAATAACACAAATTTAAGAAAATGTACTATTAGAGAAAAAGATCAATCTTGAGTACAAAGACAACTTCAGGGGTAGGGTTGGGATTTCCAAAAGTTGAGTAAAGATTATCATGCATATTCCAAAAAAATAAAAAGTAAATTAAAATAAAAATAAGAAGTTCCCTAAGGGATAAGGACAATCATAAAGGCAGACATAGCTCCACTCATTGTGAGTTCCTTGGAGACATTTTATTTGTAATCTGGGCAGAGGCATGCCCATAATGTTCTGTTCTTCACCTATTACTATTCCCTTTGGTTCCCTCAGTATTTCATAATATCTGGTAAATCTACACAGATGTGGGTTGCGTTTTTGTTAAGTAAGGGAAATGAGAGCTGGAGCCTATGCTGTGTGGCCAGCCCTCTCCATGGAGCCCTCCGTGGAGGTAGCAGAAATGCAACCTGAAAACCACAGTCCATGACTGGAGGCCACGACCCTCAGCCAGGAGAGCAGTGGCCTTCAGCAGGACTGGGGAGCTCACACTCCAGGGAGGAGCAGCCTCTATTACGTAGATGATTTGGGAACAGAATTGAGATAGTCTCCCTTTCTCAAATATGCCAAAAGGCGGCTTTCTTAAAGGAAAGAAATAATGTATCCTGTGTAGGCTTTTTAAGACAAGGCCACAAACGTTTGGACATTCCTTCCATTTCAAGGTGGGGGCTATGACCCGTCCTGTGAATCTGAGTGAGCTCAGCCTGCTTCCACTCACGGAGTATGGTGGAAGTGACATTATGTGACTTCCAAGGTTAGGTCCCACAGGTCATGTGGCTTCTACCTTGTTCACTGGAGGACTTAGTCATAGACTTCTGGTCCATGCAGAGGCCACGTGCAGGTGCTCCAGGACCCCAACTCAGGCTTCTCTTTTAGTCTCGCCAGCCGCTAGTCACCAGCGTGAAGAAGGCTCCAGATGATTCTCAGCGTCTGCTGTTCTAGGTCAGTGGGGCCACCTGTGCTGTCCAAATTCCTGCCCCATAAAAGTGAGTATCATAAAATGCCCAGTGCTTTATGCCACTGATTTGGGGGTAATTTTTTGGGCAGCAACAGATAACCAGAACATGTGGGTGACACATGTGGCTTAACCCCCTGGCCTTCTCTAATTCCTTGTGATTGACTCAAGTCCCAGGACACCTTGCCTGTGTTAGCAATTGTTTCATGTGACAATACTTGCTAATAGCATATAACTTGATGGTGTCACTTTCCAGTGACATGTGTACGTGCTAAAGGTACATTAATAAGTTTCAAGTCAGCCTATTGAAGGCAAGAGTTAGTGCCTTGGTCAGACCAAACCTCAGAAACCCTGGAATACAATTTCCTTCTAAGGGGTTACTTAGCTCCAATGAGCCCCTCTATTTTGATCAAGAGTGATTAAATTAGGAATGAGTCTCTAACACACTTCAATGGGCTGCCAGGCTGTAAGCTAGAGCTGGCCATGGGCAACAATGGTAACTAACTGGCCCATGGAGATTGTTTCTCTGGGAGCATCTGGAATGGAGAGACAGGAGGCAGATGCATGCACACACAGAGATAAAGAGGGGTGGGACAACATTTGGGGGTTGACAGTAGAAGGTACACATGTAAGAACATCCAGAAACAAGCAGAAGTCCTGAGATTGTAAAGACCCTACAATGTGGCTTCTTTTTCTGAACCTCTCTTTGGCAGCCACACCCCCCTCATCACACCAGAGTAGATGCCAGTCAGTGAGCAGAAGCTATAGGACAGAGAAAAGTGGTAGGTTGGCTGGAGTGCTGGTGTCAGGAGCTGTGGGGCAGAGGAGGACCACAGCACTGAGGACCGGTGAGTGTCCGGCACAGAATAAGTTGCAAGATACACAGGACACTGGAGTCGCAGTGTATCCAGGTTATTATGCAGGAACCTACTTCTGAAAAATTGTTCTATGAAATTGTCTATAAATTTGTTCTGAAAGGAAAACAAATTTCCATTTGATGGGTTGGGGACAGCATGTTTATGATGCAATTTCTAGGAGTCAATTTCAGTATAAAGCATACACTTTCCCTGTTTCCACCAACTTCTCCACTTCATAAAGTCATATTCTGGAGAAGCTTTAGTTTGTTTCTGCTTTAGAGGCGGTGGTGGTTGCTGAGTTCATCTCTTGTTGACACTGTCAGAGTTGAGTCCCACACAGCTGTGACTGAGGAAGCAGGAGCTACGGCCACCAGTCCTGACCCAGGAGGACCGCTGGGTCTCACTGAGGAGGTTCCTTCACCCTTCCCTGTCTGGTTTCTGCAAACCCAGCATAGAACTGTCACAAAGTGGCCAAGAAAGGGTCCTGGAGACCCTTAAACTCCTTAGACCCCTCTGCCAGTGATAGTCAACAGCTAGCGAACAGAGCTGGGTAAATACCGCACAGACAATCCAAGGGAGATGTTGAGCCGACTTCATCACCAGCAGAGTCGGCCATGAGGAGACTTAGAGAGGAAAGCCAGAGAGTTTTGAGACCATGGTGAGGACTGTATTTGCCTGGAACCCAGTTCATGCCAACATCTCAGAATTCAGACCAGTCTCCATCCATTTCCCATAAGCACCGTCCCAAGTAAGTCATAAAATAGCCTTGGCTCCCCCACCAGCAGCTTCGAATGAGCACTCACAGAGTTAAGGCTGGAGCACGGAAATCTATTTCTTGCCCCAAGGCCAGGTTGCAGAAGATGTCGGAGAGAACACAGACAATCTCTAGAAGACGCCAAAGAAAGAAACCCCACCATGGGCTGCCTCCGCCCCCTATTAACTAATGGAGATGACACTTACGACACACAATTGCCCCATGCCAACTTCTACTCACTCTGGACCCTGGCATAAAATAAACAATGTGGCTTCTTTTTCCAAACCTCTTTTTGGCAGCCATACACCCCTCATAAAAGTAACCAGTCCTTCAGTCTGAGGACAACCCAGGGCATGTCTATTAACGCTCAGTTAATGGACAAGAAGTATTTGTCTGGACATGCTGTTAGCCAAACAGGCAACTTCATGACGGTGGAGCGAAGAAGGTTCGGAACAGAACCAGAACCATCAGGATGGATTCAGGGACGTCTAGGTAGCAGGAAGAAATCCCTGCGTACCCACACGCCATGAAAAATATGATTTAATAATAAAAGGCAGGTGCCCCAGGAAACAAAGCAGGGAGGGGCGCGACAGTATGTGTGCAACACGTAGGATTAGGAGTGATTAGTGAGAACAAAGAAAGGGATGGTTAATGTTTTGGGCAAACAGGGAGACTTGACAGGTGCAGCGTCTGCTGTGTACACACAGAGGTGGCGAGGGAGGGCTGTGAGTGGCTCCCACACTGCATCAGGCTGAGCAATGTCAGATTTGCCTCCAGGACTAGTGACATTCACTATTCTGTCCTTTGGCAACAGTGCTCCCTTTGTCAATGTCCTCGGAGGAAACAGAAAACGTCCCCTGGCTTGGATTTTGCTTTATGGGCCTATCTTTGCCCTGAATCTGGCCCTGCAAGGTGGTGTGCGTCTCAGATGTGCTTCAGCAGTCGTGTGACCTGGGTCTAAACATTCATCCCGGTGGAAGAGAGGAAGGGGTGTCATGCTGTGGGTCTGTGACCTCTATGTCAGGGGCTGGGAGGACGGAGACATATCCCAGCTGCCCAGCACAGAGGAAGTCCTGTGTGTTTGTTCTGGGCCACCACCTGCTCTGCCCTTGGGAAAGAAGCTCTGCCCCTGCGTCTCCGCAGCTTCCTTTTCCATGAGGGATTATGTGGCCACCCTTCATAGGGAGAAGGCCCCTGCCTTCTGTGAGAGGCATTTTGGGAGGCTCACACGTTACAACCCCTCAGAGAACACTTACTAAAAAGTAGGTAGGAGAAGTTTATTGTACTGATCTGCCCTGACTCCTGTTTACCTAGAGGTTTCCTTCCAGGGGAATTCTGCTATTAAAATGTGGAGCCCTGTTCCAGAAAGGAGGCCCTCTGCTAGCACGCGACTCTTGTTCACATGGGCAGGCACAGTAGATTCAGACAATTTGTTCCCCTGCTTTTTCTTCTCACTGCTCACCCAGGACCAGCAAGGCCTGGTTTTCTTAGCCTGTGGCATGTAAGGCAGCAAGGTATGTGATGTGCTGGCCAAGCTCTGGGGCCAGGTCAAGCAAGAGCTGCTGTCAGACTCTCTCCGTTCAGGCACACGGCCCGCAGAGTCCTCCCTACACCCGGGGAACCTCTTTCCCCACCTGTCAGCCCAGCCTCTTTCCTGAGCACCATCTAGCAGGCCCAATGCATAGGATTTTATCAGGTCATCTCTGACTCATTTTAGGTGGTTATTTATACGATCTGCACTTACAATTAACAGCAAAGGGGAATTCTGCAGGAGTTGAGGTAGTAACCCAAAGCAGATGTCCAAGACCCCAGAGAGGACGCGGTAGAGGCTTAGGGCAGCAGACCTAAGAGAATTATGCTCTGTGTCTAGGAAGAATGAGATGAATGAAATGAGGGAGTCGGAGAAAATGAAAGTGGCTAGATGCAGAAGCAAGACAGTGGGTCTCTTTATAGTAGAGCCCTGTAACTCTGGCTTTGGAAAGAGGAAATGAATCACTTGCAGTTGACTACCAGATACTGCACCTAAGATGGGAAATTCTGATAGTTTCCTGAATGCTGGGCCATTTGATTCTCAGTCTGGCTCACACCCACCCCAGGGGAACCCCAGCTCTGACAGCCTGTCACCAACGCACAGGCTCCAAAGCACAGTGACAGACCCGAAGGAGGCAGGGCCTCTCTTTTCAGAGTAAACCCTGTCAAAAACTAGTCAAGATTTCCAGATACCGAAGACAACTCGGAGAGTAATTAAAATCAAATCTTGAATCCCTGCCTGGCATCCGCACCCCACATCATGCTCTTATATCCCAACTCTGTGCTTAGAGATTTAAAAAAGTTTACAGCTGAATCACTCACATCTCAGTAAATTGGGAGGGCCACGTGCTCATCCTAGGATAATAAATAACTATCTGTGCCTCTCTACTCAGGCTCTTATGGCCCTGCTCCCACACCAGGACGCTCCTGCCATGGAGAACATGGCCCCTGGCAGGGGAGAGTGAGCCTGTGACCTTGGGGACATAACCAACAACAGCTTACATCTGCAACTCATTCATGCCAGATATTTTATATACACAATCTCTAATTCTTACAACAGTCCTATAAGGTCGCTGTTTTTATCTCAATTCTACTGATAGAGAAACAGGTTCAAATGGGACAAGTAACTTGTCCGAAGTCACATAATAAATAACAAGGTAAGTAGCCATCCCGGGCTAGAATCCCCAGAAGCAGAGATGAGACTGTGAAAGTGCTTCATTAGGACAGAACTGGGATGAAAGAATGGGGCGGTGGGACCTGGAAGGCAATCAGGCCAGATAAAGGAAATGCCTGACAGTGAACTCTGAGGACAATGTCAGTCTTAGAGTCAATCCAACTAGGAGACAGGAGGGGTGGGTGTTTATACCCCCACAGCAGTGGGTTCTTCCTAAGGACTGCTCCCAGGGAAAAGTACAGTCGCAGGGATTTACTTGCTCTGACAGCATACTGGGTCCAGCAGCCTGAGGGAAATCCCCCGGCAGGGAGAAATAAGGGCTGGCTGCTGGGATGACGGCAGACTGAGAGCTGTGCTTGCAGAGCCTCCCTAAGACGCCCTCAGACCCGAAGCCTGTGGTTCTCTGCAGGCACATGCCTCTCCACAGACAGCCAGAGAGCTGTGGGCTTCTGCTCCCAGTGGCTGCCATGCTGGACCTTTGGCTGCAACCTTCTAGGGGCAGGGCAGGGTGAGGCTAGGGCCTGTTATAGTGCTGTCGTAGGGGACACAGAGGCATCAAAGGCCCATTCATTCCATGCCACATAGTCACAAAGAGCCTCATCTTTAAGCTTTTGGCTGTAGGAGAGAGACAATGAGTGAATGGCAAGATGTCATCATTCATTTTTAAATTCCCAGACCCAGACTGTCTCTATAAATTAGCATTTTCTATATTTCCTAAAATTATCTTGTAATTAGCCCATTTATATTATGTGACACTTCCTTCTGTGATGGGCCATTTGGGGTCTAATTTTAGAATTAAATCAATAGATTATGAATAGAATGTAGCAATGATTTAAATCCTAATAGTCATGATATTCTTAGTTTTATCAATGTTTAATGGACATCATTTTGCTACAAGATTTTTGAGGTTTCACATCAGTCCCATATTTTTCAATCACATACTTGTTGTGTATAAAAATCAACAAAGTATGACATTCTTATTAAAGGTAGCATTTTCTTAAATATAAATATTTTTACAGTGCTACAAGTTTTGTTAGCCTGTTTTGGCATTGTTCATTGCTAACACACTGGAAGCCTCGTCATAAGGGGGAAGCTGAGCCTCTCTGGAACCCTGACACCCACCCGAGGAGGAGCTTCTGGACCTCCATGCTCTGTCTTGAACCCTTGGAGGCTGGAGGGGCCCAGCAGGGTGAGAGGAATATGAAGGTCCTTGACATTATTTACAGCAGTGGTCTTTGAACTTTTGCTTAATGTCTGTATTGGTAAAAAATAAATAAACAAATAAATACATAAATAATCAAAACATTTCTAATATTTACAAAACAAAATTTTGACCTTTGGCCAAAATCTTGGCCAATGTGGTGTGGTAACTTGATTACAGTTCTCTTCAGCGTGTCTCTGGCCCCTGATGATTGCCAGGAACCATGCTGGGTGCTAAGATCCCAACAGGAATAAGACACATTCCCTGCCTTGGAGAAGTTTATGGACGATGGTCCAACAGGGAAAATAGCACCTCCCTACAGGTAAGGGCATGGGGCAGGGCAGTAAATCCAGGGGTTAAGGGCAGGTCACAGAAGACCTCAGGCTAGAGTGAAGCTCAAGCCAGCTGGCTTTAAAGAGATTAAATATAATCATCATCCCAATCACCAAAGGCACTGAAGGAAGTGGAAATTTCCCAGTGGAAAGCAAAATCTTCTTTTAAGGTTCAGGAGGAATGTACTTTTAGATACGAGCAAGGAATTCTGGCTGAAGTGGGAGACTTCATGGCTGAGTCAAAGTGGGGCTTCGTACCAGTCCCCACAGTGACACAGAGGAGGCAAATCCTGAGTTATGGCCTCTGCAGACAGACTATCAAAAGCGGAAGATGGAAAGATGGCAGAATTCTCTACTTTCTAAGTCTCAGCACTTCTCAAATGGGGACTCGGTCCCGTGAAGGCTGGTAATTTCAACTAGGCAGGCTTAGTCCTGCTCAGCTTTGCAGAGTTGGTTAACAGTTTCAGGTTGTTTGTGCTCCCCAAAGTCACATGACATTTGGAGATGGGGCCTGGGGGGAGCAATTAGGTATAGATGTGACCATGAGGGCAGGGCACCCATAACGGGATTAGTGTCCTTCTAAGGGGAGGAGGAAAGACCAGACTTCTTCCCCATTCATTCCGTCTACCACATGCGGAAACAGTGAGAAGGCAGCTGTCCGCAAGCCAGGAAGGGGTCCCCACCAAAACCAAATCATGCTGGGGCCCTGCTCTTGGATTTTCCAGTCTCCAGAACTATAAGAAATAAATGTCTCCGAGGGCTGTCTGGAAAGTATCCAGCCATTGTCAAGACTTCACATCACCTGGCTGGGTACTGTCGGGACAGCCCTGGTATTATTTGTCACCCAGTCCATGGTATTTTGATATAGCAGCCTGAGCTAATTAAAACATAGGTTAGAATGGCTTAGAAATGGTGTCGGTTTTTTTTTTTTTTTTTTTTTTTTTTTTTTTCAAAATCCTCTCGCATTTAGACTGTCCTTAAATTATCCTGAAATGATGACCTTTTATTGTACCATTATATACGTGTGTTTACCCCACAAGAAAGACCAAACCCCACGGCAAGGAACTGCTGGTTCTTGTCCCTTTTCTGAGTGGCAAGAGCTGTGTTTCAAGGCAGCCATGTCGATTAATGGTTCTCAAAGTGAAGTGTCCCCAGTGGTATAATCAGAATTATTTGGGTCATGCACCATTCGGATTCTTCTCTTATCATCCCCTTTCCAGGAAGAGAAGGGGAAGGAGGGTGACTCAGATTAAATGTTTTTCCTGCCTCGAATTTGGGACTCATTGCCCCAGAGAATATAAATTGGCATTGTTTTTCTTCCCAATTTAGAAATTAGCTAGTCTTCTTAAAACTTGTGAACACTCTGAAAGCCTGTGTTGTCCCTCCAAAGGGAATGACACGTCGGCCCCCTCCGCTGCTGTGCACACACGTGCCTCCCCTTCTCTTCCCACAGCCGAGCCCATGGCACATGGCCCAGCTGGTGGGCACGTTCTGGCTGCCCGGCAGCTCTTCAGGCGTCTGTTTAAAATTCATTATCCAAATGTGCATAAATGATCATTTGGAGTCGCTATCATATTTCTCATCTGAAGGGATCATGTGTGGGGAAAACGTGCCCCTGTGACAGAGATGTTATTTCAGGGGGGTATCTTCTTTCAAAGCGTTCCCCCTTTATCTGAACTATCAAATTGTTCCTACTTCCATAAAAGCAGGGCAGCTATTGTGATGGAAATTTATATACACAGTGTAAATGCTGAGCTTGTTTGTTATTTGAAAGAAACTGCTGGAGACTGAATAGATCAGGTGTGTCTGGGTCCTTGTTTCAGGCGGTAGATTCAAAGGCTGGTCTTAACGTGAATCCCTCCTTCTTCCTTATTCAGGTTACAAAGGCCACCGAGGAGGAAGCCTGTGCCTCCTGCCAGCAGAGCCCAGAGAAACTCACCTCTCCATCCTCTCTGGGTGTGGGGCATCCACTGTGCCAGTGCCTTGGGTTAATAATCTCAGACTTTGTCTCCTGGGGGGAACCCCCTGTGCATTTATCAAGTTCAACAACACTTTTTTTTTTTTTTTTTTTTGGAGACAGGGTTTCACTTTGTCACCTGGGCATAGTGCGTGGTGTCATAGCTCACAGTAACCTTGGGCTCAAGCGATCCTCTTGCCTTAGCCTCCCAAGTAGCTGGGACTATAAGCAGCCCCCACAATGCATGGATAATTTTTTCCATTTTTAGTAGAGAGGGAGTCTTGCTCTTGCTCAGGCTGGTCTTGAACTTCTGAGCTCAAGTAATCCATCCACCTCAGCCTCCCAAAGTTCTAGAATTACAGATATGAGCCACAGCACTTTTTTTGCCATATAATCCCCCCCACCCATAGCTGGACTTCTCCCTTATACCATATTTCATAAGAGATTAAGAACTACTCCTGGTACTCTCAAGATTAACTATGTATAAGCTAGTCTGTGGGCAGCAACTTGTGAATCATTCTTGGTTGTTAAAGTTTCTGAGTGGCCACCACAGCAAATGAAAAACAAAGATTCTAAATCTGGCAAGAACTTAAAGTCACAGTAGGAATAGAGTGTTAATGCATGAAGCACTGGTATTTTAAACAGATAAAGATAATCATAAACACAACCACAGCTTTAAGGGATTTTGAGAGTAGACCCAAGTATATCTACAACTGCCCAGTATCTGTGAGCAAGGTGGGGATGTCCATTTTTTCCATAAAATACAAATGGGAAAAAATAAATGGGAGGCCATCCAAGATGATGAGTTCAAAGGATCAGAGTTCAAATCTCAGCCCCATCAGTACTCGCAGCTGTTCATATGTCATTCAACTCACATGTGTCTTTTAGGGACAAGTAATCGTGAAAGAAGGCAGACAAGAAGGGATTTTAGGGATTTTTCACTGATTTCATAGATTTAATAGATAAGGAAGCTGACACAAGAGAAGTTAATTGATATGAACAGGGAACCCAGCATTTTTTAGCATAGAATGGGCAGAATCCCATTCTAACTTCTAATGAACTTCTCTTTCTCAGTTCTACCACCTCTTACATGGGAACAGGAATGCTTACCTTACTCACTTCATCAAAGTCTTAGAAAAATCAGCTGAAATAATATGTTAATTGGACTGAATGACCTAGAACGTACAAAGGTATTTAAAGGCCTTGTGCTGGTTGGACGGTTTTCCCTATCACAATGAATGTCACCACTCCATTCTGTTGTAGGACATAAAAACTTTGACACTTCCTTTTCTCTCACCCCCAAATCCAAATGGTCACTGAATCCCACCGGGTTACCATCTTAAGGCATCTTGACTACGTCTCCTCTTTGCCATCTGTGATCCACCATCTTTGTCACTACCAACATCTTTCACCCGGGCCACTGCCGTAGTTTTTTAATTGGTCTTGCTTCATCCTCTTTTAAATGCCCTTTTAAATGTATTCTCAACATAGACCCCAGAAGGATCTTTAAAAGCACAATCATGGTAATGGACATTTCTGTTTAGAACCCTTCAATGGTGTCTCCTTGCTTCTAAAATAAAAACAAAATCCTTCATCCATTTGCTACAGCAGAAAATAAAATACTTATCAATGCATTTAACAAAGGAAATTTATACTCTGAAAACTACAAAGCATTATGGAAAAAAATTAAAGAAGACCTAAGGACATGAGAATATATCCTGTGTTCATGGATCAAAGATGTATTGGTTAAAAATGGCAATGCTCCCCAAAATTCATTTACAAATTTAATTCTGTCCCTATCAAAATCCTAGAAGGATTTTTGCCAAAATTGACAAGATGATCTTAAAATTCATATGAAAATTCAAGAAACTTAGAATAGACAAAATATTCTTGAAAAAGAGGAATAAACTAGGACTTAGATTTTCTGGTTTCAAAACTGACTACAAAGCTACCTAATCAAAACAGTGAGGTAATGGCATAAATAATGCACAGATATATGCATTGTAACAGGCAAGTGATGTTTGACCTCTGCCATTACAAGAGGTGTTCAAATGTGCCTTGTATTCATCTTTGGTTATCAATATATACTGAGTATGAGAATTTTAATACAGTTTTTCCCTTTCTTAAAATTGGTGTACTTTTTTTGGTCACCATCTCTGTGTGTGTGTGTGTGTGTGTGTGTGTGTGTCTGTGTGTGTGTGTGTAGAATAGAATTGACTGTCCAGAAATTGACTTTCACATTTATGGTCAATTGGTTTTAGGCTTTTTTTTTGTTTTTGTTTTTGTTTTTATTTTTCTTATGGATAGGGTCTCACCGTGTCACCCAAGCTGGAGTACAGTGTTGTGATCACAGCTCACTGCAACTTTGAACTCTTGGGCTCAAAAGATCCTTCTGCTTCAGTTTCTCAAGTAGACAAGACCACAGGCATGTGTCACCATGCTTTGCTAACTTTCATTTTTTTTTTTGTAGAGACTGGGTCACACTGCATTGCCTAGGCTGGTCTCTAACTCCTAGATCTCAAGCAATCCTCCCACCTTGGCTTTCCAAAGGGCTAGGATGCCAGCACTGAGCCACTATGTGTTTCAGGTCAGTTGGTTTTTAATAAGTGTGCCAAGAAAATTCAATGGAAATAGAATAGCATTTTCAACAAACAGAACTGACACAACTGCATATACACATGAAAAAGAGAGCTGATAGACTCCTTCCTGGTACCGTACATGAAAATTAATTCCAAATGGATAATAGGCCCAAATGTGAGAGCTGAAACTATAAAACACTTTCAAGAGAATAGCTAATGTAGTTTAAGATAAAAGTAGCCCAGACATTCCCAGGCCTTGAGTAAATCTCTACGGCCTCAAATAGGTAAGGCCTTCTTAGATATGATACCCCAAACACAGTGACAAGAGGGAAAAATAGATAAGTCGACAGCATCAAAATATGAAAAGAAGGATGCCATCATGAAAATTAGAAGAAGTTCACAGAATTGGAGGAAATATTTGCAAATCATATTTCTAATAAAGAATTTGTGTCTAGACTATAAAAGAACTCTTTCAATTCAATAATTTTTAAAAAAGGACCTTTTTACAAAGTAATAAACAATGGCTGATAAGCACATGAAAAGGTGCTCAATATCATTAACCCTCAGGGAAAACCAAAATCAAATCACAGTAAGATACCACTTCACACCCACTCGGGTGGGTATGAACAAAATGATGGGCAATATCAAGTGTTAGTGCGAAGGGAGAGAAATCGGAAACCTCATACACTGCAGGGCAATGTAAAATCACCTTGGAAAACAGTCTGGCAGTGCCTTGAAAGGTTAAGCGAGCTACTACAGGACCCCGCAATTCCACTCCTAGGTATATAGACCCAAGAGAACTGAAATCACATGTCCACACAACAATTTATACATAAATATTCATAGTAGCATTATTCACACTAGCTAAAGGGTAGATATAACTCAAATGTCCACCAAGTAATAAATGGATAAATAAGATATGGTATATACATGCAAAAGAATATTATTCAATAAAAGAAATAAAATACTTAGTTGGAAAAAAGTGCTTCTTATTGGAAAAAAAAAATAAGAAGTTAATTGATGACTCTATACTGAACCTCAGAGTCAAAGCATTCTATAATAGTCATACCCTTATTTGACAATGTGAATGTTACTTTCTTTGCATTACTATTATTATTATTACTTAATACTTCATTGCAGCAATCAGCTGATTTCTTTTTTCTTTGGCCAGGGCTGGGTTTGAACCCGCCACCTCCAGCATATGGGGCTGGTACCCTACTCCTTTGAGCCACAGGCACTGCCCCAATCATCTGATTTCTTTTCTGAATGTATTTATCTTCATTCATTCTTTACAAGGTTTTTGTTTCTAGTCCTTATCTTAAACATTGTTATTGTCGGTAAATTTTAAGCCTTTTTAATTCTGTGAAGGCAAAAAGTAGAAACCTAATAATCACGTGTATATGTAAAAATAAATAATAATAATAATAAAGAAATAAAATACTAATACAAGATGCAACATGGATGAATTTTGAAAACACAAAGCCAAGGGAAATGAGCCCCACACAACAGGCCACATGTTATATTATTTCATTTACATGAAATGTCCAGAATAGGCAGATCTATAGAGACAGAAAATAAATTAGTGTTTGCCTAAAGTTAGAGAAGGGGTGGAATTGGGGCAATTGGGATTGACCATTAATGGATGTGGAGTTTCTTTTTGGGACAATAAAAATGTTCTATATCCAACAGCAGCGGTGTTTGCGCAACTCTGTGAATATAATAAAAACCATTGCATTGTGCATTATGTACTTTAATGAGTGAATTTTATGGCATGTGAATTCTATCTCAATAAAGACATTATATGAAAAAAAAAGTACCTTAGCCTACATGACCCCGGGTAACGTGTCCCTCATGAGCATTTTGGCCCCATCCCCTTGAGAGGTCAACGCTGCTTTTTCTGTATCCTCATGGCGCCTTGTACCTGCCCACCGAATCATTTCTCAAGGATACAATTGCACGTTTGTGTTCATGATTCATTAATTTTTGGTTCCCCTACTAGGCTGTAACTTACAAATGTAAGTATTCATTAAGTAATGGCCATCATATATCCCGTGTCTAGTATAACATATGGAAAATAATAGGCACTCAATAAATACATGTAAAATGAGTGAAAGAATGAAGTGTAGAACTGTCCACAAACTGAATATTGGGCCCAGGGGTACCAGAAAAGAAACTTTGCCATCTATTGCACTGCATCTATGAAACGATAGCTTAGACCTAACAGTGAAATGTGAGAGTCTCGTGCTCTAACGGAGGAGAGCTGGAGATCGTGTCTGTGTTTCTATCAATGTGCCCTGTACAGAGGACACGTTCATTCATCCGTCCACCCTACGCCTCCCACTGAGTTAGGCCTTGGGATACTACAGGAGACAAGAGACCCCTGCCCTTGTGGGTCTAGCAGTCCAGTTGTAGGAGACTGGAAAATAAGCTTAGATCCGTAATAAGCGACTCATGTGTAAGGTGAAAGTGCCAAGGAAATGAAAAGCTGAGCCTTAGGTGACAGCAATCAGCAATGCTGTAGGTAATGAGGATGAGTTTCTGTTTAGAATAGGATGGTTGGCCAGGGACAGCCTCCAGGGTGGTCTCTCATGACCCCGCCACCTGGTCTTCACACACTGGCATTGTCCCCCGCCCCACTGGATCAGAGTCTGCATGACCAATAGAATATGGCAGAAATGATGACATGCCACTTCGGAATCTTTCCTCTTGGATCACTGGAGGTAGAAGCAGCCAGCCACTGAGCAGAGGCAAAGCCCACATGGGGAGGAACTGAGGCCCTTGCTAACAGCCAGCGGAGTGAGCTTGGAGGAGGAAGCCCTCAGATGGCTACAGGCCTGGGTGGTCTTGAACCACAACTATCCACCTCACCCCTTCCAAATCCCTGATCTGCAGTAAGTGTTCATTGATTCAATCCACCAAGCTTTGGGGTAACATCTTAGGCAGCATATCAAAAGTGGGCCTCATTAAGAAAGTGGCATCTGCATGTAACTTCAAAGGAGATGAAGAAATCAGCTCTGTGGTTATCTGGGGAAGGGTGTCAAAGGCTGAGGAAGCAGCAGGTGCAAAGGCCCGGGTGGGAACACATCTATCTGGTGGCAGGATAGGCAGTCAGGAGGCCAGGACAGCCAGAGGGAGAAGTGGTGGAGGCCTTGGGCTTTTCTGCTGAAGGAACTGGGAGCCAGCGCAGAGTTTTAAATAGAAGGGTGACATAATCTGACTTAATATTTAATAAGGATCAGATAATTTAAGTATTTGACTTTTTTCAGAAATCATGGAATGTCAAAATCTGGAAAGAGACTATATCCTCCCTTTTGAGGTACTCCAGCAGGGTGAGCGGCAAGATTCTGGTTTGGTTCTTATAACTGACCACTGCTTTCATCTCTCCCTTATCAGCTCTGCTCCTGCAGGGGTCTCCCCAGCCCCCCCTCATCTGTCAGGTCATCTTCTAGTGGGAACTCCCAAACCCAAGGGACCTGAGACTGGACCAGAGCTCCACAGGAGGCCCCTTTCATGGTGCAGCCCCGGAAGGAATGCCTAGGCGGAGCCCCCTTCCAAAGCGCCTGACTCTGCAGGCCTGGGGTGGGACTGCTGACAGCTACACACACCTGGATGTGTGCCTGTGCCTGTCTGAACCTCTGTCTCCGGCCGGTGTATAGTTATAGCTATGTACACCTAGAACAATGCTTTTAAATCCCTTCAGGTGATGCTAATGTACAAGATGGAAAACCACCCATATCGAAAGCAGGGATTGTGTGGTATTTACCGCTGTGCCTGCACCTGGGCCCAGCCCATGGTGGGTATTCACCCCCTGAGTAATGGACAGAGTATAACAATTAACTCATGGGCAGGCACAGCTTGGGACACCCTGCTGGGACCCAGGGCTTGGCCTTTGTACCACCTGAGTTAACTGAGGTGATGGGTACAACACTGGGAGGAACACAGATCAAGCAAAAACCCTGGCTCCAGCTTCCTAGAAGGATGTCACCTTTTTGGAATGATGGACATGCACACATGACATGGGGAAGGATCTGTCCAGCCAAGTAGATAGCAGTCATCAAAGGACGGGATTCCTAGAATAAAAGGTGCTCCAGGAAGTTGGGGCAATTCACGTGGGCTGGAGGAACAGAGTTTGGACTCTCTCCTTGGGGAACTATTACTTGTGCTCTTAAGTTTTAGGAACTAGTGTATCCAGGAAGATTAAAATTGCTGAGTAGGGTGTGAAGAGAGAATGATCTGGAATTCTACTCATTGCATCTTGTTGGAGGAATAGAGGGGAGGCTAGCTGGGCAGGGCAGAGTGAGGAAGAGGAGGAGATGAGGGGTCAGGGTCTGAGGCAGGAGGTCGCAGGTTCCAGACTGATCAGGGCCTTTTAGGCCCACACACTGAGTCTGTTTGTCTGTCTGTCTGTCTGTCTGTCCTTCCTTCCTTCCTTCCTTCCTTCCTTCTTTCCTTCTTTCTTTCTTTCTTTTCTTTCTTTCCCCTACAGTCACTTTTCCTTCAATTAATTTCTAGTGCAGTTCACAGGCTCCTGTTACATAAGCAGCAATTTAAAAATGGATTCTTTCTTTCTTTCTTTCTTTCTTTCTTTCTTTCTTTCTTTCTTTCTTTCTTTCTTTCTTTCTTTCAGATAGAGTATCA
Organism: Otolemur garnettii; assembly: GCF_000181295.1. Classification (NCBI taxonomy): domain Eukaryota; kingdom Metazoa; phylum Chordata; class Mammalia; order Primates; family Galagidae; genus Otolemur; species Otolemur garnettii. The sequence continues at coordinate 8,584,518 of NW_003852412.1, forward strand.
AACTGTTACCCTAGGTAGAGTGCCATGGCGTCACAGCTCACAGCAACCTCAAACTCTTGGGCTTAAGCAATTCTCTTGCCTCAGCCTCCCAAGTAGCTGGGACTATAGGTGCCTGCCACAACACCTAGCTATTTTTTGGTTGTGCTTGTCATTGTTGTTTGGCAGGCCCGGGCTGGATTTGAACCCACCAGCTCCAGTGTACATGGCTGGCACCCTAGCTGCTGAGCTACAGGTGCTGAGCCACTGGGTGTCTGTTTCTTACCATGACTGGTCCAGATGAACAAGTGACCTGCTCTGACTTCAGTAAGGTGTTAAGGGCAGAGGCCAGGAGATCAGATAGTAGAGTATATACTGTAACCCAGGTGAGCGATGGCAACGGATGGGGTCTGATGGTTACCTGGTAAGAATAGAAGACCTCTCCCACTGTTTATAAATATGTGTTTATGTGCTTACTGCAATTGAGACTCTTGCTAACTGATTCAGCCCCTCACAGCAGCCCCATGAGGTGGGTACTAGGATTACTATCCCTATTTTTTTATACATGAAGAGACTGAGACACAGTGATATTGAGTAAACGTGCCTAAGGTCACACAGCTGTACAGTGGCAGTTTGGGAATTCACTTCCAGACAACTTGGCCCCATGGGCCGTGCAGTGTTAACCCCTCAACCATAAACAGTTCCTCTGCCTCTCCTGGGACTGCCAGATTTGGGAGAGTCATCTGACTCTAAGTCCTGTGCTCCCCCTAGTCTTTTTTTTCTTTTTTTAGCCAATGTAAATCCCCGGTTTCAGCCCACAGAGATGAGTACAGGAAGAGAGAGATACAGTGTGTCGGGGGGGGGGGGGAGGCAACTCGCTGCAGGTGCACAGTTCCACAATGAGGGAGAACTGGTTCCCCAGCCCCGACGACGCCATAGGCCACTAATGAGTTACACAAACACAACCTGAGACGAGAGATGCCTGTGAGATCTGCACTTTCTCACACGCATGCACTGTGCACGCTCGCCCGCTGCCAGTCAGAATTTCCTCTGTCACACACCTTTGTTGATGTCCCTGCCCGTGGAGAAATTTCTTATTTTTAATGAGATCTCCGGTTAGTTGGTGGCTGCCAAAGGGACAGGTTTGCTGGCAAGCACTGAATAGAGAGCACACTCTGTGGGATTCTGGCGTTGTCGAGAGCGAGGCAGCATGGTTGTTTTCTCCTGAGGGGGCTGCCTGTGGGGGGCTGGTGTTGGCAGCAGGAGCCATGGCACCAGAGGAGTGACACATACAGAGGGGGACATACACCAGTCCAACATGAGAAATAAGGACACACTGATTAGAAAACACAAAACCATTTCGAGCAGGGGCAGATATCATGTTGCTCTTTCATGTGAAGCCAAAAAAGAACTTAAGCCTATGTTGATTGTGCCTAAGAAACAGCCACAGCCACATGGGACACAGTTCAATGTGAACTCAGTGGCAGGAAATGCCATACTTCTGGCCTCCGAGCCCCATCCACGCCCAGGTCAAATCCTAGGACATCAAGTAGGACCTGCCTTTAGGTGGAAGCCTCAGGAAGCTCCCACCTAAAGGGACTCCCGTCCCCACCCCACCTGGACACAGCCTGATGACTTCTACTGGGCAGTTCTCTTGGAAAGATCCAAAGGTTTCCTTAATTAGCCCTGTTCACCTCAAAAGAACCAGGGAGATCATCCATTTTGACCATTTGCCAGGCACAGAAATGTTGGGGCCTGGGAAAGTGGTCCCAGGAACGAAGGCAGTGATTCAGAAAAAGAATGAGAATGAGACACACACAATGAAGAGGAAATGAGCCTGGAAACAACTAACAAAACGAGACTCCATCCCAGTTAGAAGCAGGAAGCCAGCAAGGCGGAACGGGACGTTTGGATCACTGGTGAGGAGGGACGTGGTAAAGATGACAGTCATCTCCCAACCTCGCCACAGCTCTGCAAGGAAGCCACCCGTGGATCTTAGGCTCAGCTGTTTGGCCTGGTACTGTGACAGAGTTGGTGAGGTTAGAATGGGCGCAGGGAAATAAAACTGGGGAAATGTGAGAAGCTGGCGGGTTCTCTTTGGTTAGGACAGTGAGGGTCTGAACAAGAAAAGGACAGGGTTGATGAGGCGAGGAAAGAGAAGGAGGAGAAAGATCACACTTCCCAGCGGAGTTAGGCGTATGGAGGAAACAGCGAGGAGGACGGGGTTTTGGAAGCAGCTACTGCTTGTGTGAGGCGGGAGAGAGTGGAGGAGGCAGAAGTTCCGCTTTGGTGATGAAGCTAATATCAACCCTTCAGTTGGGTTGGGGTTTTTGGTTTTGTTTTTTTGAGAAGAGGACATGACTGTTTTGTTTGGGAGAGAGTGGAGGAGGCAGAAGTTCCGCTTTGGTGATGAAGCTAATATCAACCCTTCAGTTGGGTTGGGGTTTTTGGTTTTGTTTTTTTGAGAAGGGGACATGACTGTTTTGTTTGATTTGTTTTCATTTTTTAGAAACTTCGGTAAACATTTAAATTGCTTTTTAATTATTTCGTATATTGCATTGATCAAGCTGAAATGAGTCCTGAGCCAATTTTATCAGGGTTTTATTTCTTTTTAAAACACATGACCTTAGCAATGAAAGGGCACAAGCCAAGGTTGAATTTAGTTTCATGCCAGATTCCTAGGGGTCTGGGGCTCCTTGGGAAGGCCGGTGGGCAGAGTGAGACACCCACCCTTCTCTTTTACAACCAGTAGAGCTCCACTTTTAACATCTGTCTTCCAGATACAACAGGGATCAGTAGGAGGTTTTCTTTGGGAAAAAGAAGATTCCTCTGCTAAGTACAATTTGAAAAGCAAGTCCTTGTCCCTTATCTTGTCGAGAAGCAAACTGTACCCTGGAGTTTGTGACTTGCTTAAGGTCTGGCTGCTCAGTTCCTGAGCCAGTGGCTATCCAAGGCCAGCCCTGTCGTCCAATTGATCCTTCGCCATGCATTTCTGCCTCTGGACACACAAATATTTCCCACCTGTCACTGCACTCTACTCCTTGTCTGGGAGCAGGAAATTCAGGCTTTCTTTGGGAATATTTAAAAAAAAAATTAAAATCTAGCAAAATCTATTTCTCAAGGACTACATTCTGACAGACACAAATCCCTCCATGGCAAACAGAACACCAGCTAGTGGGATGCAAAGGTGCACGGCCACCCAGTACCTGGTCTTCATTCATACGGCAACGGGGTCTCTGTATTTTTTCTTTAAACTTTATTATGATTTTCTCCAGACAATCCCCTGTTTAGACCTGTCTGGCAAGGTCCTAGAAATGAATGGCATGCTCACTCGGCTTGAGGCACCTGCCCCCTCCTTTATAATGTTTCAGATCTGGCAATTAGGATCAACTGAGTTTAGGGGAGCCACTTTCCTTTCCTTTTCTTATTCAAACCAACCAGCCAACCAACCAAACAAACAAAACAAAAATAAAACAACAACAACAAAAACCCCAGAGACTTATATGACTCTGGGTGGTGACCTGGCCAGCCTAAGGCCCATTAATCCCCCTTCACGTGACTCCTGTTTCTCGCATGTTCTCCACATTTTATGAAAAGGGATGAATGTACTGGGACCATACCTGCTTCCCAACTGTTTCTAATTATCTTCAAAACCTCACTTAGAGCAAATGACTTGGCACAACTCAGGAATCTGATTTTGTAAAGAGGTGAGGCTATTTTGAAAGCCGACTGGCATATGCTAAATAAAATTGCACCATTTAACACACCAATTATAAGTTAAAGCACAGCAACAACAAAACAACTTTCCTCATGCTGAAAAATCCAAAATAAGCCCATAACTCCAACCGAATTTAAAATGTAGTGATTTAACTTCAGCCAACTCAAGTCAGCAGGTTGAAATAATTGTGTCCAATTTAAAAATTCCCATTTGACCAATGAAAAAAGATCCCATTTGACCTTCATCTTTGGGTCCCTCCTCCCTTATCTTCCTTACTGGCAGTCTGGCCTGGGGTAGATTTTTTTTCTTTAGCCTTTATGCGGGCCGATCTAACCCCCCACCTCTTGTCTAGTGTTGGGTGTTGGGGAAACCCATGGGATTCTGACCGGCCTGAGATGAGCCCACACCCTAGTGAGGGCAACAGAGCCATGATCTATGTACAGGATAAAAAAAATTACACAATCACGGTGTGGTGAAGTGTGCTGAGCTACGGCAGCAAAGAAGAGGAAGTGACTTATTCTGCCTGGGGACATCAAAAAAACTCTCCACCCACATTAGTGGGCTGGGTTTGAATGAGTGGTAGGGGTTCTCTGGGGATTTGGGCCAGAAGAAACAACACATGTAAAGACATAGACTTATGAAAACACAGGATCCAGTTCGGATGAGGCCAAGAAATTCAGTGTTGCTATAGCAATGGTGGGCAGGTGATGTGTACTCAAAGGACATAAAAATGGAAAGGTAGCTGGAAATAGACTATAAAGGGCCTGCCTGTGTTTGCTACATTTAGAAGATTTGACTTTATTCTGGGTATAGTTTTAAAAATATATGCATTTATTTTTTCTTCTTCCCAAATTATAAAAGTAATACAAACCCATTATGAAAATTTTTCAAATGTTAAGTGGAAGGGGGGATCCACCCAGAATCCTACCTCCAATGAAGACCACTGTTAACATTTTCATTCATCATTTGAATATCAGACACATACACTTACTTCTCAGCCCAGATGTGCAAATGGTCTTGTTACATGTTCTTTTCATTTAACTACATATCGTGAACGTTTTCCATCTCATTAGAATTTATAAAGCCTGCATAGTATCCTATCCTGAAGCCATATAAAAATGTAATTAAATAATCCTCTACCATAGGATATTAGACCATTTGTAATTTTTCCATGTTTTAATGAAGCTATAGAAACATACACATCCTATTGTTTGCATCCTTGCTAACCTGTCATAATTTAACATCACAACTTTTGATTCAAAGAGAATACAAATTTTAAAGTGTTTAATGCTTTGCAAAATTGTTCTTGATAGCTTGTACTATCAATATACTGTCAATTTTCTTGTTTCTCTGCAATTATGGGGTATTTTTATAATTTTGCCAAACTAATATGTTATCAACATATAAATTGCTTTTAATTACCATAATGGCAATTTTCTGTTGTTGTTCATTAATCTTTTGATGTTCTTCTTTCGTGAAATTTCTGTCCTGTTCTGGGCCCATTTTTCTGTTAGGATTATTTTCCTCCTTCTGATTTATGAGTATAAAAGCTCTTTACACATTAATGATATAAACCTTTTGTCTCTCACAAATACTTTTTCCAATCTGCCAATTCTTTGTTATTTTATTTATGGTAATTTTAGGCCTAAATAAATGTTTAATTTCTGCTTAACCAAGACTATCTGTCAATCTTTTATGCTTACAAAGACCAACTCTGAGATCAGATAATTACTTGCCTTCAGAGCTTCTATTTAATATTTGAAATATTATAAATTTATTTGATGTATGGGTGAGAGAAAACTTAATTTATCCCTGTAGTAGGCTGAATAATGACCACTCATAGATATCAATCATAGATATCAAGTCCCAATTCTTGGGACCTGTAAATATTACCTTATAAGTCAAAAGGATCTTGACAACTGTGATTAACAATCTAGACATGAGAGACTATTCTGTATTATTTAGGTAATCTACAAATCCAATCACCAGTGTCTTTAAGAGAGGGAGAAAAAGAAGGAGTTTTCACGCCCACAGAGGAGAAGGTCATGTGTAGATGGAGGCAGAAATTGGAGTGATGTAGCCACAAGCCAAGGAAAACTAGCAGCCCACAGAAACTGAAAAAGGCAAGAAATAGATTTTTCTCTAAAGCCTTAAAGAGAGCTCAGCCCTGCCAACAATGATTATAACTTAATGAAACTGACTTTGGACTTCTGGCCTCCAGATCTGTGGGAGACAAGATAAATTTCTGTTTCTCTAAGCCACCAAGTTTGTGGTAATTTGTTATAGCAGCCAGAGGAAACATATATCACCCCAGCAGAAAGTTTTCCTAAAACAATGGAGAATATATCTTGTTCTTCTTTGTCTGAAATGTCACCTCTATCACTTGTAAAATACTACTCAACAAGTCCTTACTTGTTCCTGGTTTCTAGCAGTAAATTAATCTGAATTGTGAACTAATTACCATAATCACCCAGGTTGCAAATGAATGAAGGATCACCAGCATTTGGTCACCAGCCCCAGCTGACTGCTGGACCAGGAGTGTGAGCTTTCCAGCAGGTTGGAGAACTGAGAGCTGGAGTGCAGAGTTTTATAGCTGGCAGCATGGCAGCAACATGCCTAGAGGAGGGCAGTCCCCAGTCCCCACAGCCACCATCAATTTGAATTCTGCAAACCTAGCTGACTTTAACATTTGCTATAAAATCATGCTGACTTTGTGTATCAGAGAGGACATTCTTCTCAACAGAGCCAAGAGTAGTATTTGGCCACATTTTTCCAGGACAGGCATATTTGATATCATTCATTAAATTTTTGAGTCTTTGAGCATTGTCCTTTGCTGACGTGTCTAATTAGAGCTTCTAGACGTTTCAATAAATTTGCTTTTATAAAAAAAACAAACATACACATTTTTTTTATAGTTTGTTTCTGAGTTTTTTATTTTTTTTCATTTATCTGTCTATTCTTGTGTCAGTAAGCATCATGTTATTGTTACATCTTTTTAATTTCATATCTGGCAATACAAGTATCTTTTAGTTTTGTTTTTTTTCCAGAAACATATTTATTGTTCTTAACTACTCTTCCAGGTAGAAGATTTAGAATAACTTTTCTTAAAAGCTCTGTAAAAAAAAATCCATTAAAATAAATACCTGAGATTGACAAATTAATTTTAAAATATGACTTGTTCCCACTTTTAAAATATGACTTGTTTCCATTCCAAAAAGTCATTCCAAAATGTCTCTCTATTATTATAAAACTCTTATTTGATACCCTGCAGTAACTCTAAAAATCTCCTTCATACAGTCCCTGCACATTTCTTAAGTTTCTACATAGTTTTTTCTTTCTTTCTTCCTTTCCTCCTCCCTTTCTTCCACCCTTCTTTCCTTCCTCCTTATTTTCTCCCTTTTTCCCTCCCTCCCTCCTTCGGTTTTTTTCTTTTTCTTTTGCTGCTGCTTATATAATGTTTTTCAGCAGAGGAGTGACATATGATTTGTTCTTTGGCAGCTCATTTTAATTCCTAACTTTGTTTTGTTATTTTCCTAGGCTAATACTGAAAACTCATTTTTAGGTTCTAGCAGATGCCGTGTGGGTGGTAGCAAGAGGTGGTGCAAGTTTAAGATGAGGCGGGGGCTGAGGGGGTGCAAAGCCTGTAATTTTTAATTAGCTCTTGATAATCAAGGAATCATTCTGCATATACTTTGAAATGGGGTCCAATGGGGCCTTACAAACTTTTTAAAAAGAGAAAAATGGCCTCCAAGAGCCACAGTTAGACGCTCGCCTGTAAAGACCTTCCTGAATTCTAATTAATTGTTTTTCATCCCTTTGTTTGAAACGTGGGAAGAGAACTCTCCTATGAATCAATATGAGCTCTGAGACTCGATCCAGCATCAATCACGTTTTATATTTGTAATCCCAGGCAAGAGGGAAGCTTTAGAAAGAGAGTTAGCCTACTAGTCAGGTCTGAGAAATCGCTTTCTGCTCACATCTTCCAAATCAAGACAGTTAGAGATAGAACTTGCCGAAGACTTGCTCTGTACAAAGATAGAGACAAAGAGGTAGGATTCCATTTTTATCAGCTGAAGAAATAAGCAGGAAAAACAAGAAGAAGAAACCAACCTCTGCTTCATCTTTACCATCCTAAATGAGTAGAAAATGCAGGTAGGAAAATTGAAGGCAATATGGTTTTCAGTTTGGAAATAAAATGAAGCAGGATTTAATGGCCCCTCATGTTGGACACCCCATTAATGATCACTAAAGATTAATTAATGATGGTGATAATGACTCTCACATTATTTTTATTAAAGTGCAAGAGTAATCTGTTAAGAAAAAAAATTATCTTCTGGGCTAAGCAGACTTTCTTTAACTAATCAACACCCTGCCAAGGGAAAAGGAACATTCTGCCAGAATTTAAACTGAAAAAAACAAAGAAAGTCCTCAGGCAAGTTTATATAAAACCCCAGAAAAGTGATACATAATAAATTAAATATACTGAAATAAGCAAAGCATGAATATTTAATCATACTGCTATTTTAATCTAAAAGGGAACTGTGAGACCAAGGCTCACTCATACAGGATGGAAAGTCTAAGCCTTGATTGGCAGGAGCAGAAGCTGTCCTGAATCTCTCTTTATTCGGGAGACTGGCAAACATAACGTGGCACCAGCGTGGCACTGAGCTGCAGGCCAAGCCAAAAGTTTGCCAAGGACTGACTCTGCCCCAGCATCTACGTGGCGGAGGGACTTGGACGCAGAACATACAGTGCATCCAGCTTCTTGCATCATTTGAAGCCTGCAAGCACCAAATGACAGGCCAGAACCATTTTGTTGGGGGCCTGGAATGGGGCCAGCCCCCTTATGGAGACCAGTTTTTCTGGATCAAAACCCAAAGCCGAGATGAGTGCAAACACATCTAAGCACTAACCATTCGGGGGACTGAATGAGTGAACCAGGGACCAGAGGGAGCAGATGAGGAAGGGGCCCAGGGGAACAAAATGGGGTCCCACTGCCAGACAGAGGGGCATCTGGTCCAGCTTCAGCAGAAGGAGGCTCTGTGTTTTTGAGAAGATTATTCTCCTTCTTTGGGCCTCAGTCTCCATCTCTGTTTGAAACCTTGCCCTTTGATACGTATTTATATAAAACCCTCCCATTCTATGTCCCGTCAGAGGTCCAGAACATTCTCCTTATTTTCTGTACACAACAATAATACATCATTTGCAGCCCTCCTGGGATTTTCTATCTGGATATGAGACAAAACAGCATGGAAAAGCTCCAGAGGGGAGGTTTACTGACAAGGTCGTGTTCTGGGGGAAGGTTTCCCAGAGCCGCAGCGAGAGGATGAGAAGCAAGGATGCGCTGGGGGCGCCACTGCAACCCCCCGCGCAGTGATGCTCTTTTCTGGTATGGGGGAAAGGCTCCAAGACTACCTACCTGAAGCTGTCCTGAGAACTTCCCGTGCCTGATTTTACAGAGGAGAAAACAGAGGACGTTCCTAATAGGAAAAAGTGAATAAGCCACAGAGCTCAAGCCTTTGCTTCTAATCCACGATCTTTAAAAAATATCGTTTCTGACATAGCCCAAGTCATAGAGCCCTAAAGAGCCATGCTCTTTAGCGTCACCCCGTAACTGCTCTCTGATGGCAGAGGGGCCAGTCCAGCATTGTGTGCTCTATGTGACAGCTGGCCACAGGGAGACCCCATATTCGTGTTTGGCTGTATTAGAGCGCACGTGTATCTACAATGACATTGCTTAAAATGCCGAGAGTTGATTCCTGAAAAGAACTATTCTGCTCCGATAAGAAGCAGTAGAAGATATTAGCCAAAGCATCTAACAGTACAAGCAAAAATAGACTTAGTACCAGGAGAACACAATAAAACGCTTTGTGGTTCTGTGGCTCTTTCCTCCTAATAGCTCAGTATTTCCCCCAGAACTCTTGTAAACTCCTGGAAGTGTTCATTCTTTTAAATTGCCACAGCGGTCTCTTGGTAACGTGTGCTGTAATAAAAATATCTAGAAAATTTTTCTTTTTTTCCCAGTACTATCCTCAGCGTATTTCTTCTACATCCATTTCGTCTTCAAGGGGAATGAGGCGTGGAGAAATTGGCTTTTTCCAGGCTATGCAAAGGGATCAGGGGACAGACATGGGGCTGGGGGAAGGAGGAGTCTGCTTATCAAACCTGTACGTTTTATGAGACCAAGTTCTTCCTTTGCAATCAGTAGAAAGAAAAATCCCGAGTGTCCTCAGAGGAGATTACCTACACAAACAGATTCTTAGCAGCAAACCTAAAACGCTTTCACAGGCAAAAGTGAAACACTTGGGAACTTCCCGTTGGCAGGCTTTTTTCCTTGTAAGCTCTGTAATGCAAATGCAGGGAGAATAAATGAGAAGGAATACAAGCGTTCTGTGAGCATCACTTACTGAAGGCAAAAGCCTGGATTTTGCCAGAGCTTTATCAAAAACGGCTCAGGCCTAATAGAAGGTACAATTTGACTTGACTTCCAGTTTACACTGAAGCGTCCCTTGGCCTTTGGTTTCACTGCCAGCCCTCTGCTGGAGCTCTCTCTGTGCCTCACACTGTCTTCCACTTTGTCATGAATATGTCTCCCTCCCGGGGAGGAACTACAGGCTTCTGGATTAAGATGCAATCAGCCAAGCTTCCAGGTGCTTCTCCTGGGCAGAGCCAGTTCACAAAGGCCAGGCTGGCCAGAGTCATCCAGGCTTTGCCTCTTCTGTTTGCCTGTGGTTTCCTGACGGAGGCCCATCCAACTCAGAGAATAGACAGTTTCTAAATTACGTTCAAATACAAACTCCATTGGTGTGTATATTTAATCATATCTGGGTTCTGTTGACAAAAGGTAAGGCACGAAGATGCTCTAATTTTCCTTTTTTAGAAAATAATTGAATGGTGTAGGATTTTGTATTGCATGTTTCTATATATACTATATATTATAGTGTAATAACCAAGCTCCCAAGCCCTTGACTCCCTCCCCAGGACCAGTGGGGAACAAGCCCCCTACCCTTGAAAAGGAAACCTCTCCTAAGCCTTTTAGTCCCAGCCCCCTCGAGGGTAAAGAAGCAGCCTGAAATTAAGGAAGTATGCAGGGAGGGGTTGAGCGAAGGGAGGGGTTGAGCCCTTGATGAAAAGGTCCCAAGTTGTTCTCAGAAAATTACCCAACATTTGTTTTGTATCCCTGAACTATGTGACCCTCATCTTCTGACCCATGAAGTAATGTATTTGTGATATATTTATGAACCAATATGTACCCCAACCCTGCAACCCTGCTTTAACCTCTGTGATTGGCTTCTGTATTGCACTAGCTTGCTGGGCATGCATGACTATGCAGAATAACAGTATAAAAAGGCATCTCACCTGCCGTTCAAGGCTGCTTGCCTCTATGGTATCAGCCCCCTGTAGGTGCACCTGCAGGTATATGAAATTATCAATAAATTTCTATTAATTAATCACATCTGAAGTGGGGTCCACCCTTCTCTTGCATCTGCCATTTATTTCAATAGAATGTATAAGAATATATATTATATATTTTTACTATTATTTACATTTACTGTATTGCTTGAACTTTTATAAACTTTAGAATATATTTATGTATTCTTGTGTAATTCAACACACTTTTTTTTTTTTTTTTTTGCTGTTTTTGGCAGGGGCTGGGTTTGAACCCACCACCTTTGGTATATGGGGCCAGCACCCTACTCCTTGAGCCAATGGCACCACCCATTCAACACACATTTTTAAAAAGGTTGAATGTCACATTTATGTCCAGAATCTTTAAAAATAGTATAAACATGTTCATTTTAAAGAAACCTTTAGATACACTGATTAAAGGTATATTATAGGTCAGCTATAATAGAGTATTTTCAGGGTTGATCTCTGATAATACTTAAATATATGGCAAGATGTCTACCAACATGGAGATATTTTCCTGGAGATACACACATACACATAGAATCATGTTACAGTTGCTGTTTTGAAACTGCTTTATGCCTTTTCACTTAAAAATATATATTACGAAATTCTTTCCGTTTGTGGAAAGATGAATTAGAATTCTATTCTAGAAAAAGAATACTTTAGAAAGTAGCAAAGTATTTCATTGCTAACCACTGCTGTTAATTTCAGATTTTTCTAATGTAAAAAATATTGGAAATAATATTCCTATTCAGGCATTTATGTGCTCATATCCTACTATTTTCAGAGACTAGCCCCCCCAAAGGAATTGTTGAATAAAAGGACTTATTTTTTCAAAAGCTTTTCACACCTATTAACAGATGGCCAGAAAAGTCCTGCCGTTTCTTCCTCCCACTAGCAATGTTTAAGAGTCCATTTATTTTTCTGTGTTCTGGACAATAAGGACATTATAATTCTTCCTGTAATTTGACAGGCAAATTAGTTAGGCAAAAATAAAATAATGGCTCACTGTTTGGGAGAGGCAAATATAAGATGATGTATCATGACTGTTATTAAAGAAATCATTAGTGAAACTAAATATTTTTCAATTAGCTTGGATAATTTGTGATTCTCCCTTGAGGATTAACTATACATATTTCCTTGCTTTGCCTATTGAACTGTTTATCCTTTCCAATTTAGTTATAAAATTTTTGCATGTTATCAATAATACCAATTATTTGTCTTTCATAATGTTGCAAAATTTTCTCAGTCTTAATTTTTCTCCATTTAGTACTTTTGACTGCTAAGGTTTTTCATTTGTCTGTAGTTAAACTTGTGAGTGTTATTCTTTGTGGTTTCAACCATTGGTCACATTTGCAGTATTATTTATTGAGATTGCTTATTTTCTGGCATATCTCACAACTTATTTCAGAGTGAAAATAAGAAGTTATCCAACTCTATTAGCTGCCAGGCTTAGCTCTAGGTGTGCTGAACAGCTTTGCAGAATAACAAGATTACTGCTGGAATTGTAACAAAGAACCTGAGTGTTAAGAGCCCCAGGAATACTCAAAGGTATGAGGAGATTGGCATTAGTGTTTACACTGAATAGCAGCTTTAAAATGTATCTCAGGAATCTCCTAAATGTCACTGAAACTTCAGCATGGTAGAATGTATTTTCTAGAGATAGCTGGGACAGTATCTCCCGGCCTGCATCTTCTTATCACGTCACTTGGACCATCCTCCCAGGGAGAAGTGGAGTCCGGCTCCCTGCCCAGTAGCCTTGACAGGCTTGGCACTACTGTGGAAGTGACGCTATGTCACTTCAGTGGCTAGGTTATCAAAAGGCAACACAGCCTGCTTCTGGTCCTCTTGGGACACTTACCTTTGAATCTGTGGCCCTCCAAGCCAGAAACACCAAGAAATTTGTTCTCTCCCACTCCCTGAGAGTAGCCGTCAACCACTAACTAAAACCCATGGAGTAACACCCCAACTCCCCACCCCAGACCGGTAACTCTGCCATACACACTCCACGCTGGCCCCCAGCTTCCCCAGAAGGACCACAGTCCACACACGATGGTCGCTTACTTCACAAAGATTCCTAACTCCCTCACCTACTTGACATTTTGATTTTGTTTCATCTAGGATTACCTCCCAACTAAACTGCAGGCACTCAAATCCTTGTCTCGGGGTCAGCTGCTGAGGGAACCCAAACCAACTGGAAAAATGGACAATAAATTATTGTCAGACTCAACATGGAGGCAATTCTAATCCCAGGGATTGGCATAAAAAGCCTGGAGGCACAAGTGGGTGTGTATGTAAAAGAAAATGAAAGTGGTTCGGTGTGGCTAAAAAGGAGCCAGAGTGGTACAGAGATGAGGGATGAAGCTGGAGAAGTAAGAAATGAATAGATCATGAAGGACTTTGCTTACGAGGCCCAAAAGTATAATGAAACATGCCCATTTTCAACAAAAATTTTTATCATCAGCATTCCCAAGCCTTGCTAGAATTTAGATATAAAGTATGAGACTTGGATAGTCTCAGTATTTTTTAAAATATACATATTTTTAAAATTGGTTGCCTCTGCCTTGGTTTGCCATTCTTTGGAGTACTTTTCTTGTTCTATGTGAAGCTCTGCCCTTGTCTTTAAGCCCCTGGGCTCAACTGCTAAGCTTCACAGTGTGGGACTATGTCCCATTCCCTGTGTCCCTCCCCTCCCGTGAGTGCCTACTACTGAAAGCTAAAGCTTACTGCATTACTGTCTTACTTGCCCATCCTTTCCTCCATTTCTCTCTCCTCCCATCCTCCCCTTTCCCCACTCAGAACTTCCTTGTAGTCAACCCACATGTATGAATCACAGAAGCATCTCCCGACAGGGAAATCCCCTCTGCCAACCAGCTGGTCCAGCTTCATTCCATTAACATTGCTGAGTGCAAACTTCTCCATTACACAACTAACTCCATTATGTGTGGGACTCAGGCATGGCCTCTGAAGAATTCTGCAAGAGAGAGTTTGGTGACCCCGGTCATTTCACCAAACACCTGTGCGTCCTCATCTTTCCCACTGTCTTCCATCTTGTTTTCCTTTTCCAGGAGGATCTGAGTTTTTGGCTTTGAGTTCAAATTATTGTCAAGTACATTTATGTTTGGCCTTCAGAGTGAAATAAGAAGTTATCCATTTATAAGAAACATGTACTCCCCATCATGTGCTTAGAGAAAAAGATTAGTTCAAGATACAGCAAAAGGATGGAGTTTAGAGCTTGAAGAATGGAAATTCTTTAGACTAGGGCTGAACCACTTTTTCTTATACAGGACCAGAGAGTAAATATTTAGGCTCTGTGGGGCATCAGGCTTCTGTTGGAGCTCGGCCTTTGTGATAAGAAAGCTGTCACAGGTAATGCCAAAACAAATGTCTGTGACTGTGCCCCAGGACAGGTCCACGTGCAATAGCAGGCAGAGGGCTAATGCGGTCCAAAGATCATGGTTGGACAACACCGGATCTAGACCACTTCTCTTACTATACAAATGAGGGAACTGAACCCAGAGGACATGTGTTCCAGTCACTTCAATAACTAATGGCAGGGCCAAGCTGAGGCACTGGGGCCCCTGACCTGTGGTCCCCTGTCCTTTCCAGGGCCTCAGTTCTTCAGCTTGTTCCACGTTGACATGTATTTCTCCCCATCACTTACCCCTAGCCAGTATGTCCCAACCTGATAGTCTGAAACTTCCCAACCCTCAGGAGCCAAAGACAGATGTCAAAACTAAAGGTTGTGGACACTACATTCCCTGTAAGTTCTAATACAATCTGTGTCTGCTTTTGAAATGATCAACTCCAACTCTAGTGGAGTGTGTGTGTGTGTTCGTGTGGCATATATCATCCAAGGTATAGAAATTTGCCCACATAACGATGAACATTGACAAATGGTCAGATGGATCTTGCCCAAACTAAGAAAACCTTTTGTAGGTGGCTCAAATCCAACGGAGATATCTAAATTTGTAGGAAGAAGGGTTTTAAATCATGCAAATATGAAGAGGCCAAAGATGAAAAGCAAAGTAAACAAAACAATGAAACCTAGCTGACTCACGGGTAGGACATTCCAAATCGCTTAGTGTGCTGTTTGATGACTTTAAAAGGCAACAGGGACAAGAGAACTATTCCCACAAACAGGATTGTTTTGTCTCATGGCTCAGCCAAAATAGGTCCTGTTGAGAGGTCTGAAAAGGGTTCTTCTCGGTTTTGGAAGAACTTATCTGTCCTTTTTAAAACAGGTGCTATATGAAAAAAAACAACAACAAAAAAACAGGTGCCCTGTAGCTGTTTCTTACCTATGCAAAAGAGGGATGGTAGCACATTCTTAAGGGCTGAAATAAAGACACTGCAGGCACTTTTCTGACCTGGGATCATCACAGTGAGTGACCTGCTTTGATAAGTCAACAATGAATAACAAAGTTATCCTAATCGTAAGGGTCTGTTCTGACAGACCATTCCCAGCAATCAGGAGCACTGGCTACAGATGTGCAGCAAAGGACAGTCTTACCTGGGCACAATGTGGTGACATCTTTCATTTCCTGTTGGCCATTTTAGTCTTTCTTCCATAACAGACCTTAATCAATTTCGGGAGGGTTATCTTCAATATGGTTCAATAGAATTCAAAAATATTAAATTAATAAATAAAACAACACGGAATGTCATTGGGGGAAGAATCACATTTATTCCAATGATGACTTAGGAATTATGTTAAATTACCATCCTGATTCTTTTTTTTTTTTTTTTTTTTTTAGACAGAGTCTTACTTTGTTGCCTTTGGTAGAGTGCCATGGTGTCACAACTCATAGCAACCTCAGACTCTTGGGCTTAAGCAATTTTCTTGCCTTAGCCTCCCAAGTAGCTGAGACTACAGGTGCCTGCCACAATGCCTGGCTATTTTTTTGTTGCAGTTGTCATTGTTGTTTAGCTGGCCTGGGCCAGGTTCAAACCTGCCAACCTCAGTATATATAGCCAGGACTGTAACCACTGTGCTATAGGCACTGAGCCCATACTGATTTTTAACTTTGACAGCTATTACAGTGAAAATAAAGCAGAATCTCCTTCCCTGCTTCTTTGCTTCAACCATCTTAAAAAATTTGATTCCCAGCATCAACAGTCTTTCACCAAACAGGAAACCAAAAGACACTAGTTTGACCAACAGTAGTTAAGACTCATCTTTAAGAGTGAGGGATTCAAACTAACATACCCCTCCCTCAGTCCAGGGGACTTGCCCAGATTTGTGCCAATGCCTGCCAAAAATTTGAAACTTGTATTTATTTTTATATCTATTTAATAAGATAAAGTTAAATTCCCTAATGTTATTACAGCATCTAGAAATACCCTATGTCCACCTATCCCCCTGCATCCATTTTTCTCAGATATTTCTAAAACTTCATAGGCAATCAGTATATACACATATACATACATAACTATACATATAATATATATGTATATGGCAAATGAATGACTAAAAGAATAAACAGAAATACAGGAAAAAAATAAATTACTCAAATCACTATGCATGAACCAATAAAGCAGTAATCTTTTTTGAAAAGACTCTTGAAAAATCTCCTCCACTGGAGAAAATTTCTTCTCCAAATCATCAAAAACTGTTACTTACCACATTTTATATCATACAATGAGGGAGAAAAACTTTCTTCAATGCCAGTCATGCCAGGCATTTTGCTTAGATTATTTTATTGAATTCTCATTCCCTTCCCAGAAGATCAATATTATTCCCATTGTATATGTGAAGAAACTGAAACTCAACGAGTTTAAGTGTTTTGAACATAGTCACAAACTAGTAAGTGATGGACCCTAGCTTTAAAGGCCCTTCTGGCCAACCCCAAGCTCCCTGTGTTCTGAGGAAAAACACTGCCTTTCTACTCTGATGAAATAAAGGAAAGAAATGACCCCAGCGCAGTGGTGACCATAACACTTGTGCTAGGAGAGAAGAAGGAAATCAG
This sequence comes from Otolemur garnettii, assembly GCF_000181295.1. Taxonomy (NCBI): domain Eukaryota; kingdom Metazoa; phylum Chordata; class Mammalia; order Primates; family Galagidae; genus Otolemur; species Otolemur garnettii. The sequence goes on from NW_003852412.1 coordinate 8,601,591, forward strand.
ATTCCTGATTTAGAAAACCAGTATTAGTACTACTTCAAAGTTAAAGGCACCAAAAGACCAGGAGATTAAGGTTCCATTAGAGGTCCCTGATGACACCAATAAAAACTCAAAATTCTCTCAAGTTCCCAACCCCGTTTTTTGCACAGTAGATCACGGTGATTTAGAGTTTTTAAAGAGATCTGATAGGGACAATCGACTGCAAATTGAAAAATAAATCTGAACCTCAATGAATGTGCTATCGTTCCTAACTCAAGTCTCATATCGAAACCATGATTAATGCCTCTGTAAATATTAATGAGATGTAAAATATTTACTAGAACATAGTGATCAATAATGCAGCTTTTATGAGTGGGCAATCATAAATAATATTTTTTACAAGCAGTGAGAAATGTCTTTTCCTTTGTTATTTAAATCCATTAAAGAATGACTTCAACACTTTGGAATGCTGTTCTGAAAGAAAGGTCTATCTGTTTTACATTGTGTGAGAGAAGAAATGGCCTCACCATTTTTTATGCGACTTATTGAAACTCATGCATTGATTTTAGTGTATAACTAGCCACAGATTCCCTCTTCTTCATTTCATCATGCCTACAGTTTAACAGAATGGAAGTTTTACGTATTGTTTTGAATTGGCTGGTTGGGTACACAGCCTAAAACAAGGCTTGAAATGAAAGTCTCCATTTTACTTTGTGCAGATATAAGAAAACGCTAATTTGGCAGTGGCTCATGCCTATCATCCTAGCACTCTGGGAGGCTGATGTGGGTGGATTGCTTGAGCTCAAGAGTTTAAGACCAGCCTGAGCAAGAGTAAGACCCTGTCTCTACTAAAAATTTGAAAAACTGAGCCAAGAAGATTGCTCAAGCCCAGGAGTTTGAGATTGCTGTGAGCTATGATGCCATAGCACTCTACCTAGGGCAACAGAGTGAGACTTTCGTCTCTAACACAAAAACAAAATGCTAATTGTAGACAATGATAGCAAGAAATAACAACTAGTTTCTTTAGTGAAGATAAGCTAACACTAGTAAAAATTAGTTTATTAAACTATTTTATGTATGTATAACTCTTAAATTCACCTGACTTGACTGGCTGTTGAACATCGTATAGACACAACCTGGGTCCATCATCTTGCCAAGATGAAGGAAACAAAGATACTCAAATCATCTACGTTTGTTTCTATTTAAGAGGGATAATGCCACATTCATGCCACACTCAGAGTGAGGATTAAATAATGCAATGGATATAACATGTTAGGGAGTTGTGATAAGTAGCCATTAAGATGGTTGTGATTTCATTGTTCTTGCTGTTTCTAATATTATTTAGTCACTTAGCAGGCTAATAAGTATGATGCATGCAGTGATTCAGGTATTTCAGGAAGACATCATAGGGGAGATGATGAGAAAGATGAAGTAAGCATGTGATTCTAAGAAAAGCTGCAGTCCAGAAAACTAGTCAGGAAAACACAAACACTGTGCCTCTCCCACTCTTACATTGGGGAAGCCAAAATCTTTCCAATTTCATTCTTGAGTTACCAGTCCCTGAAAATCTGAGAGAATAGTTGCTAAACCTCAAGAAATGTGCTTTGAGAAGCAAGTGTCTCAGAAATGCAAACTATTTTCTTAAACCTAACTTGAATAAGAAACTATAATTCAAAACATTTCCAAACAGAGCATCTGTGAGTTATGCGTGAGAATAAACTGCTTTCTTTGAACAGAAAGGCCCTTGATGTGGTGACCCTCTGACAATAGGTCATTTCAAAGATTTTGTCCTTCTCTGTCTATTCCCAGTGATTCATCACTTAATACAAAAACTTACCTGAAAGCCAACTTTTGGGCCAGTTGGGTTCATTGAAAGGCTCCCACATTTGTTTGGAATGGAGGTGCGGCTTTGATTTATATTCAGGCCAGTTGGGAGAACATCTTGGCCTTATATCGTTCTATCGGTACTTCTAATTTTCTCCCCCTCCACATCTCTTCAATGAGATTGTGCGACTTACATATATCTCTGATATTTCTCCTGCCCACTCTTGTCATCTCAGCTCTTATCCTTAATCCTGGCACACTGTTAGAGCAAGAGTAGACACTCGATCCAAGCAAAGTCAATCAGATTTACTCTTCCAGGGGTTTGAAATTAGGAGCCAGAAATTGGGTTGATTAGCTCTTCGGAGGGGAAATGGAAGGTCATGTAGACCCGAGGAATAGAATAACTATTTGCAGGGGGCTATGGAAACCACCTGTGATTAGATGAGTAAGTCAAGAAGGTCTGTGAGTAAAGAAAGATGAAGTGAGCATGTGGGGTTAAAGGAAAAGAGATGGAGTCTCCTGGTGATTTTCCAGTTCCCCAGAGGCCTGGCTGTCCCTCCCATGTGTATGTTTCTCTGGGATCTGTGTCCTGACAATAAACTCTCTATTGGCTTGAGCTTCTTTGAGAGGGTTTCTGTTCCCAGAAACCAAAAGCCTCCTGTCTAAAACATCCTCCCACTACTGCACCATTTTATTTTGGACTTTTCTTCCCCCTGACCTAGTGTCCAGAGGCTACATCCTCTTCTGCCTTAGAGAAGCTGTGCTGATGGCTCATCAGAAGTGGTAAAGAGGCAGAAACTTGTGAGAAGTAAACAGTGAGCAACACTAAAGGGAAGGTCAAAGTTCTGTCCTACCGCAAGCAAAAAGGTGGGCCCCACTACTGCCTTCGAAACACAGGCAGTCTTTTCTTAGCTGCCTTGGACGGTATTCTGTTATTTCAGTAACATTTGGAGCAAGAACTAAAGAAATCTCTGCAGCCCAGTCCTATTCCTTTATTCCAAGAGGACCAGTAATATAAATTGACCACAACACACACTATTTTATTCGTTTTAATAGATAACAATAAACTGAAGACAAAATGGAACCAATTCATGAATAGACAGTGTCCTGGTAGAGATCCAGGTCCCCAAAGAGAAGGTGGAGAGTGATTTCAAAATAGAAGGGGCCAAAAGTTGTTGTTTTTGTTGGTGTGATTTTGATAATTCTAAAGAATATGGAGATGCAAAGATATAAAGAGTGTGGTTTATTAGAAAGATCCTTGGGCTTGGAATCAAGGAGCTTATTATGAGGAGAAAGATGAGACAGGTGCACAAATAGAACCATACGAGAAAGCAACAAACACTGTCGGAGAAGGACAGGCGTGGGACTTTAGGGACAGGGAGATATCATTTCCACATGGGAATAAATATGGAGGAATTCATGGTCAAAGGCAGAGGTAAAGGAACAGTTTTAGGCAAACTAGTGGAATCATGGAGTAGACACTGTTTGAGCTATAGAGACTTGGTCGGGGTATCTGGAACAGTGTGTCTCAACCACCACTGACCACAACCAGAGAAAGCAGACTTCCGCATCCCATAATAAATGTCTCTGCTGCCATATCTACTCTGGGAACCCAGCACTGAATATCTAAATAGTGATGCCAGTGATGCTAGGAAAGAGATTAGGGAAAGGGTCCCTACCAGGAACAAGGAGATAACTACTTGGCTGTGGCCATTTTCCTGGGTGTGGGGGTAAAATTAAATCGTGGATGGAGAGGGGTGAGACAAAAATGAATACAGCAGATGCCACATGTTCCCACATGCCTTGCAGGCTGCCCCCAAAGCTTCTGCAAGTTTTGAGGCTCTCAGTGCAAGACTCCCAAGGAATGTTCTCCCCCTGGCCAGTGAACTGAGCTTGGAGAAGTGTCCCCATAGTTGCCTTGACTTGGAACCAGAGTTCACCAGTCCAGGATGGGTTTTTAGGTTTGTTCTAGTCCCTACATTTCCAGTTTTCCACACTGTATGTAACACAAGAATTCAGGACCACTGGCCCCATTCCGTGCCATGGAATTGGGGTTTAACGCTCTCTCAGCTCTGTTTCTACAATGGTCTAGGGCAGGGACTCCGTGCCAGTCTAGCGATGAGATGAAGATTTTCTTCTCTACATTCATTAGAACGTTTTTGGTTCCCAGCTTTGTCCTGGGTACCAGTTCTGGCTTCCCTGACGCAGGAGACCAGATGACTTTCACTCCCAAGCCTGCCATAAAGCCTTTTCCTCCAGGTCCTATGTCCACTCCCTGTGTCATCACAGGCCATGTGGCCTCCACTCCCCTTCACCACTGTTTCTCTCTTTCTCTCTGGTCCTTGAAACTTCCCATTTTTACTTCTGAATTCAACCAGGTATCTTAATTTTTTTTTAAAGCTTTCAAATGGTATTTTTATGCATTAAGACTGGCACAGAGGGATTCCCTTAGAAGCTCAGCCCAACTATCTTGGCTGAAATTCCTCTTCAACTAATAAGGGGCAGAACTGAGCTTCAGATCTAGATGCTTCTGCATCTAAACCCAGGGTTCACTTTTTATTATAACAATTTTTCATCTCAGGGACTCTCAATAAGGTTGAAAGACTTGATGAACGTGAATTATAACAAGGAAAGCATAGAGGTAAATTTATGGAATGATTGGGCCCAACAGCTATTGCAAGTTAAAATCATATATTTGGGAAGATTTTAGAAAACTGCAAGAAATGAAGCTCTGTGGCAGGTAAAGATGTTCCAGAGACTTGCTCCTGGTCTTCCGAATGTGGCGTTGAAGGTAGCTTGCCTCTCACAATGCTCTCCCAGGTGATCAGAGGTCTTATACAGCGTGGTAATTTCTGCACCCTTTTTGGTTGCAGCAGGAAGGAATCAGTTTGCAGATGTTATTCTTAGAGACAGATCGTTCCTTGTCATCACTCATATAATCTTCTGCCCGCACACACAGGGCCACATACATTCCCAGTGTGAACTGTGAGATGATGTTAAGTCTTCGCTCTGGGAAGAAGTGAGAGAGTCATGCAAGTTGGTACGTCTTGGGGGACAAGCTGGAGAAATCTGAGAACCACAGATCCTCCTATAAATGCAGGGCTTTTACTCAGAGTTGCTACAACCCTTGGGTAGGCTGTCATTTTCTTTATACCAAATTTCCATGTGCAAACAGCACAGTGTCATCACAAACACAGCCATATTGATTGTTCATAATTTCCACTTCCACTAATGCCATCTTCTAGAATGCAAGAAATTGAGTATAAAAAAAAAAAAAAAAGAAATTGAGTATTGATGGAATATGGACCATACTGTAACAATTCAGTGAACTGACTTGCCCAGAGAATGGAGCATCTGGTTAACCGAGTTTCCTGTTTCTAAATAATTGAAGAACTTAAAATCTGCTTCTGAAATTTTCTTTTACATGTGTGTAGATACATGGATTGACTTACATTAATAAACACCTATCAAGTACAAAGATAGGAGAGCACGGAGTTTTGGCCCAAGTTTGAGTTTCCATCAACACTCAGCATTTCATTGGCTCCATGATCTTGGGAAAGTTGTTTAATTCCTGACCCTTGGTTCCCTCACCTCTAGATTGGAGATAATAAACCCTATTTCCTGGGATCATTGTAAAGATTTTATTGGATGGTGTGTGAAGAGTGCTGATGTAGAGCTTGTGTCAATGGGAGGCCCCTATTATCGCTATTATTGTTATTATGAAACCGAAACTGTCTCATTACAAGGGAGGCTCTCACAGCATGACGGGTCCAAGACAGACTCAGAACAACTCACAATTACAGTCCTGTGGAAAAGGTGATCTTGGAGAGCAATGAGCTCTGGGTCTGCACAAAGGGAAGTAGGCAGTGAGAGTGCAGGTCCTGGGCACACCAGCTGGTGCCTGCACTGACGCTGCCTGAGTCAGCGCCCTGAAGCCGATGTGGTTAAGTTGTTGACAGAGAACAGAATTCCTTGTCGTTATCAGATGCAAATCTCCAAAAGGTTCAATTTAAAAGTCATTTTTTGGACTAGCTGCTGTAACCCAGCAGTTGGAGCCAAGATTGTCTTTCTGTGTGATTATAGCCTAGTAGGAAGAATCATGGCCTGAGTCTAGCTAAGGAGATTTAGACTTTTGTCACTTACAGAATTCCAGCTAATAAACTCTCACACGGCAGGACACGGCTTGAGGCAGACCAGGAGACATTGAGGCTTTAGAAAAGCACCCCCCACCCGCCTCTCCAGCGCACCCTCCTCTGAGCCCCTCTCTGGTTTCCCACACACATTGTTTGTTCCTCTGGGCATTGCTTCTCAGGAGGCTGGGAAAGAGGAGATTGGCCTTCCAAGGTTACGCAGCTTGTCTCTGTTCCTTTGCTATACAAACAACGCGTGTGAAGGCCACCCAGATTTCTGCAATTAAAGAGGAGCTTGTAGGGCAGGGTATGGCCAAGGCTGCTGCATAGCCTGCCAAGTCCTGGCTCAAGTTGCCTCTGTGTGAGGACTCCCTTGTGTTGCTAACTAAGCAGCCTGTCTGTCCCAGGACAGGGCATCTCTGACTGGGAGCTCAGAGTCTCAAGTGGCTTTTTTGCCTCTGGGCATATGTTCTGAGCTCAGTCAGGGTCAGCTCACGGACCACAAGTTAAAAGTGATTTCACATTAGCAACAGAGATTCAAACAAGGAAAATCAATAAATCTTACTGACCCATAGCAATGGTTCTCAGAGTGTGCCCTGGACCAGTAGCAGCAGCAGGACCTGGGAAACATTAGAAATGCAAATTCCTGGGCCCCACCCCATTCCTACCTACTGATTCAGAAACTGAGAGTGGTTTGCAAAAGCCCTGCAGGTGATTCATATACAGGCCAGAGTTTGACTGCTACTGGCCTCAAGAAACAATGGGAATGAAGAAAACCATTTCTAAGGTCTTGAGGAAATACAGATGTGGCTTAATAGGTGTGTCTGTTCCCACGTCCCCCCTAGCAACTCCCATGGTGATCTAAGACAGGAAGGGCAGGTGATGGGTTGGACAGAGTGAATGTACAAGGGGAACACTCCTGAGCCCTCCTGAGTGGTGCTCCGCACCTGTTTTCATTTGCTCATTCATTAATTTTTTTTCAGTTCATGTAGGGGTTCCATTTTGTCCTCCAGAAGTAGCCATCATTATGAACAGTTTCTCAAACTGGTAAGGTGGAGAGATGATCCCGACAGGCAAGGAAACAGAGAGGGAAGCAGCAGCACCACCAGCCCAGAAGGTCAGAACCACACAGCAGATCCCCATGAGGTCCACGGTTCAGAGGAGAAAAACTGGATGAAAAGAGAAGCAGAAAAGAGAAAATAAATGGAGGAGTGGTCACAGCAGACCCACTCCAACATTTGCAAGAGGCGAAAGATAAATGGAGACCCACGGGCCCTGTATTTAAAGATTTAAAATTTCTAAATCCATTGAACACTAAATGAAGAGACTAAGTAAACTAAGTTTAATCCTCCTACCTTGATCAGTACATCTTTATAACAAACTGGGAGCCCAGGGTTGGTAAATTTAGAGCTCCTAGACTCCCCAGAGTTCCAGAATGCAATAACTAAAGGCCCAGGGCCTGCTCCCTGTCTCTCCCCATCCTGGCTCAGGCCCCATAGCATGAGGTGCTTCACTCCTATGCATGGGTACACCAGCCCTAAGTCCCCACTCCATCCCTACTTCTTGCAAGTAGCCTCCCTTGGCCACCCCACAAACCCAGAGAAATGTCTTAGCACAGGAGGCTACAGGCAGGGAAGATAGGCGGGGAATTATCGGGTCCCAATTTCTTCTATGGTCTTGAAGTGAGCAGGAACCTGTGGCTTTGGGGCCACATGTGGCCTTCTTGATCCTTGAGTGTGGACTTTTGACTGAATCCAAGTTTTACGTAACAAATCCTTTTAATAAAAGGCCTTTTTTTTTTTTTCTGGAAAGTTTGAATTCTGTCGATAGCGAGCTGGAGGGCTACATGTGACCTTGAGGCTGTAGGTTTCCCACCCCTACAAGGCCACAATCCTTTGGAGTGTGGGATTGGGACAAGGCCATCTCGCCCAGCTCCAAGGATAATACCAGATAGAAAAGAGGAGAAAGTGTCAAGGAAGTGAGAGAGGGGGAAGGACAGAGCAGGTGAAAAGACCTTAGAAGAAATCCTCCCCAAAGTGGATATTACTGGTACTTATACCACGAGGGACCTGATAGTCTCCTGGGCAGCAGGATACTAATTCTTCCTCTGGATTAGCCCACCCTGCACACAGTGGGAAGGAGGGAGTGCTGTGCCTGGTTTGTGTTTTATTCTTCCACACATGTTATAGTGCAGATTAGAGACTCCTAATTTCCCTGACACACCAATTGTGGCTCCATCATAACTTGCTGTGCTGTGTACTGAAAAGAAAAAATGAAGGAAGGAAGGAAGTTAGTTAATGATCACAGACCGGAAGTTTCTCTGGATGAAACAAAGGAATATATCATCAGATAAACAACTGAAAAGCAAGTTTACACAGAAAATTGGTAACTTAATACAGCATTTTGAGCTTTATGATGTGGGTTGGTTGTAACTTGGCTTAGCTTCCGATATTGCACAAATTTGATTTGTGAAGGTTTCTATGGCCAATTGTTTTGATGTAGAATATTATTTCAGTTTTGTTGTTTGCTGTTTAGCAGACATGAAATATGATCCATTTTCTTTCTCTGGGAATGTTTCATTTCCTGGAGCTGGCAATGCAATGGGGTTAGGTGAACTCCATTTCTCAGCCATCTGTTCATAGGACTCAGGGACAGGCAATCACAGTTCTCCTGTGCTCTTAGAGTCATTCATTGTATTGTTTCTTGGGAGAAAAAATTACTTTCTAAAGATAAAACAATAGAGAGAATCATGAAGGAAAAATTGATAGAAAAACATCATAATATAAATTGATAGAAAACATGTAAAAAAAAAAGCAAACTGGGAAATAGGTATATCACAAATTTGGCAAAGGCAACAGTTATTAATGTGGTATATAAAAACATTTACACATTTTAAAAACCACCTATGTTCCAGTTTTGAAAATATACAAAAGACAATGGCAAACCACATACCAAAGAAAATTAGAATCACTAAAAATATTTTTAAATATTCAAAAAACTGTAAGAAAAATGAGATTATGTTAAATGATATTATGTTTCTGGATGCAGCTTTACAAATGTGTCAAGAGCCATAAAGAAACATCCATGGCCTTGACCCTGACAGGTTTTTCCTAAAGATAATTAGAAGTGTAGGGAAATGTTGATATAAAGAGATGATCTTAGGCCAGGGTTACACTTGTAATCCTAGCACTCTGGGAGGCTGAAGTGGGAGGATTCTTTGAGCTTAGGTGTTCGAGACCAACCTGAGCAAGAGCAAGATCCCCATCTCACATATCATCAATCTCTCTCTCCACTGAACAGAAATATGCCTGATATCTTCCAAATGTTTAAATCCTTTTTTGACCCTCCATCTCAGACTAGCTACCAGCCCACTTCTCTACTTCCTCTGCAGGGAAATTCAAGAGCTACCCCACAAACCCCCTTCACCTCCTTCCCTACTATCTACTCACTGAATCAACCCTGTCCACATCAGAGATGCCCTCCCTCTGGCCAAGTCCAGTGAACAGTAGTGCACCTTTTAAAGAAGAGAGCGCCTCAGGTTCAGTTTAGAACATCTTTTCCGTCTATACTTATTTCCTTAGGGGATCTCCGATCCTATGGCTCGATGCCATCTTATACCAAGAACTGAAAAATGTAGGGTGCGCCTGTGGCTCAAGGAGTAGGGCCCGGCCTCATATACTAGAAGTGGCAGGTTCAAACCTGGCCCAGGCCAAAAACTGCAAAAAAAAAAGAAAAGGAAAGGAAAATGTATGTCTCTGGTGTGAGTGACCTTTCCCCAGGAGCCTAGACTCATACAGCCAACTGTCTACTCGATATTGACACCCACCTATCTTTGGCATCTTGAATTTTGCATACCCAAAGCAGACCACTAAGCCTCATCTCCCTCTCCCCAAAATACCCAGCTCTCCCTCTACATTCTCCATCTCCTTAAATAGCATCCCCCATCTGCTCAGTCATTAAAATGAGATAAGTGCATGTCAGCCTTGACTCTTCCTGCTTCTCAACCTCCGCATCCAACCAACAAATTTCATGGGTGCTAGCTACTCCCAGGATACATCTTAAATTGGACCCCTTCCTCCCCCTGCACTGCCACTGCCACCCCCTACTCACAGCCACCACTTCCTTCTCTTTTTCTATCTCTATGCCTCCCTCTATGCCTACAATCCTTTCTTTAAGCAACATCAAAATTTTAAAAATGCAAATCAGAGCCATGGCTGCCCATTTTATTTAGAATAATTTCCAAATCGTTACAATGAATATGAGGTTGTGCATTCCCCATCTCCCGCCTAGTGGCCTGACTTTGTCTCCTAGCAACGGCGGGCTTGCTCAGCTCCGCCCCCTCCTCACTCTGCTACTTTGTGGAAGGCACATGCGCTCACACAGTGGTGCTCTCTCCGCACGCAGTCAACCCCAAGACGCGGAATGTAAGCTTGGAAGGACATGAAGTCAATTTATTTCTAAATGTATTAAGTTAGTTTATTAGTGAGCACCTTAAATTTGACAACTGAACTCAAATTCTGCATTAATTAGGGATTACATTTGGCTAAAACAGCAATGGTACAAATAATATAGTGTTTTTGTTTTTGTTTTTTTTTCAGGTAACATGAAGGCCTGTGGTAGGCAGTACAAGGCTGAGAGGTCCCTACACACTGTCATCCCTGGTTGTCTTCTATTATTTTCACTTTTCCACTTTATATGGGTTTTCAACCTCAAGGTCATCTCCTGGTCTCAGGGTGACTGTCTTAGTTCCAGTCGTCATCTCCACATTCCAGAGGACAGGAGGAAAATTCCTAGAGTTCCATTCGAGCCTAATGAAGTCGGGTCTTTGAATGGAGACTATTAAGACAAGTCTTCTTTCCATGACTTCTCACAAAAATTCTTAGAAAGGAAAAGAGGAAAGATTAGATTGAGGATAAAGGAAGTGCATTCCTTTCTACCACTAAAGACAAAGAAAGCTGGGATGGAGAGAAGGAGGAAAGAGAGCTAAGCGTTCGAATATCTTTATTGTATACCAGGTACTTTATCACAATATCTCAGGACAGGTTGTGTTATGGGCTGACGTGTTCTCCCCCCCCCTCCAATATTTATATGGGTTGAAGGCATTCCCCATCTGAGCATGCTGAGTTAGGGTTGAAGCCCTAACCCTCAGTACCTCAGAATGCAATTGCATTTGGCAATAAGGTCATTGAAGATGTTATCAAGTTAAAATTAGATCATTAGGTTGGGACCCAATCCAGTATGACTTGTATCCATAAGAAGAGGAAATCAGGACACAGACACATAAAAGAAAGCCTATATGAAGACGCAGGGGAAAGAGCGATCTACAATCCAAAGAGAACGGCTTCAGGAGAAAACAATCCTGCGGATGCCTTGACCTTGGACTTCTAGCCTCTGGAATTGTGGAAAAAAAAAATAAATGTCTATTGTTTAAGCCACGCAGCCCCTGACACTTTGTTATGCCAGCCCTACGAAGCTAACACATGTGATTGTATCTATTTTTCAGATAAAGAAACTGACATCCAAGAAGGTAGTTTATTCAGGACCACAAACCAGTAAGTGTCAGTGCCAAGATTAAATCCCAAGATCAGCTTCTAAGTCTGTGCCCTTCCATCCTGCCAAGTGATTCTGTTTGGCACCCACACCTCCCCTTAACAATTGTGAGCTTATTTCCCCCAAAGACTTAAGTGGTCTGCATCCTGTTCAGACATCTCATTAAAAGGGGGAACACAGGAAAGCAGGCCGATCAGAAGGAAGCAAAGAGCATTTCAGGCCCAACTTCTGAAAACCAATCAAGACTAGATGGCAGTGGAAATCACTTGTGAACAGACAGCATGCTCAGAAATATTTTAAACACTTGAAATCATCTGTCAACCAGATGGAAGCTAATCAATGATTTCTTCCCCATTTAACAAAACTATAATTTTTTTTAGGAATTTTAATCGTTTTGGTTCTGACATTCTGCTTAGAAATCCTGGTGATTTTAGAATTGTTGATTCCACATGAAGTTAGAGGAGCATTATTATTTTTACTTTTCCTAGAGAGCACTCGGCCCTGGTTATTTTGTACCAAGCCGCCTTGATAGGTTAATGACATTCAGAAGTAGCTTATCTTACTGACTGAGCAGACGAACACCTAAGAAATTCCCCTAAATTATAAACTAATGTCATTTGTACACACAGACCGGGCCAGAAGAGGAGTCCAGCAGGGTCTGACCTTCACCAAATGACAACCGTTGATGTGATAAACTAATTGAAACTGACACGTAAATAAAGGATGAGATTTTATAGAAATAACGTAGCATCTTACTTGGAAACTAAATCACAAGTTTCTGTTCAAGGTGGCAATTTGAAGCCGCATTTTTATCTTCTCTTCATCTACAATTCTAATGAAATGAAAAAGGAAGCATAAAAATAAAAATGTTTTTATCAATATGAAACAGGGAAGGATAACATGAAAGGCCGTTTTGAAAAATAGTTGCAGTATATAAACACAAAATGGGATTGAGATAGATCCTCCCCCATGTATGTTCCACTTACCTACTGCTGTGCAACTAAGCACCCTGAACTTGGTGACTCAAAACAACATCATTTATTTTGCTCGTGGATCTCATCTGGGGCAAGACTCGGCAGAGTCAGCTTATCTCTGCTCCACTGGAGAGGCTCAAAGGCGCGTGTTTGGAATCAGCTGAAGCTCACTCACTTGCAAGTCTAGGGTTCCTGCTGGGAAGACCCATGGGGGCCTGGGGCCTCTCCCACTATGTGGCTCCACTATGTCTTTCCAGCGTGGTGGCTCCAGGGCACCAAATGTCTTGCAAGTCGATTCAGGGCTTCCAAGGTGCATGTACTCAGAGAGGAAAGAGGAGAAACAGAGAGGGAGAACCAGGCTGAAGCCGTATTGCCTTTTGTGTTGTGGCACCGGGAGTCGTGTGTATCGCTTCCATCGTATTCTATGCATGAAGGCCAGGTCATTTTGCAGGAGAAGGGAACTGTACGTGGTTTGCAATGGGAGCTGCAAAGTTGATGGTGTGTGTCATTTACAAAATACAATCCATTAAAAGACATGACAGAAAAACACAAGTAGGGAGAAATTTTACCAAGATGTTACTGTCAGGGTCAATGAGACAGGGCTAGAAATGAGGGTGAGCTGGGGAAAAACAGGTCTCAGAGAATCCCATACATGAGACAGCTTAATGCAGTGTCACTTGATGCAGGCTGAGGACTAAGGAAGAAGGAGCATGGTTCCAGCCATATATTCAAAGAAGGCCCCCACCTCGGTTAGAAAGTAAGACCGTTAACTTCACTTTGCCACAGCAGATGTACGTAAGGAAATGCTTCTCAGAGCAGTAACTCCCACTGCAGCCTCTGATCTTACTTTCAGAGTCGTCATGGACAAAAGAACCTCACTTAAGTTCAGTTGGAGTAGAGAAAAGATCAATTTTCAATGTTCACCCTTATTCTGGTACTAAATTATTTGGACAAGTACCTGATAAACGTCTATCTTGACACCTAATATTAGACATATGTGACTTCCCTCTGTGGTTAAGGAGGAAGGAAGGAAGAGAGGAGGGCAGAACGGAAGAGAGAGAGGAAAGGAGGGAGGGAGGGAAGATAATTGGATGTAGAAAAAAATAAAATTGTTCAAAACAAAGAGCCAGTTTTAAGATTCAGAAGAAATACACCTTCCCCCTCCAAGAAGCAGGGAAGACACTTAAAAAATATGAAATCTATGGGTTTCAGAGAGATCTGAGAAAATGCAATCTGGGTTTATTAAGGGCTGCTTTCAGATTTTAAAAAATTAGCAAATTAAAGACATGCAATGGAAACAATAGAGGTATTAAAAAATAAGCTACACACTAAATTAGTAAATGAGAATTTTGAAGCAAGATATTTGTCTATTTTCACCAGGAAATGATAAAATTATGTAAAGAGCCAACCCGTAAGAGACGTAGTAGACAAATCCAGTAAAACATTTCTTTTCCCAGAAGAGAACAGCATCCAGACTGGAGACTTCTAATAAAAAGTTCGCAAATTATTTGGGGGGAAAAAAATCCACACATGGCATACTCTGGTGAAGTTATAAAAATTCAAATTAAACTTTGAATTTAAGAGCTGTGGAAACCCACAAACGTTTTGGCATATATCATAATAGTCAGAATAGAAATAAATTAGATTATCAGAGTTTCCTATAACACTAAATCACAAAAGGTAAGAGAGGCAAATAAAGGCTCCAAATCCTGACAGATAATTAGAACAAACAAGGTAACCTGATAATGTGGCTGGTGACAAAATAAATAATGAAAAGCAAAAATCTTTTCCTGTTCGGGATAATAATATGGAAAGTTAACTCAATTCCGAAAAATGCCAGGAAATGGGAAGGAAATTGAGGACACATGAGTCTAACATAAAAACAGAACAAAATCCACGGGCAGGTTCAAGGTTGCTGAGTCTTGACTGGGGGGAAGAGTGGACGCCACCAACGGGGGCTGGGGTTGCATGGTACTTACTGGAGTTGGCCCTTTCTGCCATCTCACCTTGCCATGGGCAGGTCATCGCTGACCTTATCACCCTCAGGGGACAAGAAAACATCCGCCTCAGCCCAGTGCCATGCAGGCCAGTTGGAGGGGATGGGGCAGTGCCATAGCGATGTCCCAGGATTGCTCAGGGAGCCTGGAAAGAGCTGGTGCCGGTGTGCTGCTGTCCAGCCCCCAGAGAGTCTCCTCACCACTTCCCTCATGTGACACTTAAAACAGGGAGCCAAAGACAGACGCACACTTTCTCACTTCCTCACAGATTCGTCCTAAGAACCTGCATCACCCAGCACTTTTTCTTCTCGGCTTAGGATGTTGGCCTGACTTCATGTGTGGTGAAGAAGGTGGACGGGGTGAGCCCATTGAGGGAGGTTTGCTCCCCACCAGGAAGTGCCGTTCCTCAGAACAGGCGTCCTCAAACATAACGTGGGGACATTTACCCGGCCCACCAGGTGTTTTTGCCACCGCTGCCTGTCCTGCTTAGCAGCTGACTCGTCCCGGGGTCTGCAGTCCAGTCCTCCAACGGTCTGAGGGACTGTGAACTGGCCCCCTGTTTAAAAAGTTTGAGGATCCCTGCCTCGGTGAAGTGGAAGCCAGACGTCTTTCTCCAGGGTGCACAGAATACCAACTGTCATGCCACACACAGGTACCCACATCACCATCACCTCTGTGCCATCCCACCATCGTGGCACCCCGGCACCACACACACACACACACACACACACACACACTTACTTCTTATTTTAAGATTCTGTGTGTCTGCAACATAAACCAATGACTCTTCCAATATTTTCAGGCCAGCATAGAACCCAGGGACCAAGTAACTCCCACTCATATTTCTTAAATAGGACAGGGAGTTTGAGATGAGTGTAAGAGGGACACTGTTGCCAGGAAGTCATCATTGCCTCTGCTTGTGTTAGCTGAGGAGCAGAAGGCCACCCCTTCCCTTCCCACTGGGGAATGGCTGAGCGCCTTCCAGAATCACCACTCCCCCATGCCACACACACACTTTCAGATCCACTCCCCCTCACATCCTGCTGTAAATATTTCTAAAGGCTGAGCCACCCCTCCTATTGTGATGTGTCTGTCAGGCCGCCTTGCATGAAGCAATAGTTTATTGGTGGTTTCTCCAGGAAGTCTCCCTCCCACAGCCCAGAGGAGACTGAGGAAGATGGATGTGTTTGACCCAGAGCGGAAAGGAGTGAGGAGGACGGTGTTTCTCACTCTGGCATTTGCCTGTGAGTTTTTCTTATGTCCACAAGACTCATAGAGGGCTCTGTGTGTTCCCCAAGTTCCTATTGGAAGCCCCTCAGGGCAATCATGCTGGCTGGATCCAGTGCCTCCCTGAGGATTTGGACCCCACTCTTGGGGCATGAGAGGCCAATCGGAGGAAGCTCATCCCCCATGTTGGCCAGATTGGTCATTCAGGAAATAGCATAGATTCCGGGGCCTGCAGGGGAGCAGTCTTCCTTCCTTTGACCTCTGTCCCACCATACCCAGGTCATAGCCAGAATCAGGCTGACCACTGATCAGGCTGACCCCCAAAACTACCTCAAGGAGAGGGATGTAGGCAGGAATGGAGGGCAGATGTTCTATGAATCAGCACGGTATCTACCCAGTGCTTCCTTTGGGCTTTATTTCTTGGTAGTATCATCCAAGAGGCTAGCATTTAGCAATACTGAGAACCCTAAATTGTGCTTTAGCTTTAATCCATCTGGCTGCGCTTCAGTAGGATTTCCCTAAACTTTGTGTTTGGAATGATGAAGACATTTTTCCATAGCCATAGCATCATACATTAGATTGAGGCCATGGGGATGCATACAAATGCCTATGTGATTCATGATGTTTTAGCCTGACTTGAAACAAACCTGAGGGCCACACGGGCAGTAGCTGAGTGAAAGCAGGCAGAGAAGCATAGGCCTTGGCTGGAGTTCTAACCCAGCTCTCCCCTTATCAGCAGTGAGAGCTAGGGCAAGTCACCTGATGTCATCGTGTCTTAGCTACGTACCTAAACCTGGGATGTGGATAATAATCATAGTATCCACCTTCTAGGACTGTTGTGCAGATTACATGAGAAAGTACAGGTGAAATGTCCAGTCTCTAAGTCATCATAAATAAATGTTAGCTTTTAATAATTTTCAGCAAGTACTGATTGAGCAGAGCTGGGCTCTGTGCTGGATGCTGCACTACAGAGCAAGGCAAACTGAAAACCCAAACCCCATCCCTCATTCAGGCCTTGGTTGTAGGGGCATCTCAGCAGCCAGGGTCCAGCTGAGTAGACAAGAGCATTTATGGGGTCAGGACCTCCTCCCAGGACAAGTTCCAGGACACCTGCAGGCCCCAGATGTGCTTCCTGTTACTCTGCTTCCTTTAACCCTCGGGGTGCATCTCCTCATTTCTCTCTTCTGCTCTGAGGCTCATCTCTCCCTTCTCAGGTGATGGCCAAGTTGAAAAACGCCCTGCTTCCTGTCACCCTCCTGTCTGGCAGGCAGCCTGGAAGGGATGATTTTCTGCTTGGTGACACTGAGAAGGACACACTCTGAGCTCAGGCCTTTCTCCCACCCTCCTTGCCCCCCCCCCCCCACACACACACCAAACTGCAGACAGAAAGACTCTGGTGCATGTTAGGTGGCCATGCTCTTTCCTAACATGGAAAGGATTGGCCTCTCATACAGAGTGGGGTCCAAATCCTCAGGGAGGCACTGGATCAACAAACTCATGAAGACAGCAGGTGGCCAATAACTGATTATCCTAATGATTCAAGGACATTTTCCAGCTATCACCTGAAAATTTTCAATTCAGTGGGTCTGTAGTGAGGCCCAGGCATGGGTACTTTTTCAAAGTTCCCTGGTGATTCTGATGATCAGACAGATTCCAGTTGGATCAGAGGGACACCCAGCTCCCTGGGACTCCTGGCCACTCTAGTACAGAAAGAAGCATGGCCACATGTCTTTGCTGAGTCTGAAACCCCCTGGGGGTGGATGCTGACAACAGATAGCAGCCATGAGGGACCCCACTCCCCAATGCCCTGAGTCCCTGCCACCAAGGAGAAAGAGCAAACAGGGAAGGTGGTAGGACCCCTTTATGGAGGAGGTGGGGCAGGTGGGAAGGGGGGCGGGCACTAAAGGAAACCTCACAACTAATGGGAGAGTAGAGACTTGGCCCAGCCAGTCTTAAGATCCCCAGAGACCTTGGCCTTTCAGGGATGCCTGAAAATCAACTCACATAAGCCAGAGACTGCCTGCGTGCTGTAAATTGACATAGAATAATTTTTAGTGGAAAAAGAATTCTCTGGCCGTTTTTAAAAAGTCACAGAACCCCAGACCCTGGGAAAATCCCTAGGGAGACAAATTATTGCCGAGGAGTACACTCTGTGCCCTGGCCTCTCACTTGTCAGACCTGCAGCTGGCCCTCTGTGAGGCCAGGCTGCTGCTATTGCCCTGGGGACTGCCACGAGGCAGGCTCCCAGCAGGTGTGCCAGCAAGGCAGCAGGAGCCTAAAGAAGGCAGAGCTTTGTCCAGGGCCTCCTTTTGGACCTAAAAGCTGATCCAAGCTACATTATTATGAAAAGTTATTAACTGATATTCAGTTACAGGATCACGGGCTGAACAAAGAATGAGGCCCAGTGCAGCCGAAAACCATATGGTCTGGGAGGCTGCACACACCTGCAGAGAACAGGCAGGCCTGGTTAGGAACCGTCATCAATTCTAGGAAAGCCATAAAGTTTGGACTTGCTTCATGGCACTTTCTAATTAACTGTGCGGTGAGTTTTCTCCACTTCCTTATAAAGCCCTGGGCCCCCTCCTCCACCCATCTCTGTCTCCCACGGCCCAAGACATGTGGGGAGAAGGTTCTCAGTAAGACTCCCAACCCTCGGACCACAGAAGACACTGTAAATAGGAAAATAACAGTGACCTCTGTGTCCGAAGCAAATGTAGAGGAGGACCTCTTAAAAGTTATCATAAGAAAATTCTCCAAAAGCAATAAAACAGCGCTTTTATATCATAGCAAGAACATGAAAGCCACTTATATTGGTTAAGTATAGGAAAGGGGTTGAATCAATTGTCTTTACACATTGACTGGGTAAGCAGAGAACAGAAAGAGGGATGTAAGTCCTGTGTGATGACAGGGAAAAAGACTTGCCCTACAATATCCAGTTGAAAAGAAAGGAGATGCAAAGATGCCTGCCTGCCTGCTGTGATTATGCTGCTCCAGTTACATATTCATGGGGGTCTCAGTAGAACAGGGTGACAAAAACTGAAGGCAGCTTGGCCGATGGAGGTGGTGGGATTGTGGATGGCTTCTCCTTGCCTTTGACTTAGAATTTTGTTAATGCTTTTGTAATGTTTGCACAATGCACATTTTAAAATAAAATGAAAGGCCAGGCCAGGCGGCTCATGCCTACAATCCTAGCACTCTGGGAGGCTGAGGCAGGCGGGTAGATGGCTCGATCTCTCGTGAGAGTTCGAGACCAGCCTGAGCAAGAGTGAGACCCCATCTCTAAAACTAGCCAGTATCATGGCAGACGCCTACAGTCC
This sequence comes from Otolemur garnettii, assembly GCF_000181295.1. NCBI lineage: Eukaryota > Metazoa > Chordata > Mammalia > Primates > Galagidae > Otolemur > Otolemur garnettii. Next base: position 8,620,586 of record NW_003852412.1, read on the forward strand.
CAGCTATTTAGGAGGCTGAGGCAAGAGGATCACTGGAGCCCAAGAGTTTGAGGTTGCTGAGAGCTATGCCGCCACCGCACTCTACCCAGGGCAACAAGTGAGACTCTATCTCAAAAAAAATAAATAAAATAAAGGGAAAAGGACAATAAAAGATTTTTATTTTTAAAAGCAGGGTAGTGGGTCTGCAGTGAGGCCAGGGCACGAGTGCTTCAGAATCACCAGAATCAAAAGAGAAACAGATAGACAGTTTTCCAGAATATCATAGCGTGAAGTGACTTTCGGGAGGAAGAATTCATTTTTCATTACTGCTTATCTGCATAAGAAAAAAGAAGAGAAACCAAAAGGGTCCTGGAAGGGAGCAGAGGTTTCCAGCGGCTTCTGCTCTGGGCGGGGCAGTGACTGGACCATGGAGACACTGAAGTCATCGGTGGGCAGTTCCCAGGGTGAGGCTGCGCCTGGGTTTACTCCATTTAACCTCTGTGATGTGAGCCAGTCAGGAAGATAAACATTAACCAAGTGCGAAAGAAGGCAGTGCCTGGGCCGATGTGTGCACCCCAACAGCTGCAGGAAGAAGGCAGGGGGAGATTTATGAAGAATTCCCAGAAAGTGACCCTTGGCCCCTCTCAGCGGGGGGCCAGCTCTGGGCCAGGCTCCTTGATGCTTTATTGGAAGGCCTGGCTCCCAGGACAGCAGAGCTGGCTGTGTCTGGGTCTCAGCCCACACTGTGCTTTGCAAAAGGCATTGCCTTAGAAGAACACAGAATCTTCCTTAATCTTGGTCAAGTAAAAGATACATTCTTGCTTTCTCAGGATTCCTGTAAACCTGGACTAAGGGACCAGTCGCTTCTGTTAAACTTGATGATGGAATAAGTATGTTTTATGTAAGTATTTAAAATCCAAGAACCTCCTCAAAGGAGGAAAACTCATCTTGGGGAGTAGGTTTTCCTTCTTTATCATGCTGGGTGTGAAAGGAAGACTCAGAGGAAGGGGCTCCGCCTTTAAAGGAGGAGCACAGAGTGTGAGGTCCACCACCCCTCCACCCTCCTGAGCTTCAGGGGACGAGACAAGAGACAAGCTTACAAAACAGCTCATACTCCTGCCCCCAAAGGGAGGCGGTCACACTGGGTAATATTTCCAGTTAAGAGAAACACATAAATGTTCAAGAAACAGCCTGGAACAATCAGGGCTATAATTCCTGGCTGCGGCAAACGGAAGGGAGGGCGCAAAGAGCCACGCAAGAGTAATTAGGCAATTGCTGACCATGGCGCTGAACCTGCAGTTGCTGATAAACACAACATAAATTGTTTAAGGAGCCACGCTGCATGGAACACAACTTTGATATCTGAGAAGCAGCCAGATCCTGCCCTTATGAGGAATCAACTCAAAGCTTGTAAAATACACCTGTGATTCTAGCAGGATTTTTTTTTTTTCAGGCAAATGTGCTCACTGCCTCCTTTCCCCTCTGCAGTTTGTAACCAGCCTTTGCATGTCTCTTTTTTGAGGAATTGGCCTCTTGGTGCTTCAGGGATGTTTTAGAGACACTGAGAGTAAAAAAAAAACAAAAAACAAAAAACAAATCTGACAGATAAAAGTCTATCTTAAGCTCTACAAGATTCTCTGCTTTTGAGCGTCTTCAATCTTTTAAAAACCTCTCCCTTGCTCTTATGTCACACAGCGTTTGGCTTCTTCTCTGGGTTTCAGCAGACAGATGGCAGATAGGATCTTCGTGGGGATTTCCAGTGAAAGTAGGTCCCACGGAAGAAATCCTGCCATCCCAGAAAAGAGAGGTCTTTTCTGACCTTGGGCCAAATCTTCCCAAACTCTTGCATCTCATAGCTGGGCATCTAGAAGAAAGAAAAGAAAAAGTAAAAGTAAGAAAATCAAAGGTAAAAACTGATAGATTTTATTAGTAAGTCATACTGCAGAAACAGACAACAGATGTGCTGGCATCCGGAAGATGCCCCTACCTTCTAGCTGAAATGCCCCGCCCTCTATTTCCAAATGTCTACCTCCTGCCTGTCCTCCCAGTCGGTTTCTAATGCCCCACCCTCTTCCCAGCGTTCTCTGATCTGCCCTTCCTACAGGTACCAGCGATTTCATAGCTCTCTGCTCAAGAGCACAGACCCTGCAGCCAAACCTCCTGCCTTCATGTCTCAGGAATGCCGTGGACACCTGTGGGCAAGTTGCTCAACCTCTCTGCGCCCAAGTCTCCTCACCCACTAAATAAAAATACAAACAGCATCTTCTATGTGTTTTGAAAATGAAGTGTGTCCATGCCTATGAAGCACTGGCAAGAGTGCCTGGCTTACAGTGACCACGGCACAGTATCCGCGGTCACTGCTCTGTTATGATCTGTTTTTAGTTCTCCCGGGATTATCGTAATGCTTTCTGTCAGCATCCATTTTTGCAAGATATTTTTTTTGCCTTGGAATCTTCTTATTTGAAACTGCATCCTATTTTCTGTCTTTTAAGGAATGATTTGGGGCTCTATTCTTTTATTTTCTTAAAGTCACCTAGTAAAAAAGAGGGATTGACTACTAAGTGAGATGGCAAATGAAAATGGTGTGCCCGGCTGGGCTGTTCTGTCCCCTTGACGTCGGGAATCATGGGGTGGAGAAGGGAAAATAAAAGAAATGTTGTAGAGAGCAGAGTACACAAGGAGAGAAGGGCACGGAGTGAAGAGGGGTGGCAAGGTTGCAGGGCACTCCAGGTCAGGGAAGGATGTGTGGGAAGGCAGGGGGCCCCCAGGCCGGGTGTGTGCAGGGTAAGGGACTGGGGCCGTGGTGGAAAGAAGGTTCATTCACCAAGACTCTAACCTCAGGGAGCCCTGTGATTTCCACGGTCTCTCCATCTCCTGCCATGTCCAGTTCCTTCCAGAGCACCTTCACATTTACCAAGGGCAGAGGGGAACAAACCCAGGGGCCCCCATTCTACTTGCTGGCACCCCTTCAGTAACATTTGTCACCATTCTCAATCTCACTTCCGGCCATCTGTACCCCTGGGAGCTTCTCCCAGCTCTGAGCCCCCGGAAGTGCAGTTGTCCCTGCCGGTGTCCCTGGGATAACAAAGCAGATGTCTTTGCCCATGCCAAGGTAGGAACGGACACATGCTGAAGGACTGCTCTCCTGCTCTCCTCGGTGTCCAGCAGCCAGGCCCCTGTACTCAGAACCGCATTTGAGGCTAGGATTCAAAGACGGTAACCCCGAGGGGGATGCCTGTCTGCCAACCCTTCAGGAAGGGACTGGACTCCCAGGTTACGTACCAGAGCTAGTGAGGACACCAGAGATCACCTGGTCAAGACTCTCACTTTAGAAAGGTGGAAAAGGAAGCTTAGGGACATTTAAGTTGCCACACGTCACACAGCAAGTCTGCTGCAAAGCTAAGGCTGACATCAGCACCTGTGCCTCCAGCTTCCGGCTCTCTCCAGTCCCTTATCCTATGGGAAATGCCGCTTCCAAATTCAGAAGCTGTTATTTTCTTCTTCACCCTGGTCTCGTTTCCCATATTGAAGTCATATATATATATATATATATATTTTTTTTTTTTTTGAGACAAAGTCTCACTCTCTTACTCAGGCTAGATGAGTGCCGAGGTGTCACAGCTCACAGCAACCTCAAACTCTTGGGCTCAAGCAATTCTCTTGCCTCAGCCTCCCAAGTATCTGGGAATACAGGTGCCAGCCAGGATGCCCGGCTAAATTTAGACACAGTGTCCTGATCTGGCTCAGGCTGGTCTTGAAGTCCTGAGCTCAAGCAGTCCACCCACTGTGGCCTCTCAAGTGCTAAGATTGAAGGTGTGAGCCACTGTGCCTGGTCTCTGAAGTTACATTGGGTTTTAACAATTAGAATGTCAAAAGCATTTAGAACTATGTTCTCCAAACTCTTTTGACCATAACCTAAAGGAGGAAATGCCTTTTTCTTATGACTCATATACATTCATTATATAACTGAATGAAGGAATTTGCGATACAGCATTTATACTTACTAATTGTGGTGTGTAATGGCATTTTCTATTGTTTGAAATGCTGTTTGGGCCTGCGAAACTGAATTAATGATGGAACAATTTAAAAAGCATTGACTTAGGAGGTGTCTTCATGGGAACCACACAAAAGCAGATGGTGAGATAAGGACTTTTGTACAGGTAACTTACTCAGCAGGTGAGTCCGGGAAATACACCAAAGGAGTGAGGAAAGTGAGAAGGGGAGAGAGAAAACACCCAGATTGGGCCAGGTGTGGTGGCTCACGCTTGTAATCCTAGAGCTCTGGGAGGCCCAGGCAGCAGGATTGCTTAAGCTCAGGAGTTGGAGACCAGCCTAAAGAACAAGAAAGACCCCATCTCTACTAAAAACAGAAAAATTAGTCAGGTGTTATGGCAGGTACCTGTAGTTATAACTACTCAGGAGGCTGAGGCAGGAGGATCATCTGTGACCAGGAGTTTGAGGTTGCTGTGAGCTATGACACCACAGCACTCTAGCCTGGGAACAGAGTGAGACTCTGTCACAAAAGAAAAAAAAAGTAAAAAAAAATTTAGGTCACTCATGTAGGCAAACTGGGCTTTAGTTCCTGTAGGACCCTCTAAGGAACCATTTACAATGTGTAAACCAGGGATGCAGATCCTGGGATACTATCCAGGCACTCCATTGGCTTATGGTTGAGGACGTCTCCTGGGAATATTAAGTCCGTGAAACCGCTGCCCTGCCCTGGGAGGGCTGCATGTCTCCCTGGGAGCCACAGAAACCTCTTGGGCAGAGAGAAGAGCAGAGGGACTAGGTGGGAAGCTCTTAGCCACAGGAACTCAGGGCTGGGAGGAGGATTGCCTGGAGACCAGCAACGGATTTGAAAACGAAAAAGCCAAAAGTACCAAGTGAGTAGGAGAGAAAGCGTTAATAAAACCAGAGATGCAGTCAGATTCTGTTAACCCAGAAAAAATACGCAACACTCCCTTCTCATTTTTCACTCAATTGTAATATCACTGACTTCAAGAAAAGACAAGGAGAAACTTCAGTGCACTCTGTAATCAAACTGTGTGGAATATTGCTGCTTGACATGTTATGATCTGAGATGTCTGTGACACTAAATCCAGACACTGATGATGTAAAGGTTTTGACTACAGAGTTTTCTTCCTCTGCTTTGGGTTTTCTGCCCACCCTCCAGCAGTGCAGTCTAACAGCAAGGCACCTACCTTGGTGGTACCTGGGCCTGCACAATCACCCAGGGAGTTAAACAGAAGGCACCAAGATATTTAGAATCTAAAAGTCTTTGAGGTGGAAAGACCATGTAATTACAAAATTGTGATCATAATACAAACATGTGTAGATGGACAAGTCCAAGGAAAAACTGCATTTTCACCAAGGACCAGGCCCTCGTACTCATGGATCAAACACACATTTTGAATGTCCCAAGCCTGGCACGTTCACAGCCCAGCACGTGCAGTCCATCTGGGGCTCACGGTCAGTGGAGGCAGACAGGCTGCAGAGCTGCTGGGGAAAGAGATTTGACCTGGGCACGAGGCTTGCTTCTCCTTCCCATAGCAATGTGACCTTGCACAAGTTCCCTGAACTTGTTTTTTTGTGAGTTGTGCAATCCCTCTGAAGTGTGAGGAAGAGCTGTGTCACAGTCTTGGATAAGGGATCAAACAGAGAACTGCATCTTCTCTTGGTTGCATAACTTGGAATGTCCCGCGTTGGTCAGCTCTGATCTTTCCATCCCATCTTCAAATGCGTAAACTGCAAATGAAACCAGACAATGGAAAAATATCAGTTTATTCAAAGAGAATTCTCTGTCTGACTCTGTGTGATCATCTTGCTTTAAGCTCCTTGACGAACAAATGCTGATTTCTGTCATTGTCACCATCATCTACCGCCACAGCAGCACACTCATTAAATACCTACAGTGTACTAAGTAGCCAGTGGAAATGCAAGTGCATGGTTTCAAGACAATTTTATTGAAATGTATAAACAGAAAAGTAATGATATGAGGACCAGACAAACAGCCTGAACTGTTGGTACAGTCAGAGGTTGGAAACACCCTCCTGGTAAGTAAGGCTAATACCCTGTGCTTTGAACCACCCCTCCACCACCGATTCCTTATCTTTCCAATATATACAACCACTTAATCTACACTGGGCAATTCCCACCAGATTTTTAAATGGCTCAAGTATTTTCCATTCAAGGCAAAATCCTCCCTAAGATTGGCTTCTGACAGCCACCATTCTCAGGCTAACTTCTCCAATGAGCCATCAAACTCACTCTCTCCATCTCCTCCCTTCTCATAGATTCCATAACCCCTTCCAACCTGACCACCACCCAGAACACAGCTGTCCTTAGGGTCAGCAGTTCTTGACAGATCACTCCCTTCTCTTATTCTCAAAGAAGCTTCTTTATTGACATAGAACATAATATGGAAAAGGGAAAAACTCATGAACATAAATGTTTACAAAATGAACGTGGCTTTATAATCACTACGTGGATAACATGACATCATCAAAGCCCTAGAACTCCCTATCTTGGTGTCTCCTTCTAGTCACTGCCCCAACTGACAGGAAACCTCCAACAGTGGGCGCTATGGTGTTCCCCACCCCTCTCCAGTAAGAAGCTATCCATTCACTGCCCCCAGCTACTGGGAGTATTGGCAGCCAACAGCTCTTAGCCCAGTCCTCCTCCGGGACCTCCCTTGGATGCAGAGGTTCCCCAGGGGAGGTCCTGCACCCTTCCTGGGGGCTCCTTATTCAATGACTGGTTGGCATAGAAAAGACTTGAATGTGTAAGCCTGGCCCACTTGCTCTAATCAACACCACTCTGAAGGGCCATCACAGCTCCAGAGCTCCCTGTTAGGTTTGCTGAGGCCCTGGCTGTGACTTAATCACATTTCCTTATAGGTATTGACCCTTGGATCACAACCCAATAAACTTCCTGCACACAAATCACTGCTTCCTAGGGAACCCAAGATGTAGTACCACGAGCCTAACTGCTAACATCATAGACTCACATGATTTTGAACTTTGCAATGAATGTAGTCTTACAGTATGTACTATTTTGTGTCTGGTTTCTTTTGTTCAACATTCTGTATATGAGATTTATACATATTATTGTCCATAACAGTGGTTTACTCCTTTTTTTATTGTGGTATTATTTAATGGCATTCTTTCAATAAATGAACTTCAGTACATTTACAGTTTCACTATTTATGGCCTTTTTAGTTCTCTTCTAATTTTTGGTTATTGTAAGTAATGCTACAATAAACTTGTGTACCTATCTTTTGGTGTGTGTAAATAAGAAGTTTCTGTCGGGCATATACCTACAGGTCTAATCCAAGTTACACAAGGTATATTTATGTTCAGCTGAGTAGATATTTCTGGGGAGTATCCAATGTATTTGTACCAATTTTACGACAATCAGCAGAGCATGAGAGTTCCAGCTTATTTGTCATCTGGACCTTCACAGGTTTGCCAGTCACTGATCTAAGACAAAGAATGAGAAGAACAAAATTTCTAAGGCAGAAAAGTACCTGAGGAAGGGTAAGAATATCAGTTTGTTTAGCTAGATAAGATCAGGTAGAAAAAAACAGTTTAGAACAGAGATCTAAACTTTCTATAAAAGGCTGGAAAATAATTTTAGGCTTTGCCAGCAATATTGCAAAGTACTCAAAAGCAGCCGCAGACAATGAGCCAAAAATGAGACTAGGTGTGTGCTGATGATAATTTCATTTAGGAGCACTGAGATTTGACATCATGTGAACAAAATATTGCTCTTCATTTGATTGGTTCAACCATTAAAAAACTATAATAACCATTCTTATCTTGTGGAGTAAACAAAACCAGGCGGTGGGATGAAGTTGGCCCACAGGCCATAGTTTGATGACCCTTTTTGTATTACTAGACTGTTGAAGTCTAAATTTAAAAATCTGAACTTTATTTGGTAAGCAAAACATTTAGGATTTTTTTTTTTTTTTTTTTAGAGACAGAGTCTCACTTTATCACCTTTAGTAGAGTGCTGTTGCATCACAGCTCACAGCAACCTCTGACTCCTGGGCTTAGGTGATTCTCCTGTCCCAGCCTCCCGAGTAGCTGGAACTACAGGCACCCACCAAATGCCCAGCTATTTTTTTGTTGCAGTTTGGCCAGGGCCGGGTTCAAACCCACCACCCTTGGTATATGGGGCTGGTGCCCTACTCACTGAGCCATAGGCGCCACTCCAATACTTAGGATTTTTGAGGAAGAGCATGATGTGCACCAAACAGTGTTTCAGAAAAAGTGAGGTGAGTGCAGTTTTTAGGATGGATTGGAGAGAAAGAGATTGGAGGTGGGATGCCCAGTCAGGAGGCAGCCTCCATAGGGTCAATGAGGATGACCTCCCAGGGACCTAGTAGTGACATGGTGAGGTATCAAAAGAGATGGGTTTGTGCAAGAAGATATTAGAAAGAAGGAAGAAAAAGATTTGGTGACTGATGAGAAAGAAAGAAAGAAGCCCCAGTGTTTAGCACCAGGACCAGAGCATAGGAGACGGGGTGAATGAGAGTATGAAGGGGAAATGGCAGAGGAAGTGGGGCTCAGTATGTAGGGCAAAGGCATTGGAGCCAAAAGGCGTGGGTCAAAAACCTTGTTCCAATTTCCCAGCGGTGATCCCTGTTTCCTTCTCCGCAAAATGGGATTCATAACTGCGACTATTTCATAAGGTTGTAATGAGGATCAAATAAGTTACTTCACATAAAGGGCTTACAACAGTACTGGCATGGAGTATGTGTGCAAGGGCTGACTCATTAATTCTGTAGTCTCATTGTAAAAATAAGGATAGTGGCCAGGTTTGGTGGCTCAGACCTATAATCCCAACCCTCTGGGAGGAAGAGGCAGGTAGATTACTTGAGCTCAGGAGTTTGAGAACAGCCTGAGCAAGAGTGAAACCCCATCAGTGGCGCCTGTGGCTCAAAGGAGTAGGCTGCCGGCTCCATATGCCAGAGGTGGTGGGTTCAAACCCAGCCCTGGGGGGGAAAAAAAAAAGAGTGAAACCCCATTTTTACTAAAATAAAAAAAATGACCAGGCGTTATGGCAGGCTCCTGCAGTCCCAGCTACTAAGGAGGCTAAGGCAAGAGGATTGCTTGAGCCCAGGAGTTTGAGGTTGCTGTGAACTATGGTGACACCATGGCACTCTACTGAGGGTGACAAAGTCTGTCTCAAAAAATAAAATAAGGCTCGACGCCTATAGCTCAACCGGCTAAGGTGCCAGCCATGTACACCTAAGGTGGCAGGTTCGAATCCAGCCTGGACCCGCCAAACAACAATGACGGCTGCAGCCAAAAAACAGCCGGGCTTTGTGGCGGGTGCCTGTGGTCCCAGCTACTTTAGAGGCAGAGGCAGGAGACTCGCTTGAGCCCAGGAGTTGTAGGCTGCTGTGAGCTGTAATGCCACGGCACTCTACCCAGGGGGACAGCTTGAGGCTCTGTCTCAAAATAAATAAATAAATAAATAAAATAAAATAGTAAAAATGTTAAAGATGGGAAGTAAGTTTAGGGGAAAAGTGTAATCTGGCTGAGTGAGTGAGTTTCAGCTCACTCAGATGGAACACAGAGAATGGAGACTCAGAAAGGGAGAGGGGAGTCCTAGAGGGGGGAGTGTCACTCCCGTCGAGAACATCTTGGTTCCAAAGGGGTGGATGAGAAGACTGGAAAGCAAAGAGATATAAACAAAAGCACAGATGTAGTCAAAGCTCAGGCACCAGTTGAATCTCTTTTGTCTCTTTTAGAAGCTATTGGGAAGAAGGATTATTAACCACTCCATACCTTAGTTTTCCCATCTGTGAAATGGGAATTTCCACAGTGCTTAACATATGGAGTAGGTGCAAAGAAAACACTGAAAAAGTAAATGTGAACCAGCCACCAGGTGGATGTTCCAAAAGTGTTGGCCTTATTATTATTATGACTACATTTGACGAAACTAGAGATTATGGAAGCCCTAGAAAGGAAGGCCTCCAAAACACAAAGGAATTGCTCAGCATTGTCTTTGTAGGACTTCTCCATCTCCATCTGCTGTGCTGCATCAGGGTTAGGAAGAATGATTTTCTAAGAAGTCGATTAACATTTTTAGGATCCATGGGCAAAATCCCAAACTTCCCATTTAAATGGAGTTGACCTAAATCTGCAAAATGGTGATGTCTTTAGGAGCAGCCCCTCGTGCATTTCAAGTGGCATTGATTGGGCTGCCTGGAAAATCCTCCGACTTACAGAAATCTCCTCCGCAGTGAGGCTGCCATGAAACCCGCAGACTGCTATCTCTGAGCTGCGGCAAAGGAGGGGCTGCTGTCACTGAGAGCATCAGCTCAGCCTGGCTCTTGCATACAGCTCTGTCTCACATCCATCAGAATCTCACAGTACAAAGTTGCTCATCTTCTAATCCACTGTGGCTGAGGGTTATTTCTTCTTAAGCTTCTTAAATGTGCTGCTTTTAAAAATGACTTTGGGTCGAGGTAATTAGTGTTGTAAACTTTTGAGGAGAAGATGGCAGCCCAGCGCCCTCGTACTGCATGGCTCAGGGACTCCTCGGCATCTCACTTTATCCTTCTCTTTTCTATTTTTCATAGTCCCGATTCAATCAATCTGGCCCCTTAAAACTCCTGAGGTGACATCCTGGTGCCATGTTTAAAATTTATGGAAGCAGCACTTGGCAAAGAAGAGCTTGACTGTGAGGAATATAGGTGACAGTCTCCTCAAATAGGATCGGCTTCCAGAACATCTCCTGTCCCTACTAATTGGTAAACCTATGCTCTTATAGTGTGTGTGTGTGTGTGTGTGTGTGTGTGTGTGTGTGTATACTGGGGGAAGGGTGGACAGGGAGAAGGGAATGACTTAGGAAAATGTCTTTTAAAATTTTCTTAGTGATCACATTCTCTCTACTGCCACCTTGGTTATTTCTAGAAAGACCATAGTGGAAATATCTGTCAGGCCAGTCAAATAAAACTGATGGGAGGCCAGGCATGGTGGCTCAAACCTGTAATCCCAGCACTCTGGGAGACTAAGGTGGGTGGATCACTTGAGCTCAGGAGCTTGAGACCAGCCTGAGCAACAACAAGACCCAATTTCTACTAAAAATAGTAAAATTAGCCGTGCATGGTGGTGGGTGCCTGTAGTCCCAGCTACTGGGGAGGCTGAGGACTTGATCCTAGACCTATGATGCCATGGCACTCTATCTGGAGTGACAGAGGGAGACTCTGTCTCTAAACAATAGAATAAAATAAAATAAAATCACAAAAACTTGATGGGAAAGTGAAAAGGAAATAGTCAATGTAAACCTAAAAAATACGTCTTAGAAAGAGACCACCGAGATGGGACCCTAGAACCTGTAGGGGTCTTTAGCTTTGCCTTTTCTACTTGTGGAGGCAACAGAACTAGCCAGAGGCTGTCTCGGCCCCTGCTCTCTGACCACTGCAGCTGCCCACACTCTGACCACCTGATGGAAGGACTGTCATGTGCCTCAATACCCAGGTCACGGAGTGCAGCCACAGCACGTGTGTTCTTTTGGGTGATCTGGATTCTTTTGGTCCTCTCTGATTTCTTCAGCTCCATATTCTATGATTTGTAGTTCTCACAGTTCATGGGACACAATTCTCCACCTGAGATCCGTTTCCACCCCAGACCCTTGGAGGACACTCGGATGGCCCCTGTACCTTCCCAGGACACTGAATGTACATCTTTTGGTGTCAGAATGATCTTGCAGACTGCAGATGAAGTAAGCAGGGTCCAGAAAGCACAGTGGCCCCGGGTTCGATCACAACTCAGAGTGGAGCCCAGTGTCTGTCCTCCCAGGGACCCTTAGCTACTGTATGATGTTGGTGGGGTGAGTCCTCTCTCCCTGCCCACAGTTCCTCTCCCTTGTCCTTGCAGGCTGTTCTGAGAGCTTGATTGTTTTGTGCCTGGCTCCTGGGCTGTGAAAAATCATACCTTTCACAGCCCTAGCATCTTTCCCAGAAGGGAAAAATAATCCAAAAGCATGCTTGTGAGATTCAGTCCCTGGAGGTTTGTTCCCTTAAGAGTATGGGATGTATTAAAAAAGAGAGAACACGAGTGTCATCTATCCCCCAGTATGTGCGAGTGTTACTGAATTGTCATCAGTAAGAACTGCAGCCTCACTGAGCGGAACAACCTTTTCTCCCCTGATGGATTACTGAGTTTCTGGAAATCAGTCAGACCACTGGGCCTGGTTCTGGATTTCATAATGCTTCGAGTGGTTTGCCCAGTGGAGTCCTTCAGCCCTATAATTAAGTCTTCCCCAGGGACCCACTCCCCCCATCAACTTTCTCACTCACAAACCCAACACTGTTTGGTCTGAAAAATAGCAGATTTGCTTTCATTTGAATTTGAAGTGGGAGGTTGTAAGGGTGAAGTCTGCACTCTAAGAGTAAGTATAAGTTATAATTATATTTCTTCACATTATGCCTTTGATTATGTTTTGATTTGATGGATCGCATACTCCCTACTGCACACACCAGGATCCACTGCCAGAATGAAATATACATATTTTCATTAACCTTCCCAGTGACTTCCCAGAAATATCTTTTGACAAGTCTCCCCAGTGTTCTGTGACAGAGTCTCTGCTAAAATCTTACCCCAAAGCCACAAAATTACTGGTAAAAAGAAATACTCTCTCAAGACCTTGGGATATTTCTAACAGAGAGTCTATTGAGGGCCACTGGTGTGACCACTTTGAAAAAATTATTTGCTTATTTCAAATAGGACAGACTGATGTTTGCTTTCCTGAAGTGATTTCTCCTTTGATGAAATGGATAGACACTGAATCATCAAATTATTTGAGCTTGCATGATGCTGACCTCAAGGTCACAGTATCTGAATCCACTAACCACTTCCTCATTACATGACCACAGATAAAATCACTTCCTGTCTCAGTTTTCATGACCGTATATTGGTAAGCAGAGAGTTCCGTTTAAGCTCTAAAATTGCCAATCAATATGTACAACTGGTAGGCTGGAATAACTGTTATTAAGAAATAATAGCATTTGTAATGTTAACTGCTATTTCTAGCATTTGTTGGCTTGAGCTGATAAGCATGGAAGGAATGTTTTGTTTTAGGAACTAAAAGAAGAGGATGAATATTAAGGGCTGGTGTACATTTGTTTGAGTTTTTCTATGCCCGTGTCCCTGAGAGAGTATGGAAAGACAGGTTGTGTTGTGTGGAGGAGAGACTGTTATCTATCTGATCCCACTTCACCTCTTAAGCTGATCTTGAGTTCACGGAAAAAGAACTTTAAAATACCAGTTGAAGAATCTTACTTTTTAAAGAGATTTTGTGAGACTCTGGGAAAAAAAAAAAAAAGGTGCTGCTGTGAGGCCTGGAGATCTTGAGTTGAGAAGAATGCCAATATCCCCATTGCTATGTGAAACCTGGTTCCCCCAGGACCTGGAAAATTGACAGCAACATTGGAGATAGAACAGTGGCTCTGCAAATGAACACAGGTATCTTCATATCCTACCAGTGGGGTAGGATGGTGGGCGGAAAGTACAGCCTCAGCAGAGAGTCCATGGTTCATATACCACTCCCAAGCAAGGAGTAGATTTTTTAGGAGCATCAGGAAATATCTAGATTTAAAGGACGATAATTGAGGTGGTTGAGCAAGGTGGGAAAACTGGCGAATTTTCATGATCAAGGAGGTAGAAGAAACTCAGGATGAGTGATGTCATTGAGATTTCACGTGTAGCTACAGAAAATAAGCAAAAAATGCTTTAAATATTTTTAAAAATAAGTAGAAACCAACTAATCATAAATGCCTGGGTCTATTTCTGGATTATATTCTGTTCTATTTTTCTGTATGTAGATTTATGCCAAGACCTCATTCTAGCTTAGTATAGCTAAGTAAGTCCTAAAATCAGGAAAAACAAGACCTCAAAAGTTGTCAGGGTTTTCCCCCACAATTGTTTGACCTGATAAATAAAAATAAAATCCTAAGTCCCCTAAGCAGTGGAACGGACTCCCTCTTGGCCAAGGGGACCCCTGAGAAACCTTAAAAACTGAGTTTCTGGCCGTGAGGGGACAGGAGGTTGGACACACCTTGTTGTACCTGCTCCCTTGTTAACTGCCATCAGGCTTTCTTTCCCGAGTTGAAACAGAAACCAGCCCTTTGGAAAGACTTGCTCCTACACTGATTTTAACCAACCTTAGGACTGCCCCTCCCTTTTGTAGTTTCAACATGTCAACCAACCAACATTCCTTCCTGGTAGACCACTGACCATGCAGTGGTTTTGTCCAGTCTATAGAGGATGCACACAGAAGGTTTTTGTATCCTCTGCTTCACCTTTTGATATCCGAAGGTCAAAAACTCCACCCTTGGATCATGCTAACGTCACTAGTTTGACCATGAGACCCATGAAGAGGCATGAAGCTCCGCTGTGTCTGTGCATGTTTCTCCTTTCATAAATATTCATGACTTCTCCTATAGCATATTAAATATGGATATTGCACCACCCTGCCTAGCATAAATTCCTGTGCCCCTTAGCTTCCCCTCAAAGTGCCTGCTCTCAGCTTCTGTCCTAGGCTGTTCCCCAGCTTGCAAGATGGCCAGCTTGCAGACTGCAACCCTTTATGAGAAGTGAAACTTTCCAAATTTATGATCCACATCATTCTTCAGTTGACAGAACTGTTCTAGTCCCCTTGCATTTTCGAATCAGCTAGTCAATTTGTTAAAAAGAAAAATAAAAGCCTGCTGGCATGTGGATTGTATTTGATTGACAAAGCAAAGATGCCGAGGTAATGCAATGGAGAAAACATAGTCTTTCAACTGTTGCTGAAACAGTTGGACACATCTAGGGAGAAACCCTCAATTCTTACCTCCCTATATACAAAAGTTAACTTTAAATGGATTGTGTAAGAAAAAAATATGACAAAAATCTCTGTGATCTTGGGTTAGGAAAGGATTTCTTAAAGAAGATATGAAAAACAGGGACCACAAAAGAGCTAATGGGTGAAGTGAAATTGTACTTCATCAAGATTTAAAACTTTTGCTCTTACTAAGACACTTTTTAAAAAATGAAAAGGCCAGCTACAGCCTGGCAGCAAATGTTTGCAAAACACCTGACAAAAAATAAAACCTCTTAAATTCAACAATAGGACAATAAATAACCCAATAAAATAAATGATAAGTTAGACACTATCCCATGTAAGATCTAGAAACAGCAAATAAGTGTTTGCAAAGATGCTCAATTGTCATTAGGTAATGTACCACTACTTATGCACTAAAATGGTAGAAATTGAAGACTAAGAATACCTAATGTTGTTCAGGATGTAGAGCAAATGGGATTGACATATATCAGTGGTAGAAATGCAAAATGGTAGCACCACTTTGGAAAACTAGTTGGCAGTTTCTTATAATGTTAAATATATACAGACACGTAAATCCCATTTCTAGGTGTTTACCCCCAGGGAATTAAAAATATATATCTACACAAAAATTGGTGACATTGTCTTCTACTGTAAGAAGGATATCTTCTTAATATTTGTTTTGCCGTTTTCAAAAAGCTAACTTTTTTCTGTAAATAATTGCATGTTTAATATTTTGAGTGGTTTTCAATTTTTTTTTATTCTTTCTCTCCTTCACATCTGTCTTGAAACTTAAGATATTTAAACAGAATTCTTTCACCAATACTATTATGGGCTCTTAAAAGGTATTGTCATTCTTCTTTTACTTCTTTTTGGGGGGAGGAGGGTGGGAGACAATGTTGCCCAGACTGGCTTTGACCTCCTGTGCAGAAGGAATTCCTCCCTGAGTCTCGGCCTCTAGAGTAGCTGGAATTACAGGTGTGAACCACTGCACCCTGTGCTATTGTGATTCTTGACAGAGTAGAAAAGGGATTGCAGACCCAAACTAGTACAAAGTGTCAGATCAGTAATCTTGTTTATGTTCTTGGTTCTTGGTGTGCTCTGGGCCAAAGAATGACCAGACACACCAAAAACAAGGCAAGTGTGAAATGAAGTTTATCGTAAGAAGAGAAAGGTAGGTTTACAGAGCAAGAGGGAGACATAGCTTCACAGAGAAAGACACATTCACCACGGACGACCCATGGGCCTCTTGTTGTAAAATATAGTCCTTAGTCAGGGCCTGAGGTCTTGTTTTACAGTGTCTATATAGGGCCCTCATCATGGCTCAGAGGTCATGATGGAACCAGTTTGATGGACAGTTTGGAAATATATGACCTGGGTCTTATTGCACATGTAGACCTCCTATGAGCCGCTCTGAAAGCCCATTTGCAGTGAACCACAATATAGAT
Source organism: Otolemur garnettii (assembly GCF_000181295.1). NCBI lineage: Eukaryota > Metazoa > Chordata > Mammalia > Primates > Galagidae > Otolemur > Otolemur garnettii. The sequence continues at coordinate 8,636,848 of NW_003852412.1, forward strand.
TTAAGCTAATGACATGTTAATTTGCCTTACGGTTGTTCTAAGTCACCTATCAGACCCTGTTTGGTTCACAGGCTGGGAACCTTCTGCATCCTTTTGCAGTTGGTGAGCTAAGTTCTGACTGGTAGATTGGTAGGGATGGTAGGGCAGGACCTCTTCTCCCGGGACAATGGCAGTTGCTCTGGGGAACCCGCCATTGTCCCCGAGGAAGGGACAGAGGTCCTCCCTGTCTACCTAATAATATTTATTACTGTGTGCACACCCTGCCTCCAGACCCAGAGAAGGTTTTAGGATTCTAAACTACATGTATGTTGCTACCTCAGGAACTCCTCCAAACCTCAATGCGGCAATTACAATTCTCACTTCTTTTGACTTTTCTTTCAGATTACTTTTACATGTATATTGTCCTTACATGTCCAATATTTAACCACATGAGTGGAGCCTTCTTCTAGTTATTTCTCAAGGGTTGGATTCTCTGCGATCTTGACCCCTGACATCTTTATGCACAGAGAACAACAGTCAAATCAGCAGTCATTACTCTTCAGTTTAAGAGGAGGTCAGCCAGGACAATGAGCTGAAAGTCAAGGTAACAAAAGAACTGAGGGCTGCACTGGGTCCTCTTCACAAGTGAGTGAACTTGATTCCTGCTGATTGGCTGTGAGGGATCTGGGGCTATTTCAAGAATGTCAGCAATTTTGCCGGAAAGTAACTTTGATCTTGTTGCCCCCCCCCCATGCTTGGTCTTTGACTGGAAACCAGGCAGCTACTGGGTTGCCTCCCACCCCAGAGCCACTGCTGGCTGCTTAGATAAATCTCCTTCTATTGTTCTCTTTGCCTGGAAGGAAAAACACCAGTCTCCCCAGCTCCCCTAGGAGGAGCTTCAACTTCTCATTTTCAAAACTGCTTATTCCAGCTGATGCCCTATCTGAAAAAAGTGCCCCTGAAATTGGTAAACAAAGGCCAGAGAAGGGAAAGGAGGGCCTCCAACCTCTTCGGGTAGTAATTCCCTTCTGCCTTCTCCACCCCATTCTTAAATCCCAACAGGAATGGTGTTCCCCACAATAGCTTTAGAAAATTTCTTTTAAAAGGGGGAGGAGAGAACATTATGTATGATTTCTATTATATTTAGTCCCAAGAAGGTAATTTTTTTCTCTCTTTTTCTTTCTTTTTAAGTTTTTAATGGTTAATGGTGTTGGGGGGCCTAACATAGACCTTTACGAACCCTCCCTTTCTCTCCTTCTAAAACAAAGGAGACAAAGGATCTTGTTAGCCTCCCCCCCCCCCAAGTTCATGTACTTAAGTACCCTAACTTTCTGGGCAAGGATAGGATTTGCCCACCCCCTACAGCCTCAAGGGGTCTCTAATTGCCCGCCTCATGCCATCTTAGCCTTGCCCAGGCTGGTCTCTGTCTCTTTCAATAAACCTGACCTAAACTTCACCCCCTTTCGGTCTTGTCTCTGGGCGCCACGGCTTACACCTTTCAAATAGTAGCAATTAATATGATTGAGCCAATGACATTTTAGGCTTCATTTTTTTTTTCCTGGAAACAGCCAGTTTGTTAATGATTGGGCCTGCATTCCTCTTTGAGATGTCTGACAGGATTCTTCACATGAAGAACTTCTCCAAAATCCTCACCTTTCCGCATAAGTGAGGATGGAAGTAAGAATCCCATTGTTTCCCTTTTCATTCTGTTTCTCAAACTATAGCCTGAGTAGAGCCATCCTTGGTTCAGATGCTCCCGGCACATGGCTGAGGTTTAAGGGCTGTCATCTACAGGATTTAGAGATTTGGATGCATTTGATTGTGTTTTCAAAAATTAAGAGGCAAAATTCCCTCCGAGCGATGACTAAGACTTGTGTGAGAGTCCCTCACCTTCGGAAAAGAAATCGCCAGCACACTTGTCCAAACAAAACCTGTGCCAGTTTTCTTTATTTTATAATCTTATAAAAATGTTTTACTTACACCATGGGATTCGGAACATGTTTATGAACATTTTCCAAATGTTTTGAAGTCCAGCGTTGGGAGCCCATAATTGTCAGTTGATGAGTTTGAGGGCATGTTAGCGCTGGGCTCGGCTTTCCTGTCCTCCTCCCACTCCCCGGGACCCTGTCTCTCCCAGATGCTCCGTGACCTTGGTGTGTTGGGCCGATCTGGGAGACCAGCTTTGATTTACGAAGCTCTCACAGGGCAGTGTTTTCAAATGAGCTGTTTGCGTGGCCGTCGGCCCAGAGGTTTCCAGAAGGCCTTCCACTTGCTATCTCCTTTATTCCCACAATAACAAAAGAGGGCGGGCCATTGGCAGGGAGGCTGGAGAGACTGAAGACGTTCTAGCAAGTTCAGTTTTCCAGTTAATAGAAGTTATCTCACGTATTGTCCAATCAGTATATAAAAATCTACGATGGGCTTCCTACTTTTTCTCTGTTCATACCCGGTAATGCATTTTAACAACAAAATAAAGTATCCCAGGTCAGACTTAGCCGTCTTTTGACGACTCTGAAAATACAGCAGGATTCTGTAGCATTTCAGGCTCCGTTTATTGAAGCTGTCTTACCCCTGGCTTTGTATGAACTGTGGAAGCACTCGATGCCAGGTACGCCGGATTGTCCCAGAAGTTAATTCATGCACATATTTAGGGAGCAAAATGTGGCATTCAGAATTACAGCAGACCCCCAACTAATCAAAATGTGTTACAAAACAGATACATGTGGCAGTAATTATTCAATTTTCAAAGCATTCACCTTTAGAATTCCTTTGCAAGGCATCTAAATTTCCAATTACACCCATAGCTTTTTGCGCATTCTTCTTCTGGTGCATACAGAGTCCACCTTTGCCTCCCTCCAACACAACCACACTCTCTGTCTCTCAGACACACACACACACACACACACACACACACACACACAAGCATCCCCATACACAGAAACTCCAACTTGTGTGGGAAACTTCCCTCCCAAGTAGTAGAATCCACAAGAATAAGATAAAGAAGAATCTCATTGCTCTCCTATGGTCATTCTGCCTTCCTCCTAGAAGGAAAATATGCTGTGTGAAGTCTTTTTGGTCACCTGGGATAATCTCACTTAATGGATGAAAAACCAAGACCCAAAGAAATTAAGTCACTTGGCTGAAGTCACAGTTGGTTAGTAGCAGAGCTGGGATTAGAACCCAAGACACGAGCATCTCAGCCTCTGCTCTTCCCACTAAATTCTCTTCCTAATCTTCCCTGGAAAGATAAGTGCTTCTTTTTCTAGAGACCTACAGAGAAGTTGACTTTATAATCAGCCTAAGAAACTCATTTTCCAGCATAATCTAATCAGACATGCTCACAGTACACAGGAAAGGTCGTGTCCAGATGGAGATGGGTCAAGGTGGTCACTGTTTAATACAATACACTGCTTCTCCTCAAACTGGTTATGACAACCTAACCCTCTAGGTTTTTTGTTGGGTTTTTTTGGTTAAACAAGGCTGAATATTCGAAATTCCTTTAGCTTTCTTTCAAAACCCTATGTTTTCTTCTTCAATTATCTTTATGGACTTCCCAGAAGCCATCTTATGTTCTTAGGATCTCTCTTGAATGGTGCAACTCAAAACTGAAATATAAGATTGTAAACAGGTCCTGTTTACTGCTGACCTTTGTGGAAAGGTAGCACAGGCTTACAAAGTGAGCTGTTTCATTTTCCAAAACTTTAGCACTTTCCTTTGATTAGGAGAAAATTCCCATAAGATTAAATCATTTCTGCTTCTGGGCATGTGCGTCTGAGCGGCCCTCTATTGGGGGCTGTGAATGGGAGCATACAACGTTCATCATCACAACTATGGTCGCAGAAGACTTCATTTTAAAACTGCTTAATATATGACTTTGTAGAGGTCTGACTTGTCTTTTCTTTGAGGTGGAAATATTTGTCACAATCTTGTTTTGCTGCCCAATAAATCAAAATGCTGGGCCTCTTGTAATAAAAATAGTTGCTTTGAAGTATAACCTTAAATGTCTAATTTCCTACCAGCAATAATGAGGCATTCTCTAGCCATTTGGCGGGGGGTGAAGGGGGGGACTGGGTTTCTGGGTTTCCTTTTTTTTTTCTCCTGTCCTTTTGTTTTTCTAACATGTGGGCTGTCTAATGACAGGATTTTATACTCCAGATGTTTTGGCGAAAGCAGGGAGTAAGCAATGGTACACATCTCCGACCTTCATACCACCCAAGTGGCTGTGATGTCACTGGCCAGCATGAGCCTATCCAGACGATCTGGCCTCCCCCCACCCTTTAGTTAATGCTGCTAACCCTTTAGTCATCAACACAAAATGACAGAAATTCTTTTATGCGGCTATTATTACACAGACATCCAAAGAGCAGAAAAAGAATCTAAAACCACACAAAAGTTAAAGCCCATGTGGTTTCAATAAGAAGCAAAGAACGAGATGGTTTAATTAAGTAATAAGACCAGACTCCCCGGTGGTTAATAAGGTAATTTGCCACATGATTAAAGGTACCTATATACAAGTAGAATTTCTGCGGTAACATTCTCGCTCCAATGGATACTTTCTGGAAGCTGAGATTGTTAGTCACTTAGACACCATGGCTCTTTTGAAATAAGAGAAGGGAAACAACAAAGAGTCAGTCACTTTTGGAATTCTTTCATCATTATCTCAATGTTTTCAAAAAGACAGGAGGAATACAGGATGGTAAGGGGAGCAGCCCAGCGGCGGCAGGGCAGAGGGATTTCAGAGTTTGTATCTCCAGTCTGTGCTCACAGCCCTCACACTATGGAGGCATGGCGAGCTCCTCGAGGGGACAGGGACGAGGTCCTGCCCTGCCCATTCTCTGGAATGCAGGGACAGGTGCTTCAGGTCTAATCACCCGATGCCTCTGAGACACTAGTTCAGGCAGAAAGTGCTTGCACGCATTCATTGACCATCTACACTGCTGCTTCTGTCTCTCTTTCCCGCGCACTATGTTGGCATGTCTCCGTTGCTTCTTGTCTTTTTGCTCCTTGGGGAATTCTTCTCGGCTTTGCTATACATTCAGGTGGCAGGGCCTGAAGCAGACCACCAGAAGCCCCTGCTGCTGGGTAAACAGCAAAGGCTGAGCAGCTGCTGGGAATGACAGGGGCATCTTGCTCCAAAGAACTCTGCCAGATGCCTGTGTGCCGAGAAGCTGAACTGGCTTATCTGACTGAGTTCCAGGCTCCTGCCTGGTCCTATCTGTGTGACCCTAAAGAACCTCACTGCTTCTTATCTGCTGAGCGGGAACAGTAACGCCTTGTCCACTCCATATAGCTGTAAATACTGTGGTTCAAATTGCTCTGTAAACTGTAAGGTGCTGTAAGCACATATCACGTTACTGTCATTATCGTCTCATGATCCCCTGAAGGTTCCCAGGGACGCCTTGTCTTGGGGCAAAAAGGTCCTTGCCAGCTCTAATAGCCTCTATTCACCATCCATCCATCCATTCATTCCCTTATTCAACAAGTGTCTGTTGAGTTCAGGTTCTAATTATGAACAAGAAGGCAAAATCCGTACTCCCCTGAAGCTTATGTGCTAGGGAATGACAGCTACCAAATAAGAAAGCAAATAAGGTAATTAGATAGTATAATAAATGCTATAGAAGAAATAAATAGACTGATATAATGGGGAGTCGGTGAGGTGGGAGCTACTCTAGACAGGGGTCAAAGAAGGCCACTTGGATATGGGCATTTGTTTGAACTGCAAGATGATGGTAAGAAAAGCAATGAGAGGCTCACTCCAAGGAGAAGGGTGAGGTCTTGGTGCCTGAAACTGTGCAGATGCTGAAGAACAGAAGAGTGGCAGTGTGCCGAAGGCAGAGTGAGGTCGGAGACATGGGCAGGGGTCAGACCACGCTAGATCCTGCGGGCCACATCAGATCCTGCGGGCCACATCAGATCCTGTGGGCCACATCAGATCCTGCGGGCCACAGTAACAAGTGAAGATTTTATTCCAAGTGCAAGGTAGTCAGCAGGTGTGTGATGCTATCTGGTGATCGGGTGCATATCATTAGACTTCCACACAGGTGGCCGTGTGGAGGATGGATTTTAAGGGTGCAAGATGGAAGAAAGAAGACCAAGAATTGAATATCCACATTTGCAATGAATGTGACTTGGGCAAGGACGATGGTCATGGATAAAGAAAAGAGTGGAAACCTTGGAATACATTTTGGAGGTAGAGCTGACAGGACTTAGGGTGGATCTGAGTTTACAAGGTTTGAACATTTGCAGAATGGACCAGACCATGGGCACAGAAGGAAGTGCAGGAAATTCCCAAGAAGGATGCTTTCTGTTTTGTGGCCAGTTCCTCTCCAGGCAAACTGGGTTTGAAGACCCCTAGATTAGCCTCCTCAATGTCATTTGATGTACACAGAGAGGTGACATCTCTAAATAAACCCTGTCTTGACCACATATGGCTTGGTAAAGGAAAATCAATATATTGATTCCCTTGAAAGGGCACAGGAAACCAAGATGGGCTCCAGACACTAGCTAATCTTGTTTCAGGCTGACCCACAGACGCCCCAATTCAATTAGTGCAGTCTCTGTCTAGCCAAAACTTTCTCTTTCTCTCTCTCATTTGAAAATAATTAGAGGTTTACAGAATTGCAAAAATAGAACAGAGAGTTCCCTTGTACCCTTTACCCAATCTCTCAATGTTACATCTTGCATAACTATAATACAATATTAAAATGAGGAAAGTGACATTGGCATAATGTGTGTGTATAGTTCTAGTCCATTCTATCACAGGTGTAGATAGATCCCTGTAACCACCATCACAATTAAGATACAGATCACCACAAAGATCTACCGGTACCAACATTTTACTAGTTGGGGTGATGTGTAGATACTCTATTTCCCTTGATGTCTCTTCACTCCACCCATCCTGGATATTTATGTATAATTGTCTCATATTTCCTCTACTTATTTTGAAACCCACATCAAACAATGTCATGCTTTTGCTTGGACTGTCAAATATAATTTAGAAAACTTAAGAGTAGAAGGAAGGCCCATTGTAATTCTTACTCTATACATTATTCCTTCTTCCTTCTGGATGCTCCAGGATTCCTTCTTTTAATATTTCCTTTCTGTTCCAAGAACTTCCCTTCACCATTCTTTCAGGGTGGGTCTGCTAGTGACAAAATCTCTTCATTTTCCTTTATGTGGGAATGTCTTGATTTCCCTTCCTGGAGGATAATTTCACAGGACGTAGAATTCGAGGCTGATGGTTATTTTCTTTCCGCTCTCTCAAAATGTGCCACTTCTTTCTGGCCTCTGGTCATGAGGGGTCAGCTGTCATTTCCTGGCATTTTTCTTGTTGCTTTCAAGCTATTTTGTTTTTGGCCTTCAGTTTTCTGAAGTTTGATTGTAAGGTGTCTTGGTACGGGTTCCTTCGGGTTTATCCTCTTTGGGATTCTCTCAGCTTCTTGAAACTGTAGGTTTCCTCATTTTTGCCAAATTTGGAAAATTTTCAGTCTTTACCTAAGTACCTTCTCAGTCCCTCCCTCTTCCTCCTGGCTTTCTTACAACACACGTGTTAGGTCTTTCGTTATAGCCACACAGGTCTCTGAAAGGTTCTGTGCATTTCTTTTTTCAATCTATTTTCCTCTTGTTCAAACTGGGCACTTTCCGTTCTGTCTGGAAGTTGGTGGATTCGTGCCTCTGTCCTCTCCCTTCTGTTGTTGACGGTGTCCATTAAGATTTTTTAAATTTTGTGACTATTTTTCACTTCTAAAATTGTCACTTGGTTCTTCTTTATATCTTCCATTTTTTTCTGAGACTGTATTTATTCACTTGTTTCCAGCATGTTCCTAATTGCTTGTGAAGGCATTTTTATGATGGCTACTTTAAAACCTTCCAGATCATTCCAACATATGTGACAGCTCAGTGTTGGTGTCTGTTGATTCCCTCTATTCTCTTTCAGAAAATGTTTACTCTGGATCCCATTGTCAAAGAAACAACCATTCCTTGCTCCAAGGACAAGCACATTTCCTGTGGGCCTCCCATGTTTTGGTCTATGTCCTTTTTTGTTGCATAACAAAGGCGTTTTATGGTGGTTCTGGGCACTTACTTTGGAGTCTCAGAGACTCAGATTGAAACCTAATTCTACTACCCAGAAGCTCTATGGTTTTGGATGAGTTTTTTTTTACTTTTAAGCCTTAGTTTTTCCATCTGTCATGAGATATGGACACGTTTCTTAAGGCAGTTGGGTGGGGAGAGGGACAGGGTAAATAAGGTGATGTTTTTGTAATTGGTTCAAATTGTGCCACAATATTTGAGAAATAAGAACATTTAAGCAAAAATTTATCATGAAAGATAGCATGATAAATAAGCTATCATGCTTATAAAACACATAACATGTATATACACAAAATATAGGCATATGAAAAAGTAACAAGTGAATGCCCTCCATCCAGACAAGAATAGCCATGGTCAAGAATTACACCATGGCCAGTACCTCAAAAGAAGTGTTGCCAGATTAATAAATAAAAGTACAGTAATTGAATTTCAGATAAACAAAGAGAATTTTTTTTTAGTATCAATTTTCCCCATGTAATATTTGGGAAATTCTTTTCCTAAAATTTATCTTGCCTTATTTATCTGAAATGCAAATTTAATTGGGTAGCCTGTATCTCATCTTGAGCTCTCATTTAGATGGCTAATCTCCGTCATGTTATCCTTCCTCCTACCTGAATTTCCTGATAATTATTTGTTTGCTTTTCATTAGTTTTACCATGTATGTATTGACTCCAAAGTGTAAAGTTTGTTTCTGCTTGTTTGGGATTACAATGGATCACTTTTATTATTTTTTCTAGAGCATGGCAAATCCAGGCTCAACTCTCCACTAACCAAAGTCATGAGTAATCTAATACCAGTCTTTTTTTTTTTTTTTTAATGCTTCTCTTCTCCTTAACCAGGTAATCTGCGAGCCTAATCAAAGAAATCTGGGGAGAAATCTGACGTCACCTCCAAAGATGCTTCTTGGCAGACTCACATACTCTTGTCACAGGCAAGTGACCTTACTGGTGGCTGCAATCCTTCCTGGCCCAGCTGGCCTTGGAGACTCATTGCTTTGGGTGTCCGGAGCCCACATGTGATTCTGAGCTATTTTTTTCCCCAAGCTCCAGCACCCTGTAGAGCAGTGCTTTTCAACCATTTGTATCTCATAGCACACTTGGACCTATAGTTAAACTTCCACAGCACACTTAAATTATGTCTATCAAAAAAAGAGAGAGTAAAAAAAAATACATACTTAGTGTGCTTTGAACGTCTTTTGAAAATAATTTAATTGGATTCTGGGAAGATGGCTGACTGGTAGCAACCCTGGTCAGAGGCTCCTGAACAAAGGAAGAAAAACTGGTTGGAATCAGAATCTATGAAGTCAAAGACGGGGAGCTGAGCCCAGAAAGAAGTT
>NW_003852412.1:8653599-8667731 GCF_000181295.1 Otolemur garnettii
AAAAAAATGTTTGTGGCACACTGGCTGAAAATCACTGTTCTAGTGCTGAGTACATGTGGGTCATATTTCAACACTCAGTGGAACCCACCTATCACCCCTCTTGCCTTGTCCTGACTCGGGGGAATTTCACTCTCCACTGCTTTGAGCTCTTTCTCAATCCTTAGAAAGAAAAAAACAAGTGTTTCTGTTTCTGGGTAGGCAGGCTCAGTGGCTTCTGGGGAGAAGTACTGGATGATTTATGAGCCAATGGTCCATCACTGCCCCAGACCTGGTTGTCTTTCCTAAGGGAAAGAGGGCTCAGCCCTTAGAGAAGCAGGAGGGGCTTTCTGTCCCCCAGGATTGAAGAGCTTGCTTCGTACAAGGAGCATAAATAAATAATGTAACTGTATTTGCATATTCTGCTACATTAAATTCTCAAAAATTTACATATAAAGCACCCATCTCAGTGCCTGGAAAATAATGAGGGTCATTAAAAAATATCACCAGCATTATTTTTGTATGATCTTTTCATGGGCATAGACTTTTCTCTCAAGTTGCAGAAAGCCAGAGTCTAGCCTTTAAGGCCCACCCACAGCCAAATACACTGTGTCGCCTCTACCTCAAACCCACTTTTTTTATTTTCTTAAACTCCAGTTTTAAACTGTGCAAATCAACATTGTATACAGCCTGGAAGGGAACAAGGAAAACAAGCGGTAGCAGGCACCAGGCAGGCTGAAGGGCAGGGGCATGGGAAGGAAGGAAAGGCTGTCCCTCCTTGCCTTGACAGCGCAGGGAGCTGCATGTATGCCAACCGGGCCTCTGGGCCCCTCCCCGCCACCTGGCAGGCTCCTCCCCCAGCTGCCCCTCTGAGTCCCTGCCCAGCTGAGGCCCATGAAATGCCAAAGAGACAGAGTGGGGAAGACGTCTGCCCGGCAGACCCCAGGGAAAGCTGGCCCAGTAAATATCTGCTGATGGTCACACTGGTCACCACCTGTCAAAGCTGATGACACGAACAAAGGGAAATAAGTCAACAAATGGCTTCACTTGTATTTGATGAGGATCAAGGCCATCAAGAAATAAGTCACAGAGCTGGTGCCGTAAGTGCTGTCTTAAAAGACTTGACATTCCACATTTGCAAAGCAGGAGATCTTTCTAAAACTGGAGGAAAGATCTGAGCCCTCTTTGTTTGATAGTGGACAAAAATTCCTCTTTGTTTGGAAAAATTTACAAGTGGAGTCAGGTGGGATTTTTGTCTCATTGGATTTCCTGTGTTGTTACCGGGTATTGAATTGTCAGGTACCTATCCGTCAGGCTCCAGGTGAGCCAGCATTCTCCGATTTCCACGTCGCATCTTCACTGGCCTTCCTTGCCTGTTTACCCATCACCCTGAATTGCAGCATTCCAGACCATAAGCCAAAAATACTTCTGGACTCAACAACCCCACTGGATGTATGCACTGGGCTTGAAGAAACAAGGTGACTCTCTATGTAAAGGGCCCTAGGAGAACATATTGACATGGTTAGGAAGAAGATGCTGCCATGTATGCTGAGTGGGCCTCATGGATTATTCTGGGTTTGGTTAGTTACATCTAGTATAATTGCAAAGACATGCCCAAGATTTCAAACACACATTCTTGTTAGTTTTGTTGTTGTTGCTACTCGCATCTAAGCTTTGGATTATAATTCTTCATACAGAAACACAAAGAACCATCACATCAGATGGTAAGGACCACGCCTGACAGATAGCAGGTGGCATTTTGTTAAGAGAAGTTCAGGAATTCTATCTCAGTCAACTTAGCCAAAGGGGAAGAATAACTTTGGGCCCACATGATCCACTCATTTGTGGAAAGAGAAGGAAGGCCCTTTCTGGTTCTTTCTTTGAAGCCAGTCTGTGGCAGACTTCTCCTAGGAGGAGATGCAGGAGCTCTGAGGAATGGGCTTCCAGGACCAAGGAAGCCTTGGAAGTAACATTTATATGGCTCTTACCAGTTTGCAAGGTCTTCCATACCCTTTATCTTCACAGTCCCTGGGGTCTGTGACTATGTCCTGTCTGCATAAGAGCAAGGAGAGGCTGAATGAGGCCATGTGACCACAGAACGCACAGTAGGCTGTCAGCCATTAGGGCAGGGGTCTGTCTGGGACACAGGTCTTCTGTTTACACACCTCATGCTTCTTTTTTCCCCTCTGGTTTTAGAAGTATCGCCAGTTTACAGAGAAACTCTGGGAAGTACAGCAAAATGTGAAGAAAAAGGGAGAATTTCCCACCATGACCATTCAGAAGTAGGCACTATTTACAGTTTGCAGTATTTTTCACACTCACATTTATCTATATCCATTGAAGAAAATTTGCAGAGTGCAGAAATGCATGAAGATAAAATCAGAAAGTACAGGCAAAGTGGAAGGCACATTTCCTTCCATGAATTTTTTCTAAGCAGATTTAAAACCCAATATATGTGGTTAGACAGTATGCCATCTTCTAAGTTCTTTGCTTATTAGAAGTGAAGGTCATAGCAGCCACACACACAAGGCAGACTTCCCAGACACCCTCCAGCCTCTGGCTCCAGAGAAGTGCCATCAGCAGCTCCCACCCTGAGAAGGCTCATGCACAGTGCCACATCCCCACCTTGCTCCAAACCTCGAGGTGTCTCATGTTTGTTCTCAAATAATCTTCAGACACTTTTGTCTCTCAGCTGTTTTCACTGGAAAATCACTTGAGGATCGGGTTCTAACTGCCACTCCTCTGTCTCTGAGAATCCCAAGCCCAGCTGGTCCCCTTCCGCACCCTGTGTCCCAAGCTGGCAGACGTGGGGCAGGCTGCTCTCTGTCACTCTCTGAGAGGAATTTACACCCTGGGTCTCTCAGAGTGGCACATCCCAAACTTTTGTGTGCACTTGAAATGGTAACTTGTGGGGTGGAAGGCTTCCTGAAGATGCCTCATGGAGCCTGTGGAGATGAGGTTCTCGGGTGACAGGCAGGAACTGGACAGAGATCGCTAACTGCTGTGCTGGGGATTGTGTTAAACATGGAACACAATGCAGGGGGCTCTGCATGGGTCTACACACTCCTGAGTGATGCTCGCTCGTGTTGTTGCTCCCAGCACCACACATTGAGCTGCAAGGCCCTAGCACTCCTCTGCTTAGGCCTATAGGCACCACTGTAGACCAGGTGTCTTTCCCATGCAGCTTTTCTCCTTCTCTTTTCCCTCTTTGGAACCAGTATCAACTCATACAGATAGGTGCCTGAGGGCCACCCACCCCTTCAACTTACCCAGCAAATCCAGATACTTCTAGAAGCTTCTACACCACCCACTTCCTCATTATCCCCCTCCATTATCCCATCGTCAGCTCTTCTAACCTCTAGACCCCCATAGACATCATGGGCAAGCTGTTCAGTGGTCTCTTTGTCCAGTTCCTGCCCGTCACCAGGGAGCTCTGTCCCCACAGGCTCCATGAGGCAGCTTCAGGAAGCCTCACCTTCACCAAGTTGCCATCTGACCCATGGCAGTTTTCTTGCTTAAGAGGATTATGAGGCCAGCTATTTAAATAATTTTCCAGCCAAAAGCACCACTGCAATAAATGTTGTCAAGCAGAAAGCTTTGTCCACCATTTCTCAATATTTCTGCTTTAGAATAAATTCCTAGAGCTTCAACTTCAGGACCAAGAGGTAGGACAATGCTGGGCCTCGTGTTCAGCATCACCTCCTGTTCTTTTCTGTGAGGCCACACTGCCTAACACTGGGTCCTTGAGGGCTCTGAAAAATAGAAAGATCCTCCCTGCTCCCAAATACAGTTCAAATCAGCTCTTTCATGATGACTGAAATCCACACTACCCTGTTTGGGCTATAAGCACAGAGATGTTGTGAAAATACAAAAGGCACCGTTACCCAGGTCAGAAAATGGGCCACACCACTGACGGGCATTCATGTTTCGACTCGAAGCCTCCGGCCAACTTAGGAAGCCCCACTGAGCCTGAGGGCCAGGGAGTTCAGGTTTCATTGTTGTTGGGGATATGGGTATATAAAGATGAGAAATGGTGCAGAAGAAGGAAAATATAAAACTCAGGTCTCACTCCACGCCTAGCGTTCCCCACCCTACTTCGTATGAACCAAGGGGCTGGGAGGACAGAACCGTCAGGCACTGCCGAGGGGGTTGTCCCATGATGACAGAGAGGAAGAAAACAGTGCGCACCAACAGGGGGACAGAGAGGCCCACAGCCCACCCTAATGCCACACAATTGTCTTTTCCAACAGGGGATGGCCGCAGACTCCATGGCTTTCTTCACCTGTAAATGTGAATTCTGCTCCCCCAGCTCTAAAATGCCCAGACACGAAAGGGGTGAGCCAAGGAGGTGACATGGGCACTTGGGGAGCCTCCCAGATTCTGGGGATCACCCCCCTCCAGAAGCCACTTCCTCCCACGTGGCTTCCCAGCAGGCCCCGGGTCTCCTCAAGAGGCAGCCTCGTCCAGTCATCGTGAACACTCAAGGTTCATCAAAAGCAAATTGTGCAAAGGAGAGTGCACAAAAGAGCAATTAACAAAATGTAGGAAGCAAAGAGGTGTCAGGAGCTGCACGTGTTATGGACATTGTTTTTAAGAGAGAAACAACAAGCCCTCCGACTGGGAGCCACCCTCGAGGCTGGCCGTGGTGGTTCCCACCGTCCTTTTCTCAGCACCTCATTTCCAGTTCGAATGGACACCACCTGTCTTCTCTTGGCCTGCAATGGCTGGTGTTTTCTGGTTTAAAATGCAGGAAGAAAAAGGCTCATGTTGTGCTTTTTACTTCGCCAGGGTAGCATCTGTTCTCAACCACAACAGCGCTGCTGGCTGAAAGACATATGCCAGGAAACTTTCTTCTTTGTTTAAATCTGTGATTTTTGAAATTCCCCAAAAACGTTCCTCTTACAGTTTTTGATTGGTATCTCTCCCTGACAGCCTCACTCCTCCTGGTATTCCTCCTTCCTCTGGAAGGATTGGCCTTTGCAGGCCTGGTACTGACCCAGCCCCAGGCGGTAGGAGGGTGTCAGCAACTAATTGATCAATTGCTCACATGAAGTCTGGGGACCTGGGATTTTTCAAAAGTGATTTCAGTTCCCACGCGTGACAAGGTGGTTTTCAGCAAGATTCTATCTGAAACACTTTTTATTATTATAATCTGTTTTGTTGGTCTCATTTTTTAAAGGAGAAACACATGCTCTGTGGTGGCTTAGTTGATATGCCATTGCTTCAAAAACTCCATCTTTAATGTGCTCGTTTTTAGTGGAGCAAAGACGAATTAAGGAGAGACTGGGCAAAACAGCTCCTGGTCCATGGGGCAGGTGAACGGGAGTAGTATTTAAAACAGAAAATTCTGGAACCACATGACGTGAATAGATCACTGGAAAACAAATTTGCCCACCTCTTACCCCTTCTTCCCTAGCATCTTAGAAAGACAACATTCCCAAGTTCAGAGCAAGGATGGAGTGAGAGAGGTTCCGTTCACATCTCAGTTCCCTCACTGTATCTCGGCGGCCCATGAATGACTGAAGTCTTTACAACCTTCCTTTCTAAAGCAAGCCACAGAGACAGATGTGAAAGTTGTCTGCTGATTCACTTGGCAACCTTGAATCTTCTCAACCTTGTCTTGAGAAATAGGTAATAGCTTAGTGTCCAAGGATATGCTGCTTACGGGAATAGGAATCAACTCTGTGCCAGAATTTTCACAAAGGGACACCGGAAGCCCTGACAGAGACAGATAAGACAGGAGAAGGAAATAACACCAATAATCACAACCTTGACAGAAATCAAAAGGTAACAACAATACCTGCCATAAATGGGCGCCTGCTGTGTGCCAGGCACAGAGATATTCTCTCCATTTTATGGATGAGAAAACTGAGGCTTTGAGGTCAAGTAATTTCCTCAGGGCCACACAGTCAGTTAAGGAGATAGTTAAAAGCATACATTTTGGCCAAAGACTGACTTGGGTTGAAAATCCTGTGATTAACTATTAATCGATTAATAATTAAGCAGTTTGGGGCAAACGTTGAATCAATCTCTGCAACTTATTTGCCACCTTGTAATACAGGGTGTGACTTTACCCTGGCTCCAGTAACTGGGGAGAGGACGGGGCTGCAGGAACTAGGAAGGCTCAGGGACTGGAGCAGAACCCTCCACACCCCAGAACTCTTCCTCTCTATATCCATCTCTCAGTTCCACTTGTCTCTGCCCGTGGGATGTTGGCCTCATCCCCTCTGACTGCAAACAAACCTTCCTTAGATGATGGAAACAGTGGCCCTACGCAGGTAATCTCTCAATGAAAAAAGAGAGCTTTTTCCTTGCTTTCTGGCTGAGGGTCCAGGTCGTTCCAGGGTCTTGATGCTACCTACAGACGCCAGTGGCATTTGTACAGAGGTCTTTCAATAAAAATGTTTGTTGCTAAAAGGGTGGAGGGAATGACTTCATGCGTCTGATGGCTGACAGCTCTTAAGAATGGCACCTCCCTCTTCTCTTCCCTCCCCACATCTTGGCAAGCTGACTGGTTAGAAAGCACCGGTGCTGTGTTCCTTGGAGTTGGCTGGCATTTTAAATAATGCACAAGAACCCTCCCCCTGGCACCACCCTTAATCACCACAAAAACACCAAACCCTTCCCCTTTTACTGCTCCCTTAAGCCTTATCAATCCTGCTTGGGAGCTGCCAGGTTAACCCTTTCACACCCTCTCAGCGTATGTGTGGCATCATCTCATCATCTCTTCCAAACCAAATTTTGGGTGGGGCCCATCCTGCCTCTTCAGGATGGAGAAAGCCTGAGCACATTCGACTGTGCCCACGCCCTGCAACTGATCTGCTCAACCTCATCAGTCTGCCTCATCTTCGGCTTCCTTTGTGTTTAGTAAACAAGAGGCATAGGCAGCTCAGAGCGAGGACAGAGAGGCTGAGTGTTCCTTCTGCACCTCTCCAACTTGGTGCACATCTCTGGCTATTGCAGCTCCCCGAATACCACCAGGCAGACCCTACCCCACTAGGAGCTCACTGCTCCTCCTCCCATCCCTCCACTGGAAGGGGCATCCCAGTTCACCAAGGCTGACATCTCTGAGTGCCTCCACTTCCCTTGTTGAGTCCCTTATCCCTGCAGTAAGGAGTCCTGCCCCAAAAGTCTCCTTATTGGAATCTTCTGAATTCAATTCTGCTTCCTGCCAGGACCCCAACTGATACTCTCTAAGCTTCAGTCTCCTTGCTGGTAAAATAGAGATGGCTTCATAAGAAGTCAGAAGATCATTATATGATAATTAAGATAACTCCGGCCATCATTTAGTATACTGCCTGCATGTGCGAAGTAAACTCTACTTTGGTTGCTATTTGTGTTACTTACAACAGTAATAATAAGAATAATAAATGGTGACACAAGACTTAGAAATCCAGGTCTCTTTGTTTGTAAAGTTCATGCTTTTCCCACCAGGCTGCACTTTCTTCTTTAGAGAAAAGAGGTCAGACATCTCCCAGACTGTCTTGGAAATATCATATTTAGACTGTCACATGAATGAAATCATTCCTTATTCCTTACTTAAACAAAACTTCTCCAGCTCAGCAGACTTGTCAGTTGAATGGGAGCTCGCCAAAAGAACAAAGTGTACTGCTCTCCTTTTAACATCCCAATGCCAGACATGATTCCACCTCTTTCACCCACCAGGGGCTTTCTGGAGCATCATCATCTCGTAAGGCAGCCAATAAGGATTAACTATAAATCACCGTAATTAATATTTAAATGATAGGTGTTTTTTCGCAAATCCATTATCAGAAACCAAATATTCATTAGGCAATAGACATGACCTTTAGGGCTTCTAAACATTTGTGTCCACAACTCGAGATGCTCTCCATCTGCTGATGCTCACAGAGGCCACTCAGAGAGAGAACATTCTATTAGTCCTTAAATATAGCCTGGAAATGTGATTCCCAGAAAGAAAGATTCTCAGGTCACGCTGACACAGTGTGCACGGATGAGGATGAACTAAGGAAAGAGGTAGAAAAACAGTGGGAAATTGAGGAGCTTGGGGGTGACGATACAGATACCTTGAGTTGAAGAGGTCATTCTGCTCTGCAGTCCCCTCTGCCCACCTTCCTGGAGACTTTTCCTACCATTATCTCTCCTCCCTGTACAGCAGAAAGCAGTGAACCAGAGAGGCAGTGATTTTTGGAACCAACCAATTTGGGGGAAGGGTTCCATTATGAAAATCATTGAAAATTATCACTGCTCCAGGGCGTGATCTCTCAACAGATGAGTCATGAATGGGAACCTGGCACTGGGTATAGCAACAGCCAGGTATAATGGAGAATATATGTTTTTGAAACCAAAAAACTTGAGTTCAAATCCTGAGCCTGCAACTTACTAGCTGTGAGCCCTTGAGCAAGTTACTCAACCTCTCTGTGCCTCTTCTTTAGTAAAATGAGAGCAATGATACTGATCATAAAGGTTATCTTGAGTATCAGATCAAATTTAGGAAAATTGGGTAGCACAAACATCATATACTTTTCATAGATAAGAGCTGTTGTTGCCTTTGACCTCTCTCAGTACATAATTCATGTAACACATGAGTAGACTGTATAGGAAATTAAAACTATAATATACCCGAGCACCAACACAGGAGTCACAAGACCAGGATTCAGGTCTGAGGTTGCCAATAACTTGCTGTGTTCTTGGGCAAGTCACGGCATTTTAAATGCTAACAGAGGCCCTTGAGCTATTTTCAGAACC
Organism: Otolemur garnettii; assembly: GCF_000181295.1. Taxonomy (NCBI): domain Eukaryota; kingdom Metazoa; phylum Chordata; class Mammalia; order Primates; family Galagidae; genus Otolemur; species Otolemur garnettii. The sequence goes on from NW_003852412.1 coordinate 8,662,303, forward strand.
TTGGAGCATCCACTGGGGAACTTCTAATTGTTGGAGCTGAGGCTGCCTAAGCCTTTGCTTTTGGAAGGAATTATCTCATAGTCTCATGATAGCCTGATTATTTTATTTTGATCTGACGTTCTAATTGGCAGCTACATACGAATTTAACCAAAGTAAGAAAAATCAATGAATTATGATTGGAAAATTTAGGGTGTTGAAAGGACGCTCTCACAGAATTCATAGGAGAAATTTTAAAAGGAGATTCCTCATAATGAAAAGTCTAGAAACCATTTCCTAAGAAGGCACTTACCAGCTCTACCATATTTATTTGTAGTATTCTCTTTAAAGACCCTGATTCTCCAGAATTTTCTCCCATAGAGGAGGCCAAGAGACGTTACAGCTCATTTTCCCTGTCCTCTCCTCACCACATAACGCTGCTTCTAGGCATGTGATACTGGCCATATGTCACCTCTCTTTATATAGTGCTCTTTCTCTGGCCATTGATCTTGAATAGGTGAACAGGATATTAAATACCAACTTATTTTTTTCCAAAAAAAATTTATAGAGCATATACTTTAAGCAAGGCATTGGTCTAGATAATCGGAACACAGCAATAAACCAAACGGACAAACTCCCTGCCCTGGTGTGGTTTATACTGTAGTGGGGGAAGACAGACAATAAATCAAACCATCAAACAGATGCGTAATATCACGTTGAAGACAAGGGCCCTGAAGAAGAAAAGGGCTTGGGGAGATGATCGAGCTAACACATCAGAGCCGGCTGTAGCCAGGAGGTTCGGTGTGAGCAGATACATAAGCAGGGGGATGGAGGGAGGTGTGCCCCAGGTGGAGAGTGAGCCAGGGACAGGTGCGGCCCCCACAGGGCCTTATGCGCTGTGGGCAGGATGGGGAGCTTTACTCCACGCGTGTGATTGAAAACCACTGGCAAAAGGGAAGCGAAGGGAACCTTTACAGTGATCTCACCAACAGCAAGCCCAGGGCAGGGACCCCAATTAGTCTGAACAGCCTGGTGGTGACAGAGTAACAGGAAGCAGCAGTGGCTGCCTCCCGTCCCTGGGTTGGAACGGAGTGTGTTCCCTGTTCTCACCAGAGGAAGTCTCTACCAGGCCTGAACCCTGCTGCTCTTTAACCCTGGCAATAGTTCAGAGCAATTAAATGTGAAAACCCATTTTTAGCATGAAGATTAAAATGATAGCAAATGGTATTCCAGGTGAATGCCGAACCTGTTACTGAATCACATAGATTTTTCAGCAAGAATAGCATCTAAGTCCCAGCGCATCTGTTTCCCCCTCCAGGCCTGTTTAGGTATGCCAGTGCCGGTGTGTTTGCTAGAATCAAGCTTTTTTGCCCAGAAGCAGTGACAAGGGATGCATCCATTAAACAATGAAATCTCATTTTTTTCTGCCTCCCTGCCTAGGACACAGGTCTGGGCTTTTTTATCTACAGTGTCTGCCCTTTAAATTCTTATTGGGGACCCCAATTCTGAATCGTCAACCATATTATTGCTATTAAAAGCTCAGATGGGGGTGGCGCCTGTGGCTCAGTGAGTAGGACGCCGGGCCCCATATACCAACCCAGGGTGGTGGGTTCAAACCCAGCCCCGGCCAAACTGCAACCAAAAAATAGCCAGTCATTGTGGCAGGTGCCTGTAGTCCCAGCTACTTGGGAGGCTGAGGCAAGAGAATGGCTTAAGAATTGAGATTGCTATGAGCTGTGACCCCACAGCACTCTATTGAGGGTGACAAAGTGAGACTCTGTCTCTTAAAAAAAAAAAAAAAGCTCAGATAAAAGAATGTATTTAAGAGGGTTTTCAGGCGTCTGTGGCTCAAAGGGGTAGGGCACCAGCCCCATATGCCGGAGGTGGCAGGTTCAAACTCAGCCCTGGCCAAAAACTGCAAAAAAAAAAAAAAAAAGATGGTTTTCAGAGTCTCCTATCACATCATTCCCAGAGTTAGCAGAGAGAGAATACATTTATCACCAGGCCCATGGCTACAGACTGAAGTAACTTGCTTAAAAAAGAACTTTCTTCAAAGAGATTTCATCATAAAAATATTCCTGTGATTTTTTTGTTATAGACTATACATTATAATATAGGCGTATATGTTTTAAAATGTAATATTTCTAAATACCAGTTAAACTTCTCGACTTTCCCTCCCCCTTCCACTTGCATGCTTGCATACAGAGAGCATCCTTGATTGTGTCCTGGGTTCAACATGCGGCCTGGGGTCCTCCCTGGTATTCCAGGTTAGGTACCTGGGAAGAAATGCCACCCATGTCAGCCAGTCACTCTTTCAAGTCAGACCACCAAAGACTTCTCCAGCCAGCCTGGATTACTAAGTTCTCTTTAGAGTTTCTTCACATCACTGCAACTTCACAGCATGTTCAGAGTTTTTATTTGAGTCCCTGAAAGAAATGGCCATATTTATAGCTTATTGTTACCGTGCCCATCATTTAATAACCCACACAACAAATTGCTCTCAGAACTCAGGACATTTCTCTCTTTCTGCAACAGTATGTTTTTTAAAAACAAGATCTCGTGAATTCAGCATTTTTTTCCATTTCTGTTATGCAGAGATGTCTAGTGTTCAATACTAGCATTCCTCAGTCCACGTTGCTGGTATCAATTACTCTTCTGATACCACCAATCCACCTCACCCTACATTAATCAGTTTTAGAGTATTCATTTTCATTTAAGTGCATTTTAGGGATATGGACCCTGTATTTCTTAATGTAAGCAATTTCAAATATGTTTGAGCTAAGTAGTCAATGTAAACAACTCCATGAGCGCTTGTATGAAAGAGAGAGAAAGAGTTTTGTTCATTCATTCATTCATTCTTTCATTCAGTAAATACTGGCAGAGGTCTTGGGCTAGCCTAGAATGAGAAGTTGTAATGGGCAATGCATTTCTTTTTCCTTTTCACCAGGAATAGACTAAACAGGCTCTAAACATCTCCTCCAGTCCAATGTTTCTATTAGACACATTGTCAACCATATTCTCCCTACAAACAAGTGGAGCTTACCTACCTTAAAGGATCCAAGTCTGGAGCATTAAACCAGGCGCCCACTTCCAACTCTGCCTCCCAGAGGAACCACGCCAAATTGTTATTAACTACTTGATACATTTTGTTGAAATTCATGATGTAGCATTTGTCATTTAAAATAAATGCCTACTTTAAAATTCCAAAGGTGCATGTAGTCCAAAGACATACGAAGTGTGTTTTGACTACTGTCTCTGCAAGCTCAGATCTTGGCTGCAAAGACTCTCCTGTACAAACCATGGTCCGGGCTGAACAGCAGACCAGGTATCCTGCAGCCAAGTTCTACAGCAATAATTTGCTTCTAAATATTAATACTTAAGAAGCCAATTTCTAGATGTCTTCAGGGAGGCAAATACCAGCAAGAGATTGCTAAACTCCTGGGAAAATGATGGCAGCCTTAGTCCCCATCCCCTTTTAGTTTTGATGTGGTCCATGTGGCTTTGCATTGTCTGTGCAAACCTTCTTCTATCTTCCACCACTCGAACATTCACATCATATGAGATCCAGGCATTTAAGCCAAGTTCTCCTACCAATAAGATTCCCTGGGAAGAAAGCAGCCATTCCCAGTGCCAAGTATCCAAACACAGACCAGTGCTCCAACCACTGGCGGCTGCTCTCCTGGGAGTCTGGGAGAAGCTCACAGAACGTTGAATACCTGTGTCCTTATCACTCCCACACCGTTAAATACGCTCATACCTGCATTTCCCTAGACAATGCTTATCCCTTCAAAAAGCTGGGAATCCTCTGTTATATCACATAGATCATTTCAAGGCAGTGTTATAAAATTGCCTTCTAATTAATTAACTCTCAGTAGTGCCAAACCAGATTGCTAGAGGCAGAGTGGGGACTGTATGATTTGCTTATCACCCAGGCCAACACTAGAAATTCCAAACACCTATGAACACAGTAGTGAGAAGCCAGAGACCAGCATGCAACCATTTCTAACCCAGGTACTGAAATCGTAGGCAAGAGGTGGGATGAAATTGACACATGAAGGCAAGTTGAGAGTCCTTTGTAAAATCAGTCTCCCAAGAATGAGTACTGTTTGACACACGGAGGTCATTCCATAAATATTAGCTGATTGGGAGTGTTTCTCAAATATTTATTGGTCCTGGACCACCCAGTGATCCCCTCAACCTAAGCTCCTTGGTCCACTCTCTGGCTCGGCTGTGCCCTAGCTTTTCAGACCAGCCTTGGACTGACAGGACAGGAGCACCTCTGGCGTGATACAGCTTGTGGTTCAGGACCTCATCATTCTAGCTGCTACCTTCCTTTAGAAAACATCTATTCTACTGGTGATAATTTTACTCTTGTTCCAAGCCCGTCAGCCTCCTGCCTCATTCATCTCATCAGTTACCCTACTCAGTCCCCTCTCCTCTCAAAAGAAGAATCCCTGTTCCTTTCTAAAGCCACCTAAGCTCCCCCCAACCACCTCTGCCAAGGCCTTGCTCATTCACTTATTTCCTCTCTCCTCTCTTCAGAAGTTGTGTTCCCCTCACTTCTACCTACCCATCTTTTTAAATCTTTCTGTCCCATTCTAAAAACAAATTTCCCTGGATTCTGTTTCCCCTCCCACGACAGCTCTTTCTCACCTTCTCCCCATGATGACGAGGCTTCCCACCTCCTCTGCTCGCTCCTCATTCTCCCCCCCCCCCCGCCCCCCCCCCCACGACGCGACAAGCCCCGGCAGAGTTGAAGCTGCTTCTTTGGATTTGCAATCCAATATGGTTACCCCCCCGCAACACATGGCCATCTGTCCTCTACCTCCAGTGCTCCAGAAAACCAGCTTGGGAAGGTTACCAGCGGCCTCCCTGTCACCAGCCCACTGGGATATCTGTCCCTCTCATCTTGCCCCCATATTGGGCCTTGTTGGCTGTGTCCACAACCACCTTCGGCCCCCACCTCATCATTTCTTCCTGAGTTTTCTCTCTTTGTTCTCTTCTGTCCCTCTTCCCTGCTCTTCCTCCTCTGTCCCCCACCCTGCCCAATATCAGTTCTGCTTCTTTTTTCTCCTTGCTTTTCTCAAAGACAGTGTTGCCCAGTGCTCAGGGACAGCTTTCTGAAGTTAGGCATTCTTGGATTATATATTCTGGTTCTACTGCTCACAAGCTATTAGACCTTAGAAAAATCACCTAACGTCTCTAAGCTTCAGCTTCCCTTCTAGAAAATCAAGGCAAATAATAATAATAACAATACTAATTGCTCTTTCATAGAGTTTCTCTTCCAAGTATGCAAAGGGCAAAGCCAGTGCAGTTACACAGAAAATGTAATACATGGGGCGGCACCTGTGGCTCAAAAGAGTGGGGCACCTGCCCCGTATACGAGAGGTGGTGGGTTCAAACCTGGCCCCAGCCAAAAACTGCAAAAAAAAAAAAAAAAAAAAAAAAAAGAA
>NW_003852412.1:8667751-8739654 GCF_000181295.1 Otolemur garnettii
AAAAAAAAAAAAAAAAAAGAAAGAAAGAAAAAGAAAAAAGAAAAGAAAAGAAAATGTAATACATGGCAGCTATTGCTATTTAATTATCACCCTCATCACCATGACCCCCAGAGTGACCTCTTCTCATCTTTTCCCCCGAACTCAGCTCATATGCTTGGTTCATGACATTCACCTCTACATCCCCAGCTCTGTCCTCCCCTTATCTTTTTAAACCAGCTTCTCTGGGATGTCCATGGGCACCTCAAACTCTATAAATCCTGTGGTGGGCTGAATTGTGTCCCCCCCAAAATCATATGTCCAAGTCTCACCTCTGAAGGTAGCTATATTTGGAGATAAGGTCTTTAAACAAGTAATTGATGGGCAGCGCCTATGGCTCAAAGGAGTAGGGCACTGGCTCCATATACTGGAGGTGGCAGGTTCAAACCCAGCCCCAGCCAAAGCCTGCCACCACCACCCCCCAAAAAGAAGGATAGGTCCTGATTCAACATAACTGGTGTCTTTATAAGATGGTGATTTTCAACTCGTGTGCTGCCAACATTTTTAAAGACTATTAATTGAATTATTTTCAAAAGAAAGTTCAAAGACAGTGTATTGTTTTTCTGACTCTTTATTTTTGATCAGCATGATTTAAGTGTGCCACAGAAGTTTAACTATAGGTTCAAGTATGCCGCGAGATAAAACAGGTTGAAAAACACTATTCCAAGAAGAGGAAATTTGGACACAGAGACACTAGGAATGCTCAGACCCAGAGGAATGAGCGAGAAGGCAGCCATCTGGGAGGCAAGGCAAAGCCTCAGGAGACACCACGCCTGCCCAACACCTTGATCTTGGGCTTCCAGCCTCCAGAGCGGTGAGGAATATTTTTCTGTTGTTTAAGCGCCCCAGTCTGTAGTCGTTTGTTACAGCAGGCCTAGAAAACTAAAACGTGTCCCAAGCAGAAATCACTGTCTCTCCTAAAATATGAGCCTCCTGCATCCCTGTCTCTTCCTTCTTCCCTCCTAACCCACATGGAATCAGCCTCTGAGCGCTGCTGGTTTGAATTGCTGAGTAACTCACAGTCTATGCATCACCTTTCTCGCTCAGCCCTGCAAGATCTTTCATCTGGTCTATTGCAATAGCCTCTCACTTAATTTGTCTTTCTCACCACAGTTTTTCTCCATTTTGGTCCCTCCGATATACCAGTTAGATTAATCATTCTAAACCACAAGCTCATTTGCATAGGCCTTCTAGTAAAAAGGTCTTTTATTAACCCGCACTGCCTGGTAAAAATTTCTCGGCCTGAGGCTGAAACCATCCCCACTGTGGCTCTAGCTTACCCATCGGTCTTGTGTCTTGCTATATCCTTCCTTAGACCTTTACTCTAGCCAAACAGGAAAACTTACTGCTCTTGAAAAAAGGCTCCACCCTTTCTGCCCACTCCCTGAACTACATGCCTCCCCATTCCTTGTTTGCATTCCAGCTTCCCTTCCCTGTTCCCTACAGGAAGAGGTCTTGGCACTGGGCTCAGTCCACTCCCACCCCAGCTCATCAGAACAACCTGTGTTACATACATACCCGCTCATCTCTCCTCCCCAACTGTAAACCTGCTGAGGCTAATCCTCACTCACCTTCTACCCCTCATGGTGCCCCACACAGCCCTAGCACACACCTGCCTCCTCCACGGTGTGGACTGGACAAGCAAACAAGCTATGTAGCAAGGTCAAGGAGACCAATAGCCTTGACATACACTAGTCTCAAAAAAGAGCTGCTGGCCCTGATTTCCCTCTAATAATTTAGGTTGTTTCTTCAGCTAACCAAAGTGAACCACTTGTCTATATTATTTTCTGGAATTTAAGCACTAGGGATGAGTCGAATAACTAAAAATTTTCTTTAAAATAAAAAAAAAGGCCATAGGAGGCACAGGGCCCAATTATGATGTTGTTAACACTCAACTATTGTGTCTTGGCCTTAACTTTATTAATGATTCCTGTACAGCCATTCTCACACCCACCCCAAACTATTCAATCCGTAAGAAGCACTTTCTGCAGATGCCATATCCATCCTTTCTAGCTTCCCAAGTGGGCCCGTGCCCTCCCAACCTACTGCCATCTTCCATTCCCTGTAAACATACATTCCAAACACAAGTGACCTGGAGTCAGGTTGCGGATGTGCGCCATGGAATCTGTACTGGCCGTTCACTCCTGGCAGCCTGCCGCTAGGCTCATGCATGACCACACTCTGGTACTTCCCCAAAGCCATTCAAAGAAGGGCCTAGGGCATCTGGGTTCTGTTTTTACTGATCAACAGATTGTGCATTTGCAACGATCAGATTGAACACAATTCTTTGGGTTATTTTATATGGTTTTAAATTGAAAATGAATTCATTCCTGTGTGCTGTGCCAGGGACTCTCCCACAACAGGGCTGTTTGGGACAACCACAAGGTGGCTGCTTTGCCCTGGCACTCAAGAACTATGCGTTATAACTTGCTACATCCATTCTAGGACAGGGAGATTCTGCCAAGCTGGTTATTAATTTGCTTGTCTATTTTGGCAAACAGAGATGTAGCTCTACCTCTCTTAAAAGAAGAAAATGAGCTTGTCTAAAGCCTTAAATTATTAAATAAATTGCAGGAGCACCTACGACTCAGAGAATGTCAGATCACATGCTCACTACTTAGACATAATCTTTGGCCCTCTGAGCCTCAGTTTCTTTGTCTGCATAAGGGCATAACACCCATTTCTCTCCCTCTCAGTATTGTTTGAATCTAACCAAATGACTATGTGATTTGAAAACAGCACCACATAAATATATTGCTTATTTTGCATGTGTTTTTATATGTAACAGCTCTGAGTTTTCTTTCTTTCTCTTTTTTTTTCTCACAGTTTTTGGCTGGGGCCGGGTTTGAACCCACTACTTCTGGTATATGGGGCTGGCGCCCTACTCCTTTGAGCCACAGGTGCCACCCAACAGCTCTGAGTTTTCTTATCAACATACAAAAGTTTAAATAAAGTTTAAATAACTCAATATGTATTTGTGTCCATTACTTAGTCCCACCACCACCACTAAATTTCAGTGTGCTAAGTATGAATTAGAATATTATATATTTTACCAAGTCTTGTAAGCTTTGTCTGACGTGCCTATGGTTACACACCAGCCGTGTTCATATTCTGCAGTCCTGTTGTTCTTTCTATACATTTTGCAAAATATAATGGCCAAACCAGCAGAGGGTCTAATGCTATGGAATACACTGTTTTACTTGCCTTCTGCCTGGCTCCTTACAGTTCCTCCTCCACTCCCAAAGAGGCTTCTTGGCTACTGTCTTGGAGTAAAGACAGAGTGGATGATGAGGAGTTCCCAGGCTGGAACTAGAAAGGACACAGAGGAAGAGGTGAATGTATGCTCAGAACTTTGATCAGAAGACTTGGGACCGAATCTAGATACTTTCTATCCAAGCTTCAATTTCCTTCTACTGGGGAGGAAAAAAAAAAAGGAGTAATAAAAATGTTTGTTATGTGATAAACAAGATAACGCTGAGGATTCTAATTATTTTCACATCATAAAAGATGTAAGAACGCCTAAAGTGAAAACATTGGGGTTTTTGAATATCAAAGTAGAAATGTGATCTTGGTTCTTGAATGAGCAGCCATGTTCTTTTCTACTTTATCTTCAAAGGGGTGCAGGGAGTCAGGCAGGGTGCCCAGAAATAGTGTCCTCACAGAGCCTTCCAGTCGAGCTCTGTTATAACTTTACTTGGTAATATACACTTAATTCTCTGATATTCTTGATTACCCATGTGCTCTGAGTTCTTTAGACTTACTTAAGGATTCATCAAAGTTTTGAGAGCCACCCTCTAAACAGCTCAGTGATGGTTACTTAAGGATTTGTTAAAGTTTCGAGAGCCACCCTCTAAACAGCTCAGTGATGGTTTACAGATAACTAGAGGCAGAGTATATTCTGGGAAAATAAAACTTTTTTCAAAGTAGCTGAGTTCCTCATCATACCATATGGCCATTTAAGTGATCAGATGCACCTATATGTGTTATTGATAGAAAAAAGGAATACATTACATGTACTTATAACTGTGAGGAATTACATCATTAAAGAATTTAGAAACAGAAATTGTTTCTTATTTGGGTTTGAAAGCGCATGGGGAATTAGACACATCACCATATGGATAACTTTAATTCTAATTTGCATTTTAATGGAAATGAAGCTTCAGATGCTTCCTTCTCTTTAGAGTCTTTGAGAGAGTAAGCCTTTTGTGGGTCTCTCTAGCTTAAGCAAACCAGATTTCAGCTGGTAACTGGCTTTCCAGAGAGTTCATATACCCTAAAAGCACTTAAGGTGAAAATGTTGCATATTGGTATGTTAAGCCACATCTACGAGAATCCTCAAACACTGGCGCCAAGAGCACATGATTTCTTTCTTTCTTTGCCTGCCTGCCTTCCTTCCTTCCTTCCTTCCTTCCTTCCTTCCTTCCTTCCTTCCTCTCTCTCTTTTCAACAGAGTCTGAGTCTGGAACCCTGGCTAGAGTGCCAAGGCATTAAAGCTCATAGCAACCTCAAGTTCTTGGGCTCAAGCGATCATCTTGCCTCAGTGTTTCTATTTTTAGTAGAGATGGGGTGTGGCTATCGCTCAGGCTGGGTTTTTTGTTTTCTGTAAAGAAATTTTTGCCCTGATTTTAAGGGGGTTCTATGCTCTGAAAAAAAGAAATTTGTATAAATTAGATGATCTAGAATCCCACAAAGACAACCACTGTAGACTCACCCACATCCTTTTCTCTATACACATAAGCAATTCTATTTTTTTTATTTCCCCCCAAAATAAAATATTGGTCATTCAGTTAGTGATCCTATGACCCATGTGTGTTCCCTTAAAAGCATATTGTGTAACTGAGAAAATGACATGAAGGCTGTGTTGACCAGTTTGATGGAAGTATTTCAGATTGCATGTGAAAATCCCACACTGTACCCCAGAAGTGCATTAATGTACATAGTTACCATTCAATTAAAAAAAAAAAAAAAAGCATATTGTGACTATCTCTTCCTGGTCATGTGTATAGATCATCATCAAGGGTTCTTATGCAGCAATATCATACTATATGGGTCTACCTAAGTTTGTTTAACCTCCTGTTGGTGGATATTTAGATTGTGATGGCGTTCAGGATGTGTAATCCCAAGATATGGCACTTTGGCATGGGAGAAAACTACAGAATAAAGAAGGTCTCTCTGGCCTTCTCCTGTCTTTCTGCCTTAAAGCAGGTCACCAAGAAGGAACTTTCTGACCTTTCTCTGAAGTAGATCCCAAGATGGTCATGTGAGAGGTGTCCACCTGATACCTGGGAAAAAGACACAGGAACACAGAGAAGAGTCTGAACAAACACAGCTTTCTCCATGCTCCCCATGTGTTACCATCCCATCATACTCTTTGTCCAGTCGTATTTCTCCACAGCTACTTACTTCTTCATCACACTTAGCATGAATATACACAGGTTTCTCTGTAGTCTCTGTACCACGTAAAACTTACATGAAATACATTTGGATGCTTTTCTCTTGTTAATCTATAGGACCGTCTCAGCCATGAACCTAGTGATCAATGAGGAAAAGAAATCTTGTATCCCCTACAATTGTTTCCAGCTTCTGTCATTACAAAGAACATTACAATAAGCATCCTTTGATTCAAACCTTCGCATATCTTTTAAAATAATTTTCTAATTGTAAAAAATTGCACTCAATAATTTGATGCATTTTTTTGAAGGAGGCATTTTTGGTATAACTGAGGGGAAAAGAGAACTTTCAGCTCTTTTAAAAATACCAAATATGTCAAAGTAATTTAAGGATAGTTTTCGCCAAAGAGTGCTAGAAAAAAAATGAATATCTCTCTGGATATAAAATGAACGTCAATCTTTATCTTACACTATAAGATAATTAACTCACAATTAATCTTAGATTTAAATGTTAAGAGTGTTTAAAATTCTCCGAGACATTAAGAGATCTTTATGACTTTGGAATAAGCAGATTTTGGCAGACAAAAAGGGTGCAAACCATTAAAAAATTGATAAATTGAACTTCATCAAAATTAAAAACCAGTTAAGTGTTTCAATTAACATTTAGTTTTAAAAATTAAAAACATGATAATGATGATGGTGATGCTCTTTAAAAGACACCACTAAAAAAATGAAAAGGCAAATTACAGACTTGGAAAAATAATTGCAGAAGACATGTCTGCTAAATGACATCAAGGCTATGTAGACAACTTCTACAATAATAAGAACACAATATAATAAAAATAAATGGGCAGATGATTTGAAGAGACTCTTCACCAAAGATATATAAATGGCCTGTAAGCCCACAAAAAGATGCTCAATGTCATAGCCATCAGGGAAATGAAAAGGAAATCATAAAGAAAGGAAATCACAAACTCCCTAGGATAGCTAAAATAAGGAAGATCAACCACACAAAGTGTTGGTGAAACTGAAGTCCTGGAACCCTCCTTCTTTGCTGGTGACCACGTAAAATGGTTCAGCCACTTTGGAAAGCAGTTTGATAGTTTAATCGAAAGTTAAACATGTACTTAGTATATAACTTGGCATTCCCACTCCTAAGTAGGTATTTATCTAAGTCAAATAAAAACATATGCCGTGCACAACCTTGGACTTGAATGCTCAGAGCAGCATTAATCATACAGCCAAAAGGGAGATACAGTACAAATGTTCACTGACTGGTCGATGGACAAACACATTGTGGTCAGACAGACAGTATACTACTCAAGAATAAAGAAGAATGAAGGACTAATACCTGCAACAACATATCAAATCTCAAAAGAATTGGGCTCAATGTAAAAAGGCAGACAGAATACGGCATCTCATATGATTTCATTTACATGAAGTTCTAGAAAAGGCAGAATTATGGCGAAAGAAATCAGATCACATGGTCAAAAGAGAGTGTGAACTAACTAAAAAGGGACAATGGGCCTTTCCAGAGTGATGAAAATATTTTGTATAATTATTGATGTGGTGGTGTATATGTTTCAGAACTCATTGAATTATATACTTAATACTGGTGAATTTCACTGAATGTAAATTATACTTCGATTTTTAAAAATGGAACTATAATGTTTGCAGGAGCTATCCTTACCTCCTTCCCCGTCTTTATATCCCTCTATCAACTTGGGATGATATGTGGTGCACAATATTTTGGTAAAAACAGTTTTTAAAATTATTTTGATTCATCAAAATGTCTTTCACATCAAAAAGCTGTTCCAAATCGATCCCATAAAGTGATTTTTCTCCCCAGCATTGTCTAAGGTAATGTCTTCTGATTTTTAATCTGCCATACATCCAAATTTGGAGTAAAAATTTGCCAATGTTCCAGATATTTGGGACAACTTAAATGAACATTTGGTTGGTTTTTCACTTTTCTCCCAGGTTTACAGATGCAGAATGAACATAAGAACAAAGAAATGTTGAGATCAGCCTGGACAACATAGCAAGATCCTGTCTCCATAAAAAAGAAGAAAAAGCTATTGGTTATGGTGGTGCATGCCTGTAGTCCTGGCTACTCAGACAGAGGCAGGAGGATAGCTTGTACTCAGCAGTTCAAGGTTACAGTGAGCTATGTTCTCAATCACTGCACTCCAGCCTGGGTTACAGAGTGAGGTCTGTCTCTCAAAAAACAGAAACAAAATAAAAAATCCAATGAAAGTGGGTAAGTGTAGACTTCCCAGGATTCTGGAAATATATTAGACAACTGCATGACCTAAAGATGTAAATTCAAAAGTTCACAGTCAAAACAAATCAGGAGGCAAGACTGCACCAAGGAGACCTTGGGGAGATTGTTGATGTGACTTCTGTGCCTTAGGATTTGATGGTGGGGTGATGGTAATGATGGCGGTGATGACAATAACAATTACAGCAGCTATCATTTCTTGAGCGCTTAGTGTAACAGGCTCTGTATTAAGCCACTTAAATGCATTATCTCATTTATTCTTCCATGAGGGTCTGCCAATATCCCTGCTTTATTAGGAGAAAACAGAAATTTAAGTAGTTCAAGAATCCTGCCCAACTTTGTGCAGCTAGTAAATGGCAGAGTTAAGGCTCTAATCTTAGAAAATGATTCAGAGAGAAAGACAGAGTGCAAGGAAAAACAGAGCATGGACAAAGTTTGCTGAAAGCAGCAGATTGGAGGCTGGGCAGACCCGTAAGGCAACGGGGTGGGGTGGAGCTGAGATGAAGGAGCGATAGGACAGCCACAGGAGCCATCGGAGAACTGTAGTACATCCAGCTTTGTGCCCCAGAGACATTTTAACTCCCGCTATTCTGTGGTTAAGAGGAATAGGAAAGGGCTTCATTTTTATCTAAAATGGTATTGGAGGTGGGGGGAATTATTCAGTTTCCTCTCATCTCCTTATAAACTTTAAAATGGTTATTTTCTTCCTCATAACTTCTATTGAAGCCTCATTTTTTTCTTGAGGGTCTCTCACACACAGAATTTGGAGCTGTTGTGAGACCAAGTCCTCTATGGCCCGCCACCCTGTGCAGGAGTAGCGTCCCTGAGGTATCGTTGCCGTAAAAGATCAATTTGGTTTTACAGACAAAACCAAGAGGTTGCATAGATCACATTTCTCTAACTAAGTCCTGGTAAGATGTTTCAAGGATTCAAAAACTAGACAAACGTTGCATCTCTCTGTCCATTGAAAATACCCTTACTCTTTGGGGTGGGGGGGGTAGGGGCATTGCTCTTATAAAATGGCGAGATCTCCCGTCTACCTCGCATTTGCCATGCACCACATCGGTTGGCTAGCACTTCATGTGTACTGTCACATTTGGGTTTCACCATGCTGTTATGCTAATTTTCCCAGCACAGAAGCTGAGTTTAAAGACTTCTGTGTCAATGCACCTGTGATGCAGGCCCAGGTGGCTGCTGCTCTGCTAAAGACTCAGCAGTGGCCACTGTCCGTGGTTCCTGCTGGTGACCTCCAGCGAGCAGATCTCTCTTTGTGACTTTGGACACCTTGGGCTGGTAGAGGAAGAGGAAAGCCGGAAGTGCGGAGGTCAGTTCACTTCAACTCTGGCTCCCGCAGGGACCAGAGCTGCTGGTTCTTGCTCATTTGCCACATGTCAGCTCCAATTGTAGTGACTATCACTACTAAGATGCTCATCTCGGGTTCCTGCCTGAGCTAATGGAAAAGACCAACTGGCTGACTGCCCTCCACAGGAGGCTTCTTCCCCAGACAGAGCTCAAGATGCATGAAAACCCCTTCTGCAGCTAGGGACCTCCTGACCTGGAGCTAGGGGGAGCTCAAGGATTAGGGGATATCCACCCATTTATTCTATGATAGTTATGAACAAGTACCCTAAAAATAGTGTTTCCTGAGAGAAACAATGTATTTTTCTTCCTCAACTCTCAGGTCCATCAATTTCCTCTTTCTTTCTCTTTTTTTAAGGGACAAGGTCTCACTCTGTCACCTGAGCTAGAGTAGAGTGTGTGATCATAGCTGACTGCAGCCTTAACTCCTAGAATCCAGCAATCCTGTCACCTCAGCCTCCTGTACCTGGGACTACAGGTATGCACCACCACAACTGGCTAACTTTTAAAATATTAGGTAGTGACAGGGTCTGAGCATGTTGCCCAGATAGTCTTGAATTCCTGGCCTCAAGCAATCTTCCTGTCTTGGCTTCCCAAAGTGCTGGGATTATAAGCATGAGCTGCTATGTCCTGCTGAAGTTGTATTCCTTCCTTCCTTCCTTCCTTCCTTCCTTCCTTCCTTCCTTCCTTCCCACTTCTTACAGGGTGCTGCATTGTCCTAGTTCTCTTCCGACCTCTTGACAACTTGTTCCTTTTTTTTAACATTACATCCTTCTCCTCTTCCTACCCTTTAGTTCAGTCCTTGGCCCTGGTGCTCCTAAGATAGACCTCTTCTTCTTATTTCCAGCATCTCCTCCATGCAGATGGGATTCTTGAACCTCCAGCCAAAACTTCACTAGCAGCCAACACAGCAAAGCAATGGACATTTTCAATGGGCCTTCCTTGAAACCTCAACATCTGGGCCTAAGTTTCTCATCTGAGCCCAGAACTATCTTCCTCTCCAGATTCTTCCATTATTCCAATCTTGTAGGACTAGAATCTCAAATGTATGGACCATATCTAATTAGTGACTACTATAGTTTGGATAAAGTTTGTTTGTCCCTGCCAAATATCATGTTTGGTGGTGTTGGGAGGTGTTCCAGTCATGGGGGTAGATTCCTCACAAATAGAGTAATTCTCTTCCTAATGGGGAAGGGGAGTGAGTGAGTTATGATGTTTTTAGTTCTGGCAAGAACTGATTGTTCGAAAGAGCCTGGCACCTCTCTCCCCCATGCTGTTCCTTGCTTCCTCTCCTGCCATGTGATCTCTGCACAGCTGGATCCCCTTCATCTTTCACCTGCATGGAAACAGCCTGAGGCCCAGAAGCCAAGCAGGGGCTAGTACCAGGCTTCTTATATAGCCTGCAGAACCAGGAGCCAAATAAACCTTTTCTTCTTTAAAAATTACCAGGCCTCAGATATTCCTTTATAGCAACACAAAATAGACTATGACAGTGACCACATCTTATTGATTTTTATTTCACAATACTGATATATTCCAACTAACTAAATCAGACTGTTTTACCTTTCCTAAGATTATTAAAAAGGGTCACTTAGAGATATCACCTAACTCCTATGAAAATGGCCCATAGCACAAGGTCCCTAAGCTACAGATGCCAGTGTGGATGCAGAGAGAAGGGGACACTCATGCATTGTCAGTCAGAATGCAAGCTTCCACAGCCTCTTTAGAAAGAATTATGGAGATTTCTCAAAGAACTAAAGTAGATCCTGTAATTCCATTTCTAGGTATCTACCTAAAAGAAAAAGACACATTTTATCATAAGGACATTTGCACTTGAATGTTTATAGAAGCACAGTTCACAGTCTCAAAGATGTGGAAATAGCCCAGGTGCCCTTCAACACATTGATGGATTAATAAACTGCAGTACATGTAAGACCATGGAATACTATTCTGTCATAAGAAATGGAGTTTCATATTTTTTGTAGTAACCTAGCTATATTTGGAGAAAGAATCACAAGAATGGAAAACAAGCACCACGTGTACTCAGTACTAGATTGGAATCAGTAGATTAACTACATGCTCACATGAGAGAAAACCTCAATTAAATTCAGGTGGGGGAGAGGGGTTAGATAAATTCCCACCCAGGAAGTACATTGCTTGAGTATATTGCACATTTTCTGGATAAAAGACACAACTACAATTTAGAATTTAGGCTTACAAAAGCAAGCTATGTAACCTAATCATATATTCCACCATATTAATCTGGGAAAAGAAGAAGCCCCTTAATCATTTCCTCAACTCTAATATCATTTACCTCCATCCTCTTCCCCACATCCATGTCAAATCTGTCCTTCCTCAAAACACTATTTGGCCACGCTTTTCTGCCACTCAGAAAACTTCTCTGACTCCCCATTGCTCACTGTAAAACCTTTAGCCAAGCATTCAAGAGCCTACACAATGGGCCTAAATTTATTTTTACCTCCCTTCCTGTTATTCTTCTGTATGAAACATCAACTCCAGACAAATTTATTGACTCATTCTCTTCCGAATGCAATTTGATCCTTCCATTCATCTTTCTTTTTCTTAGGCTGCTTTTCCAGCCAGGAGAGCCTCCCTAACCCAACCCTAACTCCCGAGTGGGACCAAAGTTAGGTCCCACTTCCTTGGTAATGAGGTTCCTCACTCCCTAGCTTGAGCTGATCACTTCTTCCTATAGTTTTTCTACTTTTTTTTTAATCAAGATAATTCATTTGGTAACTATCCACTTATTGCCTACAAACATCTCTTTCATTATTGCTTGCTATCATTAAGTGCTTATTGTTATATAAATTTCCATTATTTGTAAATCTTGTATCTCCAACTTGATTGCTCACTTCTTCTTTGAAAGGGACAAGCCTGTCCTCTTTGCATATCACAAAGATTTTAAGAGCATATCACAAAGCTTTTAAGAGTAACTTATGCAATTTGTTAACATTTTTTTTTTTTTTTTGAGACAGAGTCTCACTATGTTGCCCTCAGCAGCAACCTAGGGCAACATCACAGCTCACAGCAACCTCAAACTCTTGGCCTTGAGTTTCTCTTGAGAATCTCTTGCCTCAGCCTCCCAAGTTGCTGGGACTATAGGCGCCCACCAGAATGACTGGCTATTTTTTGTTGCAGTTGTCATTGTTGTTTAACTGGCCCAGCTGGGTTCAAACTCACCAGACTCAGTGTATGTGGCTGGCTCCATAAGCACTGTGCTACAGGCACTGAGCCAATTTGTTAACTTCTTTTTTTCTTTTTTTTTTTTTTGTGGAGATAGAGTCTCACTTTATCACCCTCGGTAGAGTGCTGTGGCATCACACAGCTCATAGCAACCTCCAACTCTTCCTGGGCTTAGGCGATTCTCTTGCCTCAGCCTCCCATGTAGCTGGGACTACAGGCACCCGCCAAAACACCCGGGTATTTCTTTGTTGCAGTTTGGCCGGGGCCGGGGTTGAACCCACCACCCTTGGTATATGGGGTCAGCGCTCTACCCACTGAGGCACAGGTGCCACCCAATTTTTAACTTCTTTTTTTTTTTTTTTAGTTAATACTATTTTATTTTTCTTTCTTTTTTTTTAATCAAATCATAGCTGTGTACATTAATGCAATCATGGGGTACAATGTGCTGGTTTTATAAACAATTTGAAATGTTTTCATCAAACTGGTTAACATAGCCTTCACAGTATTTTCTTGGTTATTGTGTTAAGACATTTAAAAAAAATTAGAATACAAATTTGTTAACTTCTTGACCAGATAAGTTTAGAAATGTTTACCTCCAGCTTGGCCCCTGTAGCTCAGCAGCTAGGGCACCAGCCATATACACAGGAGCTGAAGGGTTCAAATCCAGCCCAGGCCCCCCAAACAACAATGACAACTACAACCAAAAAATAGCCGGGCATTGTGGCGGGTGCCTATAGTTCCACCTACTTGGGAGGCCGAGGCAAGAGAATCGCTTAAGCCCAAGAGTTTGAGGTTGCTGTGAGCTGTGATTCCATGGCATTCTACCGAGGGTGACACAGTGAGACTCTGTCTCAAAAAAAAGGGAAAAGAAAAAGAAATGCTTACCTGAAATATTTAGGACCAACTCAGGGTCATCACTTTGTGCTCTTTCAGGAAAGCTGCCTTTGTGATGATCCTCAGAGTTTTGAGAATGCTTCTCCAAAACGTGCATAGTCTGTCACGTTGCTGCTCTGTAGCTTTCCTCTTGGCTTCATGTGCCATTATATGGAAGATTTAGCCATTAACTCTACCATTAAATCAAGTGAGTATGAATTCTAGACACTGAGAGTAGAGATCTAGATTAATTCTGCTATGGTACTATAAAAGAAGAATTTTCTCCCCCCATCCCACATGGGTCTCATTCAACAAAGTTGTTAAAAAAAGAAAAGTCAGTTTAGTTACCCACTGTTATTTTTATCCTATATTACCCAATATATTTGAATTCTTTAAAAAGAAATGAATGTGATATGTTCATTGGCCTATTTGAAAGAAGCTGTCTATCTGCAAACCATGAGATATAGTCAACTAGCAATTACGTGTATACAGATCCAAGGTTTTACTGACCACTAGTGATCTGTATTCTTTTGCTGACAAGCCATCTTCTGCTTCCAACTCACATCCAGCCCACTCTACCCAACCCAGTGACAGTGAATGCTCACTTGCTCCAACTCCTTGAATATCACTCTAACAGAGGTTGAAAACTAAGTATCTTCTCACATGCTAATATCCGTTGGTTTCTTCTAGATACCTGGAGTGCAGTGATGTGAAGAATTCTAAAGCCAGCTCCAGATTCGACAGGAAGGGCTCCTTGGTGAGCTTGCCACGGGCACAGGACGAGACATGTTGTCACCTGATCCATGAATTTGCAATCTCTAGCCAAAGCAAAACGTAAGATACTGAGTTCCTCATAGGAACCCAGGGAAAATTTCTCCTTTGCCCTCTGAAGGTCAGCTGAAAATTGACTGACAAAAAGCAGATTGATAGGAGAAAAGGCATGTGCTTACTTTAAAAATAATTTATTTTAATATGTGTAGCAGGAGGGACTCAAAGCAGAGTGATTACCCAATAACCCAGTGCGGAACATAGGCATATATGTTCTTTTTCATGGATGTGGGAGGAAGATGGGCAATGCCTCGATTCATTTGTGGGGCAGGAAGTCATTAAGGGGAATGAACAGACCTGGGAGGCTGGGAGGCAGGAGGCAGATGCCACAGGAAGATGGAGAGCGGAAGTGCACGGAAACAAAGCTGGTCTCACTGCGCAGATCAAGTCCCAGGTCATCCACGAGAGCTGTCCTCAGAAGAGTGGATGGAAATTCTGTCCGGGGTGATGAGGACACCTAGTCTCTGCTTTTCTCCACGGGGTGATCTTTCCGGGTTGTCTGGTAACATCTCGAGGGAGGCGAGCTTAGAACAACCACATTGCTTTTGAAGGTAAGCTTTCTTGGTCAGGTAATGACATTCCACAGAGATTCACTTGGGTGACAAGATAAGGTTAGAAGGACTTTGATTTAAGGCAGCTTCTAAGGCCTCTCCTCAAGTCAAAGTGTCAATCTCTGTGGTATCCCTTCCAGAACGCAAACAGTCTCAAAGGCAGAGACTCTGCTTTATCCGTCTCTACGCCTAGCTCCCTCTCCCCTCTGCTCCAAACTCAGTGCGGTGTCTGCTGTGAAGTCAGCACCACTGGGGAAGGCGTGGTTGCTTAGAGGCATCTGAGCCTGCAGTGAAGGGACACGTTCCCGTCACACACTGTTTCCACTTCCCCTTCTGAGGAAAACAGTCCCATTTTTACTTGGAAATCCATTCATCTACTCTCGGTCCATGTGGCTCCAGGGAGATGACTACAAACCCGGATCATCCCGACATGTGACGAGGCCACCCAGTGTGATTGCTGCATTTCTCAATAACTGGCTCACGAAGGACACAGAACCCTTATCAGGGCCAGTGAGACGCCATAGGGATTTTTCCTGAAGTGTTTGTAAGGGAAACAGTCATTCTTCCTACGTGCTGGATGTAAAGCTAAGAACTGTGTTGCTGTCACATGGAGTTGAGACTTTTAAGCTAACCAAAATAATAATAATAAGAAGAAGAAGAAGAAGCAAGTCAAAATAGGATGAGGGCAACAATTGTGACTCGGTAAATCGGGCCCCCAAACCTCTCATTCCTGAAGCTCTACCTCTCATCAATAAATCCCCTCTTTGGTTTAAGCCTGTTAGAGTTTTCTGGCCCTCGTAACAGACACAGAACCCTGGAAATCAGTCTTTTTGAGGGGCTTCTTTGACCCCTATCAACTGGAAAAACAATAGCATCTCATAAAAAATATGAGAAAGGGCTGTGTGGGTGGTATTTGCGCTCATGTTAGGAAAGAGAAACGGCCAAAGAAGACAGCAATTCAAAAGCAACAGTTTGGGCGAGTGACTGCTAGTGGGGTCTGGGTTTTGTCTTATGTCACTGCTCTCTTCTGTGAGTACTAACAATTGGGGACAGGCTGTACAGTCTCGGAGTGCTTCGCCAGTCAGACTGGGCCAGTAAGGGAAGCTTGGCCGCTGAGTCACCTGTCATGGCAGGGCGTTGGGGGAAGTCTCCACATGAGAAGAGAGTCTTTCTCTCCAAGGAGTGGGACTCAGCCAGGCAGCTGGGAAACGTTAGTTACCAGCAGCAGGCAGAACCAGGGCACCAGGCAGAACGTTCCAGTCTCATATACTTTGAACCTTCCCACGGGGGAGATCGAGGTAATGGGGAGGGGCCGAGCCCACTCATTCTGGGTCGTAGTTCTCAGAGTGGAAGCTCTTCACAGAAGTGTCTTTTCTTTCTGGATTTTGGCAGCTTTGGATCATGTTAGACCTTTACCCAGAGGAACATGCCCACTGCTTGGTGAGTGCCTTTGACGTTGCTAACCTTGAGTAACTGAAGGAAACAGTAGAGTCCTGGTTACAATCTAATTCTCTTCATCTTATCTTGATATTTCTCCAAGCTTAAAAAAAAAAAAGCTTTCTGCTTGCCCGAGATTAGGCTCAAAGGGCGTCTTAAACATCGATGTTGAAATACTTATTTCAGCTCCAGGAAAACAAGTCTGTTGTGTCTCCAAAGAACTGCCGTCTGAGGCAGAGCTATCTTCTGCTGCAACACCCCCACAAGAGCCTGCAGGAAAGGGTCACACAGCGTCTACAAAGGAAAGATCCTCAAAGATTTCCTTTCTTCTCTGCTCTCTCTCTCTCTCTTTTTTTCCTTTTAGCTCTAAGCTATGAACATGCTTAAAAGTCCAAGAGATGAGGCCAATTCTGAATGGTTCTTGTTCTTCGAGATAAGTTCAAAGGTATGGAAAGTTGGCCTCTGAGGCTTTTGGGAAAACGCTTTCTACTTCACAGCCAAAAGATTTAAAGTCCAGGGTTTCATAAAATTCAAAGGTGAGAACCAAGGGGGAGGCTGAAGATGGCTCTTCCACGCTGGAAGAGATGCATTTTTTTTCTGTAGGCAAATCAAATTCATGCAGCTGTGCCTTTAGAACAATTAGACACACCTAAGAGATCACGCTGGGATGCCAAGAAAATGTTCCCAGGAGAGAAACAGGGAGCACTCTGACATCATGCGCATGGAGCGGCTTTTTAAATTCTGAGGCCTTTGCACACAGATTTTACTCAGAAAAAAATGCAAGCATCTGAACCATATGCTTAAGTGTTTGCTCTCTGCTGCTGACTGGAGCAGCTGGCAAAACCCGCTCCAGGACGGGGAAACCTTTCTAAGCCACTTCAGTGGCGCCTGCAGGGGCCGAAAGGTATCTGAGTGTTAAAAAGGTACTAATTACCCAATGGATGGAGCAGTTCCTCTGAAACCCAGCACCTACCTGGGCCCTGTCCCACTTCTTTGGCACACGCAATCATTGGCTTCCTAGTAAGAATTTATCCAGCATATAAAATCTTACATTACTGGGCAGAGGAACAAAGAAAGAACGAAAATGGCCAGATGCATCTGAACCTGTCCAGAACTATGGACTTGGGGCCCCATCACCATGTTGTTGTTTTTGTTTTTTTCAGGTTTTGGCCGGGGCTGGGTTTGAACCCGCCACCTCTGGCATGTGGGAACAGCACCCTACTCCTTTGAGCCACAGGTGCCATCCCTCCATCACCATGTTCTATACAGCCACCATGCTCACCAATGATCAGTTCTCATACCTATTTTTCTCCACGAATGTGAAGCTTAAAGATGAGTAAACAACTTAGTATCTAACACACAGAGCACATCAGAGTAGGAACCTCGGCTCTCAATTCTCATTTGCCAACAGCATTTTCTGTAAGAACCTATGAACCAAATCAAACAAAGCACAATAGTTTCGGGATACCCATCCTGTGCCCCAAATGGGCAATGAATATATTAATGCTGTCTGCGAAAATACGATCTGAACAAATAACAATAGAACAAATATCCCAAGGTCATTCAGTATCTGCGTAAAACACATTACTCTCTGGCGGTATATTCAGGAGTTAATTGAGTATGAAATATTGTGCAGAAATGATGATACTCTCCTGGTAATGAAGAAGGATAATGGTTTTACACAATACAGGAGTGAGCCCAGAGTCCCATTCCCACCCCCTCACTCCGCTTCTTCTCTGCTTCTTCCTTGCACCAAGGCAGCAGTGTATAGCCAAGGAGGTCGCCTGAGATTACTGTACAGAGAGCGTGATTTACAGACAGATCACTGCTGCGTGGCCCACAGCTCCCTCAGAACTCAGCGCTCAGGAGGGAGTCACTCTCAGGTGGTAACGGCCTCCTTACTGATGTTATGGAGGTGGCAACATGTTTTCTCTAAAAGACAAAGCAGCGTTACTGGGACTTCACAGGGTGACTGAAATTCCTTTGAGCTTATTTACCGTCTTGAAGATGATACTGTTTTCTGGGAGCAGAAGTTTCGAGGTGAGATTAGGCTAACAACTCATCCTTGTGTCTCCCTGGCACAGTGCAGGAGGGGTGGCTGGTCACATGGTATGGACACAGAGGATGCTCTGTCCGGCCTCTAGAACACACTGGCGTTCAGCCTTCTGTTGGGCTGGCTGTTTGTGTCTGGAGCAGGGGAGAATACTGTTACTACTTTTCAGGTACCTACTGTGGAGGTATTGGAGCTTCTGCCTCACCTTATCATTTACTGAGTACCTACTATGTGTCAAGCTCTCTGCTTAGTCCATGCACATACATTATCTTATTTAAAGACATTAATCATCTCTTGACGTACATATGTCTCCCCACTATGTTAATACAAACAGATATGTCAAGAAATTAAGTATCTTGCACAAGGGCAAATACTGTGTCTTGCCATGTATAACACATGCCCATGGTTTGGGCCCAGACTTTCAGGAAAATTTCTTGCTTTTGCTTTAATTAATTAATTTATTTTTTTGAGACAGAGTGAACCTGGATAGAGTGCCATGGCATCACAGCTTACAGCAACCTCAAACTCTAGGGCTTAAGTGATTCTCTTGCCTCAGCCTCCCAATAGCTGGGACTACAGGAACCCACCACAACCCCCGGCTATTTTTTTGAAGTTGTCAAACCCACCACCCTTGGTGCATGTGGTCGGCACTATAACTACTGTGCTACAGGCACTGAGCCCTTTTGCTTTATTTTTTAAAGAAGGGTAGAAGTGTGCAGAAGGAAGTGGCCATGTAGAAAGAAGCTTTCCATGACACCCCAGTGAATGCATTGACATTTGAAAGGCAAAGATTCTGTTTTATCCATCTCTACACCTAGCTCCCTCTTCCCTTTACTCTAAACTCATGGTCTACTGACTAGACTAGACCATGAACTCTAGATCATGGGCATTCAGTAACATCAGAATGAATACTAGCCTTTCCCAAACTTCCAAATCCTACAAATCACCTGGGGAACTAATTTAAATGAGACTCCTGAACCACACCCAAATACACCGAATCAGCTCTCCTGGAGACAGACCTGGGTATCCATTCCATTAACATGCATCGTAGGTGGTTCTTCCTACTGGTAAGTTTGGGATATTATACCAACTCAAAACCTTAGGAGTTTAGACAAGTCATAGGCTCCAAATTCCAATCTGAGGGCTTAGGTACCCTCACAGACAGAAACTTCATGGGGACTGAGGCCCAAGGTCACAGTAGTGGCCTATTAGTAGAACCATATCTCAGCATCCAGGTCTTCCAGATCAATGTGGTGTCCTGGGGGCTTTAGAATGGGGTCAGCTGTGTGGAAGACAGGACATCCCAGAAAGGCACCAATCTACTGTCAGCAGCCAGGGGCAGGCAGGGCTGGCCTGGGACGCTCACTCCAGCTTTCCAGGAAATAAGACCACGGGAGTTCTCAGTGGAGTGTCCATGGACACCTTCCCAGCAACAGACAGGGTGAGAATAGGAAATGAGAGAATGTCCTCCCCAGGACTACAGCTTTGCCCAGTGCATCAGAACCAGGAAGGAGCTGCCACTGGGTCTGTGGTCTGTGGCCACAAAGACACGTCCAGTGTGTTCCCACATAGACATAATGTGCATATGTCAGCATTTGCCCAGGTGCTTCCTAAAATGCCTGCCATTCCTCCCAATTACGCGGAGCCCAGGGGCAGCAGGACCCTTTCTTTCTTCCTCTACAACTGAACCTCCATGCATAACTCACAGCTAGTACAGGTGCCAGGGGAAGCATTTAGTCCTCCCGGGAACAAGAAGTGTGCAAAAGGCATGTGAACCGCCCAGTGACACCAGTCTCGGGTACCCAGGGCCGACTTCCTTACATGGCCTCTTGGGAAAGCAAACAATAAAAGTATGTAATTTTAGCACATGGTAGAAGGTTCTAGGTATGGAATAGTTGCATTCAGAGAGAATGCAGCCATGCATTGACACACATTTGGATTGTTTGTGCATGTTAGTGCAGTGAATTTGAATATGAAGACGATGACACTGAAAATACTGAATCTCAGCATGAAGACGAGCTGACTGGGTCACCGGCTCTGCACTGCCTGGATGTCTCTTGTTGTAGCAAGTCATTTGCCCACCATGGGCAGAACTATGTATCTGAAATTTTATCAGCTTAGAATCTATTATTCTTTTCTCCAAATCCCTGTCCCCCAATTTTTCTGGGCATGTGGTCCACAGAAATCACTGTTCTTCTAAGAATGGTATAGAGACAAAGTCAAGTTGTCACCAACTCACAGGGCAAGTCTCAGACTTCCCCACCAACGTCTCCGAGGGCAGAGGGAGCCAGCATGTCACTCAGAAGGGTGGCCCAAAGCCTCCGACAAGTAGTTGGCATCTTCAAAGGCTCCTGCTTTATCCTAAAATTTGTGAAGATTTTTCATTAATTTGTTTTCCCACCAGAAGTCTACGTATCTCGGTATAAAAATAATCTTTTCTTTTACTTACATACTTATGTAATAAGACCTGAGGAGTTGAGAGTAGGCATCATAGGAATCTAGTGTTTCAAGGGTGCTCTTGAATTTTGAGGGTACAAATACGAAATCTAATGTCCTAGGTTTTTAAAATCAGGGCAAAGGATAGCAGGAGAAATGAAGATGGGAAGCTGCCTGGCCAATGAAATGACAGAGTGAAGTTTATTGTGAATTAACCATACGAATAAACCCCAGGCTGCCCTATTTTATTTTATTTATTTTTTTGAGACAGAGTCTCACTTTGTCACACTTGGTAGAGTGCTGTGGCATCATAGCTCACAGCAACCTCAAACTCTTGGGCTCTAGCAATTCTCTTGCCTCAGCCCCCCAAGTAGCTGGGACTACAGGCACCCGCCACAATGCCCAGCTATTTTTAGAGATGAGGTCTCACTCTTGCTCAGGCTGGTCTCAAACCCATGAGCTCAGGCAATCCACCTGCCTGGGCCTCCCAGAGTGCTAGGATTACAGGCATGGAGCCACCAAGCTCAGCCTCAGGCTGCCCTATTTTATACAAGACTATGCCAGTGTGTGTGCTTTGTGTCCCAGTCACACAGCACTATAACCACCTCTTCACAGCAGGAGCTCTTATCATAGGGCTAGGGAACGGGTGATTTCCAGGCAAGACTCCTCTCTACAACCAAGAGGCTGACTCATGGGAAGGCTACTGCAGGCAGATTGGAAGTCCCCAAGAACCTTCCCAGTCTCTTTCTTTACTCAACAGTGGGTTGGAGAGGTGAGTGTCCCACCGTGGTCCTCAAGTACTGTGCCCCAGCTGCCCTTAGCTTGGCAGGTCAGCCTTCTTCCTGATTGGGGTCCCCACACGAAATGGGCACCAGGGTAGAGAAGGGGTGGCCTCCATGGTGAGGTCCCATTCCACACAGTGCAGGCTTTTCACTACCAAGCCCTATCTGGCCACCTGTGTCCATCTGTGTGGATGGTTGCCATGGTACCAGCCCTGAGGAAGGTCCTAGCAGGAAAATTCAGACCCTAGATAACCCTGGAGGGGCAAGGAAGTTTCTGGAAGTTCAGAGAGGTTAAGGAGTGCTGCTCCCTAAAGCTCCCTCAGGAAAAGCCATCAATCTCCTTCCCTTGCCGGACCTCCTTCAACCATCATGGTTGCCTTTGGCTCTGGGCTTGGGCCCCATGAGTTCTCTGGCCTAGTGCCTACCCATCTGCCATGGCCTCATACCTATCTGCCCCACAGCCTTCTCACCATACCACCCTTCACACCATCACCCCTCTGCTTGCAAAACCTGCTGTGGGAGCATTTCTCTGAAAATTCCACAGGACTCCCTGAAGCACTCACCTCAGCTCTTATGTCTGTCTAAGGTAGGGTGATCAGATTTTAACACTGGTAAAGCAGGACAACATGGCTGGGGATGGGGGTGGGGTGGGGGTGGAGTGGGGTGAGGGGTGGGGGGGACAGGGCAGGGGACCGGGCAGAGCAGGGCCTGACAACAATGCAAACTTTGATAAACAGTTCTCGATAATCACTTCTCAACAATTACTTGTTATTATTACAGTTTAACATTATAAAATTAACAAAAATAATATAAAACTCATATCCTGGCGAAACAGCCACATGGTAGCCGAAAACCGTATATTCCCTTCCTGTTCTCCTGCCCGTTTGTGCATTCTTCCCAAAAATCGGGACTTTTTTAAAACACCGCAGGACGCGGGACTGTTCCACCAAAAGCGGAATGTCTGGTCACCCTAATCTAAGGATAAGATAGACAGGCCCCTATGTATACATACAAAACTACATATACGGTGCTCTAGTTGAAGAGTAGCAGGACAACCTGGAAAGAGAAAACAAAATAGCAGATTTAAAATTAATTCAGTGGAAATAATTTCTACAATTTTCAAGTAAAGGAAAGTATATAGTCTGGTGGTAAACCTCTGTTCCCTCCAGAATCCTAGGTGGGGTTAAGGTGTGGGGAAAGTGCAGAACCTTCTAGAGTGAGGGGGAAAAAGTCAAAAAAGGGAGGAGGAAGAAAATGAGAAAGAGAAAAGTGGGGGGGAGGAGAACAAGGGAAGCACAGAGGAAAGAGAGGTCATAGGAAAGGAGTCAGTATTTTGAGAGATGTTAGAGCAAATAAACCTTCAGCATTTGCCCCCTCTGCAGAATCCAAAGAGATCAAAAGTATCAGTTAAGTATCGTTCAAAGAGCTGGGTTTTCAACCTTCTCTAGTGTGAGCTGGGCAGAAGCAACAGGACTCAGGGCCCAGAGGGCAACAGTAACTAATATTTACATGGCATGTAGTACATGCAGGTGCCCCTCTGGGTGCCCTCTGCATTTTAACTCTCCTAATGCCCACACCAACCCTCTGAGACAGTAGTATCACTGTCCCATTTATAGACATGAATCCTGGGCCCAGAGAGGGCAAGGGGCTTGCCCAAGGTCACAGACCCAGAAAGTGGAGTTGCAGGACTTGAACACTGGGGGTCTGACCCAGAACCCCCTCTCTTCAACACTGCCCTATACCACTTCTCCAGAGTGGTGGTACTTAGTGCACGTTCACTGTTATTCTCAGTAATGATTTCCCAAAAGCAAAGTTACAAGTTTAAAAGAAGAAAAAAATGGAGGGAGGGAAGTATCAAGCAGGGTTTAGAAAAGCAGTCTTTGGGCGTGAGAGGGCTGGATGATTAAGGACGCTGCACCACTCGAGAGAACAAGCAGGGCTCCCAGAGGCAGGCAGGCACAGAGTCTCTGACTTTCTGATGTTCTTTAGCTGGTTCTGAGTAGTGGGTAGGCAGAGGAAGGGTCCCCTGGGGCGTCTTCACCTCACAGCCCATCTCCTGCTTAAAATGCTCAGCCTTTCATTTCTAAGTGTTACCGAGTCTTTTTCAAAGAATTAAACTGGAGCTGAAGACAAAACTGCTCCCTTGTCAGAGGTTGTTGACTAGGGATAAAGCACTCAAGTGGACTCATATTGGGATCATTCAGACATAGAATATATAGGAGTATTTTTCTTGGACTTGTAATATCATACTATTCTATATGCCTTGTCATCTTGCTCCTGGTGTTGGGGAGAAATTTGCTAGAAGAAAGTTACCACTAGAACCCCTGGCCAAAGACCAATCTTTTTCCTATTCCACAGTAGTCTAGGGTATCCTAGTAGCATTTGGCATCTCAAGTTTTCATGGTCTTTAAGGGGCCTGAAGAGCCACCATGTGCTTCGAAAGCCATTTAAGTGCCCTACAGCAGTTCTACAGAAGTAAATTCCTTGCTGGGAATGGGAGGGGCAGGGGAAAACATTCCTTAAACTGAACCAAGCCTATTTGTGTAAATAAAAGCAAAACACAAAACACTCTTGCTCACTGCTGTATATGTCTTCCTTTCCAGTAGTGACCAAGTTGGGCAAGTGGGACCCACTAGACATCTACTTTAGAGGGGAATGATAGGTGCTTCTGGCTTGAGTTCCAAACCTTGGATTTCCTGAAAGCAAAGTTCTAAGTTTAAAAGAAGAAAAATTGGAGAGAGAGAAATGTCTGTAAATGGGGAGAGACAATGATTCTTATAATAAACCCCCTTGGGAGGAAATAAAACCTTGTTTCTTATGTGATGGGCTTTCCTTTGTCCTTTTGCTTTTTCCCTTCCCTTTGGCAGCACTGATCCCAGGGAGAACGGGCTGTTTTCATCAGCTGTATGTTAAGGGTCCATTCTGAATAGAAAACTCAATTCAGTGGAAAATGGTTCTCAATGCTGGTGTCAGGGCTGACTGATGTGTCTCAATTACTTCAAGAGAGTATCCCAAATCGGTTATTACTCAGAATAGAATACTGAAGTGTGGGGTTCTCACCATTTCAGAGTCATTCATAAGCCCATGTCTTCTGATGTGTTTTCTTAAATGATGGAGAAATAGAATTACAACTAGTGAAAGGACTTGATAGAATCAATATGCAACTATGGGCCCCCTCCTAACTATTAGGATGACTACAGTGAAAAGCAAGCAAAAAAATAAACAGAAAACAAGGTGAGGATATGGACAAATTGGAATACAGTGTATTGTTGCTGGGAGTGGAACATGGCACAGCCCCTGTGAAAGCAATATAGTGGTTCCTCAAAAAATTGAAAATAGCATTACATGATCCAGCACTTCAACTTCTGGGTATATATCCCAAAGAGTTGAAAGCATGATCTTGAAAAGATATTTGTACATACTTACAGCAGCATTATTCACAATTGCTAAAAGGCAAACATAATCCAAATTTTCATCAATGGGTGGTTGGATAAATAAAATGCAGTAGGTACCTACAATGAAACATTGCTCAGCCATAAAAAGGAGGGAAATTCTGACACTTGCTACAAGGTGGATGACCCTTGAGGATGCTGTGGTAAATGAGTCACAAAGGGACAAGTACTGAATGAGAACAGTCAGATTAAAAGAGACAGAAAGCAGAGGGGCTGTGGGTGGGAGCTGGGGAAGGGGGAAATGAGGAGTTGTTTCATGGGTACAGAATTTTGGTTTTGTAAAATGAAAGCTCTAGAGGCTGGTTGTACAGCAATGTGAATTTGCACCCTACTGAACTGTTTACTCCAAAATGGTTAAGGTGATACATTTTATGTAATACGCATCTTTACCACAATCAAAAATGTTTTTAAGTACGATCAAAGAGCAAGAGAGAGCTGCAGCCATGGGACCGTGGGCGCTCCTGGCTGGTGAAGCCTCATGTAGCACACAGGCACATGCCTGGTGGAAACGCTGCAGATGACCGAGTACTGGGAGGCCGTGGGGTGTTGCAAGACCATCCTTTCCTACCTTCTTCCTCATAGTCTGTGTGCTTTTATTGTTAAAACCTATTATTTGTAGAACTTCCTGATTTACCTTTTCTTTTCCACCCTTGCTAGCACCATCACTTCATGCAATCTGAATTCTAACTCCTCTCCTTGGTTCAAGTTTTCTCTTTTGTATGTCACTTCCATGCAAGTATTTCTTAGAGGCCTCTTTTCCCATGTCACTAGTCTGCCCCATAAAATATAAATATAAAATATAATAATTCCCCCCTAATTACTTCATGGGTTCTACTTTTTATAAGCAGCCCTTGTTTTCTGTTGCTAAAGCTTGAGTTTCACCTCTAGCTGGAGGAACTGCTCATCAATTTCACCTCTGTGCCATATGCTAAATCTCTGTATCTTGAAATAAATCATAGCTCTGATTTCATGCATTTGAGAGCAACTCTGAAGGCCTGTGGCCTGTCCTACATCTGTTATTGATCTGAGCCCTGCAACGTAGAGTAGAGGCCTGAGTCCCTGGGCTGAAGAACACTTGCCACGGTCCACCACAAAGCATGGCCTTGTGCTTCTCTGCCTGTCCTTGCAGAGGCCAAAACTCTCTGTGTGTTTGGCTGTGGTTTGTGGAAGAAGTGAAGTATGATCATGGGATTGTAATTGCCAGCTCACAAGTGTCAGGGGCTTGTTAGACCTTCTTTCCCTTCACTACAACTTAAGCTCTTCCTCCTTCAAGAGGCTTCCCCTGGTTGCCAAGGTACTTGCCATTCTCTGTCCTTTCTCTATGCCAATGGCAAGAGAGGAACCTCTGACCCTCAGTTGGCATGGGTTTCTATATGATGTCTATCTGATACCATTCCTGAATCAATGTGTTTGAGTAGGCTTTACTTCTTCAACCAGACTGTAGTCATCTGTAAAGTTTAGGAACCAGGACTTCTGTATCTCCTGCTTTTAAGACCTCACCAAGCACCAAGCTGGACACACCGCCAGGGTTAATAAGTACCATGATCTGAAAGGGCCCTTCGGACCCTCTAGAGCTTTTTCAATCTTTTTTTATCTCACAGCACACTTGAACCTATAGTTATGTCGATTTTAAAAAAGAGTAAAAAAAAAAAAAAGAATAGACTTACTGTGCTTTAAACGTCTTTCAAAAATGATTTAATAAATGATCTTTAAAAATTTTTGCAGAGCACCGGTTGAAAACGACTGTCCTAGAGAGACAGTGGTCTCCAAGGAGACACCGAATTCTCCTTTACTTCCCTCTTCTTTGCTCAGAATTTCTACTTCCAGTCTTAAGAAATGCCAGGCATGAGTTTCGGCTAATCAGTCCTTCTGGGGTTCTGTATCAGCACTGAATTATGGGTGGGAACATTCTAAGAAATTTTCTTCCCTTTTTCATATTTTCCTTATTCCAAAGCGGAACAAAATTGAGGTTTCCTAGCAACCCAAGGCTTTATAAAGATTCATTCTCCTATAAAATCCCATCACTTTGCAAACACAAAATGTTACACAGTTGCCGGTTACTCTGATTTCCAGGATGAGAAGGAAATGTTACGGAAGCCAAATCTGGCGGCTCTCACACTCTGGGGAACTTGTGACAACATTGAGGTATCTCTGCCCAGGAAGAAGCTCAGAGAAACAGGAGCTGGAAGCCTAAGAAGAATCTGAAGAAGCTCTGCCCGTGAAGTCCCCACAGCAGTGGCTGGTTAGTCAGGCACCTGTCTGCGTGCGCCCACGCCCCAGCAGGGCTCTCCCAGGTGGCTCCAAGACCTTGGAGGTCTGGCTGAGCACTGGGGATTAGCTTCCATCGAAAATACAAAGGGAAATGACAAACAATCGAAAAACACTCCTTCCAGGCCGAGCTCAACAGCCCTTTGTCTTGTGTACTCTCTATGCAAGAACGTGACAATTATTTCCTAAGCCAACTTGTTTGAACAGTGAAGTGCAAGATGGTGAAATGCAGAGATATGATTAGAATCTCAAGGCTGAAGAAACAAATGGTTTCAAATTAAGCCCATGTACAACTGTGGCGCCACAAAATGCCTTCTCTTCTTTGCTATCTTAGGGGAACATCCCATATGCACAAGAAAAAAAAGTCTCTGTCTTTTCTGGAAGTTAAAATAGTACAATGCCTCATGCACAGAACTGACTTCACAAACCTTAAGCCCAACAAAGCTTGCATCCCTTAACTGCAGCCTTTCCTGAGGTGGACTGTCCCCACTGAGAGGTGGGGAAGTCTGGCTGGCACCCTACACACAGGATATCAAAGCCCCGTTTTTCTTTTCATGCCTGGCCTCCTCAGACCACACTCTTCCCTTTCTAATGGGTGCATCCCTAAAGAAACCGTGGTAATGCTAGTGTCTCTGCTGAGTATAGAGACCGGGTAACAGAGAGGGGAGTGGGTTCGGCCTATTGCTCAAGATCAGAAGCAAGACCAGAGAAAATATTCTGCAATAGTCCTTGGGCCGAAGAAATTGATAGATGGCTAGACTCTTACATGCTAGATGGTAATCATGAGTTACTAACTGCAGCATCGAGTGAATAAAATTCTCACCCAGTTTCTTAAATTTGGGGGCAGTAAAATTCCCGAGTGAAAAGAATTTGGTCTCCGAGATCTGGCTGTGCCTTTTGGTGGGCTGAGTCTGACGGTCTGGCTGTGGTAGGGGTGCCTAGTGAAGGATCAGGTGTCTTTTCTGACAACCTTTCTCGCCTACTGTTTTGTCCTTACTCATGTTGAACCACCACGCACAGGCTGTCTAATTCAGCTGTCTGCGGAAAAATTATACCAACCACATGCTTAGGCAGAAGGAATACAATGTGATGCTTATTTTGCATCTACAAAGCTAAGTAATGTGGAAAAATCCAAGCCCGCTCAGTCGTTTCCATGAGGACAAATGGAGATGCTTCAAGGTAACCTTAGACCAAAGGCACATCAATTTACAATCAGATAACATTCAAAACAATAAGAGACTTTAGCTTTAATCGTAGAGTTGAATGCTACTGAACATGTCACCTCTGTATTCAGCAAGGAAGAGGTTGTTTATTGGAAGGGCTTGGTTGGCAGATCAGGTGTCTGGGCCGAATCCATCACTGATTATTTATCTGTGGTTCAGTTACCTTATTTCTGGAAGTGTACTTGTTCTCGGTAGGGATAAACTCCTTCTTGGGAAGGCAAGTTCTTTTACCTTTTTGTAGTCCTTCAACTATATATAATACAAACCCTTGCTCATAGTTGGCTCCCAGCAAGCATTCTTGAAAGAACAAAGGGATGAATGAAGGACAATTTATGATGTGTCCAGGGTGATTGAGAGACCAAGGAAAATGATGTAAAAACACTTTGAAAAGTTGATAGATAATAAACACCAGGAGTTGTATTCATGATGAGGTAGAAGTTGTTATTTTATCAATGTCCTAGAGAAATAAATGTGTACAAAGAACACTTATATGGTTGATGCAGCCATTCTCAACCAGAAATTCAATTGAATTATCAGCATGACACATAGGTGAACAAGTAATTTAACTGACCTCATTGGCCCTTGTACGGTCACAGCCTTAGTGGTGACCCAGCCTTCCGAAAGGAAAGGGCAACGGGGGACTCCAGCTATGCTAGGGGTGGGGAAGAGAGTGCTGACTGACTCCAGCCCGAGTAACCTTTCTTCTCTATAAATCCTCTGTTGGAAATATCCAGAGTAGTTTCTATTTTCCTGTCTGGATACTGACCGACACAGCTCCAACACCCCACTTCTCCCCGAGGGCAGGCCCGAAAGGCTTGTGGGGGAGCCAGAACAGACCATACACCTGACAAAGTTCAACCCCATTTTAAAAATCATGAGCCTTGATAAGCCACCCTTAATTCAACCAGCCCACTATGACCTGCATACATGGTGGACGCCATGATGTACCATTGGGATCCCCCCTGAGGAATGAATGGCTTAATCCTCCAGCAGCTGGGATTATCCCAAATAATGGGATATCCCAAAAGGCTGGCCCCAACTTTTAACTCTCTTAACTCTGTTGAGGGTTTGCCTCAGCTGAAGAAAACTGGCTCAGCAGAGGTTGTAACCCCTTCCAGATGCAGCCCACACCCAATGATTGATGGGCGGAGGGAACCTAAAGGCCTGACCCCATCTTCCAGCATGAAGGACCATCCCAGCTCCAGAGCTTCCCATGGAGTCAGCTAAGGCCTTTGCTGGGACCACATCGCAGCTCAGTTTCTCCTTCTTCCTAGTCTGCTCCTTTCCCCTCTCTCCCATGAAAGCAGATCCCATGAGCACTCCCTGACAAACCTCCTACCGGCTAATCCTTGCTATTGTCAAAAGGACCTGTGTTGGTTTTTCCTGGACTGCTACAACAAAATGCCACAGACTGAGCAGCTCAAACAACAGACTCATTATCCCACAGCTCTTGAGGCTGGAAGAACAAGACCAAGGTGTCAGCAGAGTTGGCTCCTCCCGTGGGCTGTGAGGGAGGGACTTGCCCAGCCTCTCTCCTTGGCTTGTAGATGGCCACAGTCACATTGACATGGTGTTCTCATCACCTTCTCCCCCCTACCCCGTTTTATAAGGACACCAGTAATGCTGGATTAGGGGCCATACTAAGGACCTCATTTTAACCTGATTACCCTTTAAAAACCCTCCCTCCAGACAAGATCACGGTCTGAGGTACTGGAGGTTAGAATATCCACATACAGATTTTGGACAGGTGGGGGGATGAAATTCAGCTCATAACAAGACCCAACGTGCAACCACATTCAATTATCTGTTCACCCAGGAAGCCATTGACCTGGTGGATCTGACAGCTTTCTGAAGTCTTCCTAAGATTCAAAACTGGGCACATCAAGTTGCTTTATGAAAGCATCTCCCCACTCAAGAGACAGCACTACATGCCCAGCAAGGTTACAGATGGGCTCCCCAACACAGGTTGGCAAGATTCAGGAAGGACAGTGTCTGGTTCCCAGGCTAGAGGAAACCTACAGTGGTGAGGCTATTGGGAATGAGTGCTTAGAAGGAATTTATGCATCACACATGGCAGGGTGGTGAGAAACGTGGCTGACATAGACACCTCTGGAAGAGTATCTGGGAATCTAACATAATGAGCCTTTTATGTCCTTTGTTCTTAAAATGAATAACAGTATGATGATGAGTGAAGGTGAGAAGAGGAAGATTCAGGCAACAGGTAATGGAATTTTCACTGGATTTAGTTTTTCAAGGTACTGAAGGAGTTGTAGTGCCATCACTGTGGTTTGTCTCCACACACGCGTGGAGCAGGAAGCACAGAGACACATGGTTGTAGAGAACATTGTTGCAGTGACTATTTTGTTAGTGGGGGCCGGGCAACCGGAAGTGTGGGCTATGGAGAAATTTATACATAAACGCTTAACAGCAACTCAACGCCACCTGCACTTTGGATCTCAAGTTGGTGTGACACTCTGTATCTGGAGCCATCAAAACCATGTTGGGATGGGGCATTCAAAGGAGCAAAAGCAGGCGGGGTTACAATTTGGCCCCGGGCTCTGAGGCCCAAGAACACAGACTCACAAACATCAGAAAGCGATGGAGGTCTGAGAGTCAAGTGCAAATGTGCTCATGTGCCAAGAAAACCGAAGACGGCTATTTTCACAGCACAGTGGGCTTGGCCACGTTCCAGAAACCATCGGCCAAGTAGCCTGCCCTGATACTTCAAAGGAAGAACTCGCGCTGATAAACCCTTCCCCACACTCTCCACAGCACACACTTCATCTTGAGGTATATAATACTGCCGTGGTGAGTCACTGGGCTGGAGCCTTGGGCCTGTCCGTGGGACAGGGAGAAAGAAAAAAGTCTCCCACATCTGTTGTTTAGGCCAATTCCCCTCAGTCCTCAAAAGTGCATGAAAACAGAGTAATAAAAACTGTCACAAGACAAATGAGTTACAGCCAGGTTTACCTGTACAGAGTCCCTCAACAGAACTATAACAAATTCAGCCCTCCAGTTTTCCTTACTGTCTTTTATCACATTTTGATAAAAACTCATCAGACAAGGAGGAAGCGATCTACATTAGTCCTTGGATTGAGCTCAGAGATCTTGGGCAGCTTTAAACCATGAGACAAACTGAGACCTTTTTTTTAACCACTCACACCTTTCTCAGGAGATCTGAAACTTGGAAAGCCTCAGTCTTCTGAATTGTATTCGATATAAATGAAAATTCAGCCAATATTCATGAGGATAGCCAAGATGAAGAATATTGAGGCTAGATGTCATGGAAGAGGAGAAAGCAGCCAGGGAAGGCCGAGGTGGAGAGTGAGGGCCTTTGCTTCCTTATGGGGGACAAATAATGAGAATTCCTGTTCTCTAAGTGCTACTCTGCCTGGACTTCTCATGGGCTGACTGGCGGGTTAGTCAGGCAGTAGACCTTTTCCTATCTGGTCATTTAGCAATGATCTGTGGAAGGATAGTGGAAATAGTCTAGTTCATTGTTGAGTAAGACAAGTCAATGAACTCAGTGGCCACATAGTAAGCTGGGAGACACACGTGTTCAGGTGTGTGCATTTGGACGATTCGGGGGGCACACAGACACCTCACCTTGCCATGCCCACCCCATTCTTAAGCCTATTGTTATGCATAACTGTTCACTTCCCGTAGGTATTCTCTTTCCAAATGACCCACACAGAAGTCTTTTTCCAAAGGCTCTTGTTGGTTTCAGGTGAGTTCTAATTTTCCCCGGGGACCCAAATGTAGTCAGATTAGACACCCTGGCAGGCAGCTGAGAGAAAGCCCCACACTTCATCTGTCCATAAGAAAAAGTGAAGCTGCCAATTTGTCTCTTTATAGGTGCCAATAAAATCCTGCTCAGAACTTCAGTCGATAAGACCGTTTCAGAAGGGGCGGGGAGAGTATGGCCTCTCATGGTCCAGGCCCCCCTTCGTCACCTAAGAAATAAAACCTGTTAAGAGAGTGGGACTCTCTGTAAATCTTATTGAGTAATTCCACACACATGAGCCACTCTAACTTGAGGAAAGTGATCTTGCTGAGCATGTTGACCTGCCAAAATAAGGAGCCTAAGAGACCATTAGCAAGAAATGCTTGAGGCCCCTCGGGGGGTGTCCAACTGTCTAAACCACAGGCAGGGGAAGAAAAGGATTGTAACTCTCCTCAGACACCTCCAGAGCTGGATCCTGCACCTGTCAGGGTAGAGGGGTGGTGGGCATGGAAGTGACCACAAGATGACAGGTAGGAGAGAGGCATTGAGGCAGGGGCTGGCCTGGGAGTGTTAAATCCTGGAGGAGTAGAGCCAGATCCAGGGTGTATCCTCGGGCTCCCACTACCCAGCCTGCTTTGAGAAGAAGAGAAAGTAGGACATTCCCAGTGTTGGAGCCTTCTCCAAAGTACCTTCCAACTGAAGGGGTTATTGTGGGGCGCTCTACGGGGGCAAAAACGCTACCCAATTGAAATCAGAAACTAGTTCTAACTGTTTTAACTCTACCATCTACTACTTCCCAGGACTTGAACGCGTTACTTGACGTTTCTAAAATTCATTCCTCATGAAGTTCTTATGGTGACTAAATAAGAAGGTATACAATATTAATAGTTTATTAAGTATTTTTCACAATCCAAACACAGTGTTGAGAATGTATGTATCTCAATGTTCAGGTGAAACACATAAAAAACAAATATTGAGTAACTTGGCCAAGGCTGTGCAGTTAAAACGTGGCAGACACCTCATACATATTTTGATTATTTTGTTTGTCATTTCAGCACCTCAAGAGCCTTGGTTACCACTGTAATACATGATTTTTTTTTTTTTATCCAGTGGCAATATTTTTTTGGTTGTTTGTGGGCAGACCACAAACTTATAAAAAGTTTCATCCAAGATAGCCATTGTTGTGTGATAAAGTTAGAAGACTGACCAAGCTAGAAGTAGCATTTCGCTATTATTTTTGTTTTGTGTTGCGTTATTAGTGACCCAGCCTTCACAGCACTGGAAAATCAACATAGCTTCTTTTTCTAGCCACCTGGTAACAGTTGCGATGCTGAGTAAATTGGAGGTGAGAAGGGGACCCAGAAAGATGGCATAGGGACACCCAAGGGCTGAAGCAAAGTTCAGAAAATACACCATCAGTTTATAGAAAAAGTAGATTTCTGTTT
This sequence comes from Otolemur garnettii, assembly GCF_000181295.1. NCBI lineage: Eukaryota > Metazoa > Chordata > Mammalia > Primates > Galagidae > Otolemur > Otolemur garnettii. The sequence goes on from NW_003852412.1 coordinate 8,701,094, forward strand.
TATAAGGAGAAGATTGGCAAGAACTCCAGGCCAGATGCCCCAAATGGAAGGTGAAACTAACTCTGCAAGTCAATAAGATTTCCATCAAGTGCCTGAGTGAACCCAGCCAAGCAGGGTTAGCAATTCTGTGGCTGAGAATCCCCTGAGCTGGAACCACGGCTCTATCCTGAAATCACCTAACAGAGGTTTCCTGAACCTGCTTGGCCGCTCAGACTCTGCTGGCCTCATTTACACGTCTCCAAGATTTTGTGGTTAGACATTGCAAAATGTGGAGTGAATTTCTTCAAGGTTTGTTTCTGTTCCAAAATTCTGAGATGTTTAATCGTGTTGAGGAAGGTACTTTGAATCTACTTTAGGTAAAACAATCCAAATCCAAGGCAAGGTTTGGCTTTGCTTTCGGCCAAGCATAATATTCCTGACCCTTTTATGGTATGCATTCCCTTTTCAGAGCGGCTTAGCATAAAGATATCTCCAAATCCCGACATGTTTCTTCTTTTTCTACTTCTCTTCCTTCTTCAGCTTGTTTGCCATCATCATGCTTAGGGAGTTTTTTTAATGTGTTTTTGTTTTACAGAAAGTGCTTCAAGCACCCTGCTGCTCCTGCTGACCTAGTTATGGAAGTAAACTCAGTTCACAGACCTCTGAGCACCCTCACCTGTGTCCTGAGCACAAGTTCCCCCACATAGGTACTGAACAAGGAAGCCACGAGGTCCTGACCACCTACAGACCCCCATCCCAACCCACCCAAGGCGTTCCTACCAACAACCCCAACCAAACCGGTTCTGGGAGCATAAATTGGGCTGCTCAGATCATGTGACTCACCCTCCCGGACCACAGCTAGGGAGGGTGATGAGATAAAAATGAATGGAATCGCTCAGATTCTCTCTCTCCAAGGGTCTTAGTGAGAATCATAGAGATTCATGAGTTGGAAGGTAGGAAGGAAACAGAAACCCAGCAGCATTCGGCAGGAACTATATCAACAAAAGCCATGGGCGAGAGGAAGTGTGCCTGGGGAGAAGCTGGGAGTAATCCTGGGGTCCTAGAAAGCAAAACCTGAGCGACATGCGGTAGTGAAGATGGGACCCGTGGCTGTGTAGTGGTATAAACAACAGAAAATGAGAAATCTCCTGCCCCTTGAATCGCTTTTGACCCTGTATCACCTTTCAGCGCCTGTCTGCACTCCCTTCTCCACGGTGCTCAGCTCCTTGAAATTCCCCATGAGGTGTGGTACAGATTCCTGCCTACACAGAGCCATGGATGAGCCCCATCTCTGCACTGTACTCTGGGTCAGTCTCTCCGTCTTACCATGGAAAGGCCAACTAACTATAAAATGCCACATGGGCACACTGGCTGAAGCGTGACTTCCAGCCTGTTCACAACTCCCCCAACATCGACGCCTCTGTTCTGGAAACTCCCAGAGTGCACCTTCCATTTTTATTGAATTGACCACGAGCCTGTTTTTAAAAACGTTCAAAAGCTTTTATATCCACCATGGCCCGATACTGTCCTCACAGTGTCTCCAGCCACTCATCACTAAAAGTGCTGACACTATCACTTCAACTTCCACCTTACATTTGCACTTTTCTTGCTAGATGTGTCCAACTACTTTTCCAAGCAATTTCTCATACGTCACCTCTTTCGGACCTTGTAATAACCTTATGAGGCAACAGTTCCTAATATTTATATGGTGTTGTCTAATTTAAAGACCATTTCACATACATAATCTCAATTTGATCAAATGCATTTCAATGGGGTCCTTTTCTCCTTTTTCAGATGAGTAAACTGGATTCAGGGATGACAAAGAACTTGTCCAAGTCCACCCAACAAAAACTGATTTCTCCTAGAATGTATGGCCTCCACTTCAGTGTTAAAATACTCTGTGGTCTTTTATTCCAACACAGACACCCAGGAGCTGCTCTTTGCTGTGCTCTTATGGCATTAGAGAGTGTCTAGTCTCTTGTTTCTATTCACTAAGGGAAAGGTTCTTTCGGTTTAACGCTCCCCGTCCCTGGGGCTGGGGCTGTCCACATGGCCTGGGAATGGCCATTTAGCAAGAAAACTTACCTCTGACCTCTACAGATGCACTAACAATCCCCTGGTAATGTGAATTTAGCACATAGAACTCTTTTCTCTTGTCACTTAATTTGATATATAGGTGTCCCAGAACTCAGATACCTGACACAAAGCTTTGCTCTAATTAAAGGACTTTTCTTTGAATACCAGGAAATTAATACTTTTGGGGTTGAGAATCATTAAACAAGCCTACTGTAAACACATTGTACCATTTCAGCCTGTGGGATAGAATTTTGAGATCATTTTAGTTTGAGGGGGAGAGAGAAAGAGAGAGTGACTCAAAATATAAATGTTCTTCATTTTTATCTGTAACAAATGTTGTTGCTCTAATGATAGCACACAAAGCTGGTTGTTTTATCATTCCTTAAATAAGACCTTGACATGCAGTACCTCATCTTCCTGTCATTTGAAAGCCAAGGGAGTTGAAATTGTGTCCGCCCCAGTAGCTGTTCTCAGGCACACAGATGGCTGATGCAGTTTATAATGGTAGCTCTGGTGATTAGAGCAGCTTTGTACACGTAATAAAGTGAGCACTCTGTGAAGCCACATGAGCTGGATTCTGGAGGGTTCCTCCACAGTGTCTAAATACTGCAGAGCAAGGCATTTAGAGAAAAGGGAGCAAATTCATGGCATAAGAGCCCCATGCTGTCACCCAAGGGTTTCTTGCCAATACAAGATAATGGCCTCAGATTCTTCAAAATGTACTATTCTGGGTAAGCACTTACCAATCAGATCTGACTACAAGATGAAACTTACTTGCCATGTAGAATTTAGACCATCCCCAACAAACAAGACTAGCCAGGATTGATCTCAGTCCCCAGACAATGGGTCCCACTACAGGGTCTCACTACAATTGGACACCGTAACTGTGGGGTAATAACTCAAAACGTATGCATCACCTTCTATCATAAATGTGCACTTGATACCTACTGCCCCACTCCTATTAGGAACTCAGTTAGAGTTATTCAAGTGCCACACTCCAGTAACACCAGACTGTGATTCCCCAGCACATTAGCACATGTGGTTGGTTTCCCACTTCTGTGCCTTTACACACCTGTTCCCTCTGCCCAGAATGTCCTCCCTTGCAGATGACTTATAAATCTTCCTGATATTTCAGGACTTCAAGATTAAATATTACCAACTGACCATAACTCACTTCGTCCCTGAGTTACCGACTACCCCTTCCCGAGCTTTGCCAACCCCAGGGAAAATGAATCACTTCCTTTCTGCGTTAACAAGGTACTTGGCCATTCCTCTGTTGTTCACTTACTTCACTGATTTACCACCACCACCACCACTGCATCTGTCTCCCTAATGAACCACAAGCCGCTGGAGCACAGGAACACTCTTTGTGCCCAGCACAAAATTCACTGCCTACCACATAGTGAAGGTTCAGATATGTGATAGTAAAATGCATGGATTAATATTCGGGGAAATAAGGAAGTGGGCACAGAATAAAAGGTAAATGCAGCCTCTCCTGTATTCATGTTTGAATCATTTAAAGAAAATACTTCCAACTCTACTCCCCTTTAGATTACAGACTTCTGTGTTAAGACACTCGGGCTTCCTTTAGTGCCTTAGTTAAGTGTGTATTTGGCGGCACAACAAGAGAACCTAAACAACCAGTTTAAACAAACCAGGGGTTAGTTTCTCACATAAGAAGTCTAAAAAAGGTTTGTTGATTCAGTGGTTTGCTATTGTCAGGGCTTTAAATCTATATTAAATTACCACCTCAAGATGGCTCCTAAAGCTCTGGTGGTAATTCCAGCATTTAGGGCAGAAAAAAGGGGGATTCCAGCTACATCCCAGACTTGTGCTCATGTCTCATAGACCAAAACTAAGTTGCATGATCAGGGCTACCTCCCACTCCTAGAGGGGAAGGAGGCTGAGAAATCTGGAACAAAGTTATCCTGATTGCTTTAGGCTAAGCATGATCCATCACTAGGACACATTGCCTCCTGAGCAAAATCAGAGTTCTGCTGGTAAGACAGGGAACTAGATCTTAAGCAGGCAACTAAAGCATCTGCAAATTCAGAAAATATCTCAGGGCTTTAAAAATAAAGCATTACATCAGAATGAAAAAGTATCAGTGCTCACCACTTACTGTGAACCTTGAGGTTCTTTCTTAAGGACTCAATGAACATGCCATCTGATGCCTGCCTGACTGATCCACTGCCAGGTCTAAGATTAAAGGTTGCATGCCTTTGCAACCATGACCCTGCTATGCATTCATTCAGCATGAGTCTCTGACACAGGAACCCAACCAGATTGACTCAGATTCTGATTTTATGATGTTACACAATTAACTATGCATGCCACACCATGCAGGTTAGCTGGGCAGCTTCAGGGTGTCAGGTGCAAAGGACAGAAGCGATGGGAGAGCTGAGGCCATGGCCTTTCTTGGGGGTTCCTTGAGAAAGGTAAGGCAGGGCAGAGTACAGATTAGGATTAGTTAGTCTGAATAGTTCTGCCATGCTTTGGGCTATAGGGGTGGTCTCAACCATACAAAAGTGTATTTTGTACATGAAAATAATGCTACCACCCAAGCCCGTTGCAATCTCAACCACTTGGCTAGCCTTGGGAGGGGTCTTTAAGGCCCCCCAGATGCCAGAAACATCAAGAATACAGAAAACAAGAAAATAGTTAATATAGTTGGCTCTTTATGCCAAATAGATAAACAGAGCAATAGTCAAATTATACGTCCCTATAATCTAGCAATTCCTTTTCTACATAAAAACCCTAGAGCAGTGGTTCTCAACCTTCCTAATGCTGCGACCCTTTAATACAGTTCCTCATGTTGTGGTGACCCCCAACCATAAAATTATTTTTGTTGCTACTTTATAACTGTACTTTTGCTACTGTTATCATAATGTACTACTTGTAGTAGCATAATGTACTTATGCTACTGTTACATAATCATAATGTAAAAATGTATCTGCAGGAGACCCCCAAAGGGGTTGCGACCCATGGGTTGAGAACCGCTGCCCTAGAGAAATACATATATGCACCAGGAAAATACCCAAATGTTAATACTAGTGATAAAGAAATACCAGTGGGGGTGGTGCCTGCAGCTCAAAGGCAGGGCACCGGCCCTGTATGCCAGAGGTGGTGGGTTCAAACCCAGCCCTGGCCAAAAACTGCCAAAAAAAAGAAAAAAGAAATACCAATGAGAGTAGGTAAACAAGTTGTGGTATATTCATACCCTGGATGGTAATAAAAATGAATAAACTAGAACTGCACTTAACATAAGTGAAGCTCAGAAAGAGGCAAAGATAGAAAAATGATATATACTATATGGTTTTGTTTGTGTAAAGTTCCAAAACAGGAAAAACTAAACCACAGCGTTTATAGAAGGTCATCAAACTATAAAGAGAAGGACACCGTGATTGCCATACAAGTCAGAACCAAGTGCTTTCCTCTAGGAGAGAGGGGGTTGGGAGGTGGAAGTAAGATGAGGGCTTCCGGGGTGTCCCATTCCTTGGTTGTTCATTACTTGTTATCCTCTGCTTTTCTGGGTGTACACTATAGTCAATGATTCAGTGGTTTTTAAAAAGGCAAAAGAGAAGATGTCGTTTATAATCAAATGTCGTTTGTAAGGCAGTAACCTCCCTTCATCAACAGAAAGCTTCCTGCTTCAGTGGGAGGATGAAAAAAAAAATACTCTTCCTTTAGTAGACCATGACAATCCTAGCATAAAATATATGTTTATGGAAAATAGATTGATCCAGTATTTTTCCAATAACCCTAAATTCTTGCTTTGTCTTGTCTGCCTGCAGCCAGACCCCCAGAAATGCCATGCTTGGTGTTTGTACTCTCCCTCCTAGGTCATCTCTTCCCCAGAGGCATATTTCAAAGCTGTTTCTGGAAGCCAGCTTTGGCTGGCATTCTGGCCATATATAATTTTTTTTTTTTTAATAAGGAGGAATTACAAACTTCATTGAAGTTGGGAGGCAGAGAGACGCATCAAGGGTAATTACATCCTGCCTACTTCAAGTCCCCCTGTAGCTGCAATTGGACATGCCCCTTCTTTATTTCCCGTCCTAAAGTGGTGTGCAGTGCTGCTCTGTGTTTGAAACAGCTGCCAGCTCTCCCCCAGCCCAGGCAGCTGCTCCTAGCTGCCGTGTGAAATGAGTCTGATATCCCTGGCGCCTCAACACCTCGGCTCTAGAGTCTGTGATACACTTCACCGTACAGGTAAAAATTACATGCTCAGAACTTGAGATTTGCTTTTGGCTGCTTCTTTTGTGAGCACCAAAGATCAGCATTTTATGGGTAAGCTCAAGTTCCCAGGGGGGTAGGGGTCAGAGAGGGGGATATCTAATCAGCTGAGTGGCTTGAATTTTTGCCCATGAACCAAAGAACCTGAACCAAAGCAGGTGACAAGGGGAGATGGGAAGTAGGACGAGGACTACTCTGAAATCTTGACGGAAAGTCTAAGTGCACAGCCAAGTGCATTACTCTGAGTTGGCAAGATGCCTATAATAAAGGGCGAAGGGCTGAGCTCGGGGGCAGGAGGGTAAAGGGCTTTCTGCTTTGTTTTCACTTCTGGATGAATTCACTGAAGTTATTAAATATTATAATGTTAAATCGAGGAAGAAGGATTTTGTGAAAAAGAGAAAGAAATCATCTGGGAAAACAAAGAGCGGAGGCACCTACAAGAAAAGAGAGATTCAAAGAGACACAGAGAAAGACAGAGATGGAGAGAGACGCTAAAAGCAGAGATAGACTGAAAGAGAGACACAGGAAGTCAGTGGACCGAAACTTCCCTTGGCTTTGTTCACCTGGGTGGTTAGGATGTGAAGTAGAACTCTCTGCACTGTCCAGAGCAGCACTGTACTTAGACCCATTTAATGACTGTGATGGATTGCACACTTACCACCAATAGCCTTGTTCTTACTCGCTCTGACTACTAATGGGCTATAAATATGGTCTTTACGAAAGAAACCAGTTTTGATGTGGATTTGTGTTCACCTATGTTAATGACATGCCAGGGAAATAGATTAGCTGCTGTCTGCCCATGACTCACTGCACTGTGTTTACCTGACCCAGCAGAGCCCAGTGCTGATGGACAGAGAGGGCACCTCACCGTCCAAAGAAGTATCTCCAGTGAAGGAAAGCCTTTACAGTAAGAAGAAAGAGCTCTGGGTTTTGTTTGGTAAGCAGTTCAGCCCTAGGGGACTCTGCCAGGCGATGAGCAACTTCAGCTGGAAATAACTAAACAGCTCTAAGGGGAGGGGCTGAGGAAATGAAGGACAATTAATGAGCTTCTAAGCAGCAAAAGAATTACGGTGATATTAACTCCCAGATGGTCTCATTGATGGAGCAGCCGCACTGTCCGACACTCCCAGAGCTTCCTCCTCAGCTAGAATTAAAGTTTCATTCAGTCTAAAAAGGACATTAGGAAAAAAAAGTCCTGCAAGTACAATCGGGAGAAATCAATGAACACCGAGGAGGAAGGATCACGATGCTTCATCGTGACGCTCTTTCCTGTGCAGTTGGTGGAGCGGGATGATTTGAAGGCACAACTGCTGGATCCTCGGAGCAGACCAAAGGAAGTCGGCAACGGTCCATTTGGGAGACAAACAATGGCAATATCGGCCTGATGCCCAGAGAAGCTGTTTTGTTTTGAATAACCACTATTGCTATTTCCCTTAAGAATAAAGTTCACAGGACTGTGGAAAACCACGGCCCTGAGTAGAGAAAAAGCCTTCTGTTCAAGCAACTGGGAGGCCTGTGATCTGGATCCCACATGCCTTCTTGGGCGTCCCATGCTCAAGACAGGGAGATGTATTGTCAGTGGCCTATGTCACATAGTCAACACTCAGAGCAGATCATTTTTAATATCCCCTCCTCCCTTCAACAAAATGATCTCCATCAATAATTCTGAAATAAAAAAAATAACATGTCCAGGAAAGGCAGTGAAAATTCTTCTTCCTTGTACTTTGTCTGTTTCATCTCTCCTGAAAGAAAAGAGAAAGTGTGTTATATGTACATAAAAAGGAAAGGCACAATAATTTATTCAAAAGCCGTATATCTGCAGCTCAGTGTGAACTTTGATATTTTTCTTTACACTATATTATTTTATATAAGGACTTGTTCATCAGCTTCTAAAAACTTTTAATAAAACCAAAATGTCTACAAAAAGTACAAGTCAGGCAGCTATTAAATCATGCAATTGTGGCAATATTGTATTGGCTGGATTTAGTCAATAGTTAAAACAAATTTAGCTATTTGTTTTAGTTTTTAAATAGTTATAATTTTAAAAGAAGAGTACACTTCAGTTTTAAAGGTATTATTCACATTCCATAAAATGTTACATGTATGAACTAATATTTGCACTTTAAAAATATCATACCCCACAGGTTTTAAGTGTTTCCCTTTTCTGAATTTTAAACACAAGTGAACAAAATGTTCATATAGGATAACACAAATGAGGACATTGAAATTTTGTCTCTTTTGTCTTTGGCGATCATTGTTTATTTCAATTCTATTGTTTTTGTTGTTGTTGTCGTTGTTGTTTTGCAGTTTGGGGCCAGGGCTTGGGTTTGAACCCGCCACCTCTGGTATATGGGGCCAGCGCTCTACTCCTTTGAGCCACAGGTGCCTCCCTCAATTCTTCTGTTTAAATGCAAGAACGTGCTGTGCATCAAGAGCATCTGAAGAAACAAACAGTTGGTGTCACACGTCACTGTGAACAAAATGACTCTCCAATAAGAGCTTATTCCCATAGAACCAGGAACTTTCTAGATTAGCCTCCATATAAAATACATTTATTAAAGAATAAATAATAACCACTCGGCACCGTAGCTCAGTGAGTAGGGTGCCAGCCACTTACACCGAGGCTGGCGGGTTTGAACCTGGCCTAGGCCTGCTAAAATAATGCCATAGCCAGATGTTGTGGTGGGCACCTGTAGTCCCAGCTACTCGGGAGGCTGAGGCAAGAGAATCACTTAAGCCCAAGAGTTGGAGGTTGCTATGAGCTGTGATGCCACAGCACTCTACCCAGGTTGACATAGTGAGGTTCTATCAAAAAAAAAAAGAAGAAGAAATAATGACAGTATGTTGACCTGACGCTGATACATATCACCAAAACGCAACAGTAACCACAGCTATTATTTAACATTTGTATTACTAAAACTGTTTTTCAGGGAAGAGTCTTTTATCCTGACATTACTTAAAATTGAGGGCACATGGTGATAATAAGAAGCAGATGCTTCACAGATTTGCACCCCTCTTGCTGGTGTGAAGGGGACCTCTCCACGCCCGACCCCTGGAAGGCTTCTGCCTGGTGTTCTCACCCAGGACTCCAGACAAGGGAGGACCTGGCAGGGGCAGCCTAAGGTGTCTCCACGAAGACCTGACCAGAGAAAGAAAGAGGAGAGGGTACTAGGCAGACTTCTCACTGTTGAGGGGCTTCTCCATCAAGCCCCCACCCAGCTCTTTCATTAACAATGGCTCTTTCTTCCTAACGCCTTTTAGGGAGCGGAGGATTGGCAGTGAGGAAAAGCAGACTATTCCAAGGGATGTGACTTACCCAATGGCCTGCTCTTGTAAGTGGCAGAATCAGGATTAAACCCCAGATGACACTGCTCAGGAACAAGGTTTCAGTTACCTCCTGAAGGTGAGCACCATAGGAGACGGCCCAGAAAGGCCTGTGTACGGATACAGGAAAACACAGGAAGGGGCCCTCTGCTCTAAGCAGAACAAACCCACCTCTCGTGGGCTCGCTCCTGAATTCAACAAAGCAGCCCTTGAACACCAGCCCACTGCCAAGAAAGAGCTTTCACTGGACTCAAAATGACAAAGAAAGCTTCATCAGAGGGTTTCTGAGCTTGCTTTTTCTTTCTTCTTCTTCCTTTCTGCCTTCCTTTTCGTAATATTTCCCTTCCTTTCTTGCTCACTTTCTCAATCTCTCTCTCTCCCTTTCCTTCTTTTTTATTCTCTTACTTCCTTCTCAATATCTGTCTCTTGAGTGAAATTGCTAGAGCTATCATACTTAGTTCTGAAGAATTGTTAGCTTGGGACATTGCATATTACGCTTGCCTCCAAAGCGTTCATGGATTCCTTGTGTGTCCTCTTACTACTAAGCTTATTGGGAGCATCTTGTGTCTCTCTTTCTTCTCTCAGCTACATTTAAAAAAAAAAAAAATGATCATCTCGCTCTCTAGAAGGCCAGAATTTGACTGAGGTCTTGCTTACTGGTTAGGATTGATTAGTAATCATTTATAACCAGCAATCCACAACAGGTCTATGAGAAAGGGATTGTTATAATCCTTGCATACACGACAAGGAGACCAAAGCAAGAGAGAATGACAAATTAGTCCAAAACTTCTTAGCTTTTAAGCAACAGAGTTAGAATTCAACTCCAGAGGATCCGAATTCAGATTCCCTCCTCTGGCTTTTACTCTCTATTACCCAAGCCTACTCCTCAGGCATCCTCACCAGTGTGGTTGTATCTGTTACTAAACTAACACTCCATCCCCACCCTGGCAGGACCCTGCCCAACCTTATGGCCAGCACATGTCCGGATTGGTCGATGCTTGGACCTTATTTTATTGCTAAATATTTTGAAAATCAATTCTATATTGATGGATCCTTGGGTTGTTTCTCATTCTTTACCTCTACAAACAAGGAAACCTAGGAGTAAAAATGCTAAGTCTTAGATTATTTTATTAAAACCTATGGATTGCTCTAGAAAGTTGACTATATTTATTAATAAGCTATACTCATAAGCTAATGTAAGCTCACTTCCCTCACCAATACTTTGAATCATCAGATTTTTCAATTTTGCAGGTTCTTGGGTATAAAATGGTCTCCCCTTGCCTTTTTATTTGCATTTGATGATTACTAGTAAGGTAGAGGTTTTAAAATATGTTCATATCTTCATTGGCCATTTAGATTTACTCGTGTTTGAACTGCCGTTCCTAGTCTCTTTGCTAGTAGTTTTTTCCCTCTAAAGGTATTTTCTTTCTCTTCCTATAGTTTGGATGTGAATCCTTTGATTGTATCTGATATACATTCTCCCCACTGGTCCCCATCCCATCCCGCCTGTCTTCTGTCATATAGAGGTTTTCGATCCAATATAGTCAAATCTACAAATCTTTTTCTTCATACACACTTTTTGCTGCTTTAAAGAAAGTCTTCTCACTCTTGAGATAGTGAAGACATTCTAAATTTTGTTCTTATGGTTTTATAATTTTGTTTCTCATGTTTACTTTTGTGTGTAGTATGTATGAGGAAGGAATCCAATTTTTTTCTCCTTTGAAATTGTTCCGACACTTTTAACAAGTTGTTTTTTCCGCACTGATCTTCTAGCTCCACTTTCAGGAACATGTGTATACTGATCTATTGCTCAGTCTTCCGGGTATCTCATTGAGTTATTTTCCTATCCTCTGTTTTCTTTCAGTTTAATTCTCCAGCTTAAAAGTAATGCATGTCTGAACCTCATGTCTTCTATCTACTCATATACTTCCTGCTGTCCTGATGCCAAACATAAGCCTAAAAGTTGGGTAAGTGCCTGAGAGAGTTCTTCAGGAAGGTGGGCTAGAAGGTATTTGATCTCTTTGGTTTCCGAGTTGGAGATTCCACTTGCCTTGCTGAGGGATCCAGCTGTCTGGAGTGCATTCCTCTGCAGAAAAAGGAAGAAACAATTCTAAAATGGTGAATGAGAAGGAGCAAGTCCTGGGTTCTCCATCCACCCATATAGCCCCACTGCTAAAACCTACTCTGATACCTTCTGAGAGAATGTCGACGACTAATCGTCACTCTTACTCATTTAATTTGACCAAATATCCCAGTTTTTAATAATATAAGTATTTAAAGAAGACTGGGGAAAAATCAGTTCCAGAGCTTAAGGAATGAAGCAAATTTTAAAATCGCATTACTCTTTGTAAATGGTCATATCCATACCATGTGGCTATGATGATCAGTAGTTCATAGCACTTTGGACAGCTCTGTGTGTAGTTGTGATTTAGAGTCTGGCTCTGGGGAAAGGACCCCTCTAGCACAGTGACACACACTGTAAGGAAAGGATGTGAGGATGGATCCACATCCTACACACAATACCCTGAAGTAAAGAAGGGTAGAAAAGAAGGAGATTGCTCACAGCACGCGTGTGTTTGGCTGTGGCAGTTCTCTCTCCTCTGCCTCAGAATCGGGACTCAGCCCACAGGGCAGGGGGAAGGAGGACAGGCCAGAAACTGGTAGCTCATGGAACCCAGCTTTGGACCATCGCTCCAACCCAATCACAATGTGTTACAAATATGAGTCATTATTCTTAGTCGATATTAAGAAGATCGTAGACTGACAAAGTGCTTTCTGCCTCAAACCACCATCTTTATTTTTCTTATCCTATAAATCACAGAAAAGAGAGATTGTTTTTCATTCAAGAAAATGTGAGGCTATTTCTGATTTTAGTCTCTAATTTATATAATTAAGGCAATCACCTATAGACATAAGGATATTTACCTTTTAAAATGTAAATTCTCTCCTGCATCAGAGCTGGCATGGCTCTCCTGGTCTTCACCAAACAAAACAATTGTTTTTTAAAAGGAGAATAATCCAAGCTACCCATTCATTCAACACAAGAAGTTGAACAGAGGATGAAATGAGAACTCCACTTTCTTACTTACAGCTATATCAGAACCTCCCTGTAACATCGTCCTCTGGGTCCATGTCTAGGGATCACATTTTAGGGAAACTGGTGTTTTAACAAGATCGTTCCTCTTATTCTACTAACAAACCTCCTTGGACAGGGTCCAAGAACTAAAATACCATGCATTGTATTATGCAGAATAGCAGGTCATGTTTATGCAAGGTCCTGGTGTAATTGTTTATACATTTTTATTTCATTGTATTCTATTTCTTAACATGCAGACTTGACTGGCATGCTTACATCAACTGCTCAGTTTTTCTTGCTTTGTTGGGGTTGCGTATTTGAATAAAACTCTTTCTCCTGAAAGACATCCAGCTCCATGCCAGATCTATGGAATCTGTAGGTTTTCTTTCTGGGATATAAAACAAGACTTGGATTCAATTGGCCAACAAATGCATTTGCTAAATGAGGCTTTCCTCAAATGTCACTCATTCATTCAACAAGTATTTACTGAGCACCTCTTTGGCTCCCAGGCATTGTGTGTGTCTGTGAGTACAATCGTGAATGAGACAGAGGCACCGGGCCCCTGCCTGTGTGGTGGGGAAGGCTGGGAAATATCTAATTACACATTGTGCTAAGTGGAGGGAGGGAAAAACAGGATTCCCTGATAGAAAATAAAAATCATTTCCCGGCCTTTTGGCCAAGATCAAGTGTAGTATCTCATAGAAAATACTGCGGTGGAGAGGGCAGCTTCTTAGAATAGTTAAGACCTCCTGGCAGTCATTTAAGGCAAATCTGAAAATGAGGGAGACTCAGCCACCCAAAGGGATGAGAGGAGCATGCCCGTCTGGGGAAGAGCAGCAGATGTGAGGGTACCCTTGGGCCGTCTTCTCTTGCCATGTCCAGCTCTCCACCCTGGGCCAGCCTTTACAGGGCACGCCCGGTCCTTCTCCCCACCCCAAGAGGCCATTTGGTGCTTCTCCGTGGCCCTCTCCTCTACCACCTCCTCCACCACCCCACCCAGACTTACCCACTCCTGTGACTTACCACAGAGTCATCTGCTGGGTTATACCGTCCCCAGATGGTTCCTGGGGTTAAACCTGTCTCTCCAACAGGTTTTGTGAACCCACCGAGGACAGAAGGCATGCACCCCTTTTGTACCCTGAGCCACATCTGCTTGGTGCTGGAGCGGAACCCACGAGGACCGCATGGAAATGAGGTGCAGATCGCAGCCTAGCAGGCACCTGACCGGCCTTGGCTAAGCTGCTTTTCTTCTCTCCGCATCTGCTCACATGAGATGAAATGCAAATAGATAGGCCCCCATCTTTCTCTGTTCTATTTAGCATTTATATGACACCTTTCAGCACAGAGAAATGAGTAAGTGGAACCAGAAGTGGCTGTTCCATGTGCTCAATCCCCGGCTTTGCTGTGGCCAGGCATCTGGTCCCCACCTGCCCCCACAGCCTTGCTCCCCAAGGGGGCAGCTGCACCCCCACCGCCTCACTTTCAGCAGAGCCAGTCCCATGAAGCTGGAGCTGGGGCCGCTCTCTGTTGAAAGAAAGCATTGTCTGTGCTAAAGGGAGAACGCGGGTAGCACATTGCAAATCTGAGCTGGTCCGTGATAGATGAGCAATGAAAAGCCTTCTGACATCATTAAGGTGTTCCTGGACGTGCTGTCTGCTCCGGCCTGGCCCGCGAGCAGCCGTGTGAAGACAGCATGGCTTGCAGGGGACCAGAGCCTAGCTTCAGACTCACCACATCGGGTCATTCCAACACTGTGGGGTTTTTCTAGATTCTGCCAGTTGGGGACACAGGTATTTCGTAGAAACTGCTACACTGGCATTTCTGCAGACAGTCATAAAAGGTAGGGCAAACGCAAATGAGCTTGCCTTTTAACTGCCGGAGACACTCCCAGACTTTGAAGCAGTCCTCCAGCACCACTCCCTGCCCCACATTCTGGAATCCCTCCCCTCCCTAAGATCCCAGGACATTCCCATCTGGACATGCCCCTCTATGGAACCCACACCACATCCTCCTAGCTCCCTCCAGAGCCAGCACTGGCAGGGAGCTGGGGACGGACCTCTAGTTGGGTAGCAGGGCAGCTTATCTGCCATTTGGGAGATGAAATACATCTAGATTAGAAAGGGCATCTTAAGAAAAAAAAATGTATTTAATTATGCCTGGAGAACTAGAAACAACCCTTCACTCTTACCTACTGATGTTGTGGGATCAAACTGTGGGCCACAAAGGCAGCGGAGGCCTGGATTCATTTCCTCATGGCTCAGTCACCACCAATTTGCTTCCAGGGAGCCCAGTGGTCATTGGGGTAGGAGAGGGTACATACCGTCCCAACACCACCCTAGGCTGATTTGGCCTTTTTCATGGTAACAGGTCTTGCTCCCTGGGAGCCCAGCCTTTGCGGTGACCGAACATGAGCTTCAGGGTCAAGACTATACCCGCCCAAATCCTGGTTTTGTCTTTCACTAGCTGTGTGATCTTGAGCAAGTCACATAGCATCTTGTTTTCCTGTGGGGAAATGATGGTCCTTGTCACATAAAATATATATGGTGAGGACCAAATGATGGCAATAGTCAAATACTCAGCACAGCGTCTGACACTGAGAAGGGGTGCAGTGAATATTGATAACACTATTTGTTGCACACCTACTTAATATGTCACACACTGAATTATGTGCTTTATTTAATTCTGTAATTTAACCCTACAACAACTGTCAAAGGCAGGGCCTGTGCTTATAATCACTATTTTATGCTACTCACCTTAGTTCCCGAAGAGACATATTTTCATGTCAGTGGCTATTCCCACTTGGAATTTTCCCTTGAAAAATTGCTCCAGGATAGGTACTTCCTAAGGGGAAGCTTTCTCCATTACCAAGACAGGAGGGGAAATGTAAGGGCAAAGCCTGACCCACCATTACCAAGAAATCAAGTGTGGAAGTGAGTCATCTATCTCTCACCACTGGGCTAGACTTGGTGATGAATGGAGACATTTAAGATTAATACACTTTCTTGTTTCAGTTTTGAAAATTAAAGATCTTGGAAATACGAGCCCAGTGAGTAAAGAGTAAAGGGGTGGGTGGGTAGTAGAACAATATTCTCTTTCTAGATACCTGCTTTCAGAGATGCAATCCCCTTCCGCCAAAATGTGGAGAATTGCCTGTCCCTGACTAGGTCATCTTGCTTTCTTTTCTTTCCCCTCCTCGCCTCTGCAAGGACAGAGTGGTTATCACAGGTCCTCAGCACAGTTTCCAACTTACAAATGAGACGCTAGAACAATGGATTGTACTGGCACACAGCAACCGCGAGAGATAAGGGAAGAGCATGGGGGCCCAAACAGCTATTGTTGCTGCATTCTTTCCAAAGCATGAATGCACAGGCTGTGCCTGCCTGGGCCCTTGAGACTCTTGAGAAAGAAAAGACACCTCGGCTAGAGTCTTATTGAGGCCAAGCTTCGAGGAGCTCAGACCTACCCCTGCAACCTTACAACCTTAGCAGAACTAAAACTGCCTCACCCAGAGATAGGCTCTCAGACTCAGCCACTAAGCCCCACGTGTCACCACCAGAGGTAGGCTCCCCAAGTAAGCATGGCTGACATCTATCCAGCACTTTCAACTGTGATAAAAGTGCTTTTCAGACTTCCATTTAGATCTCAAAACAGATGCATTTTAAAAGGGATTCAATTTTCTGATTTGTAGGAATAAAAAAGCAGAAGCCAGGAGACCTTGAGAACCTCGCCCGCAATCAGACAGTTGGTGAGGGGCAGGGCCAGAAGCTGAGCCCAGGTCTTTGTGTTCCATCTAAGCCCATGATTGAGAATGGGGGAAAGAAAAGGGAAGCACCAGAAATGGGGCAAACACAGAGACAAAAGAAGAGGTGTAGTGTAAGAACTAAACTCGACTCCCAAACTTATGTGCTTCCTGGACGCCTGGGACAATGTGGCAGGCCTCACACTGCCTACCTGCAGTTCCCCTGCCCACTCGCTCCCCTGATCAGGTCCTCTAGCCAAACATCCCTCTTTGTCAAACAGGCCAGGTCCAGTCCCTGCTTAGACCTGAGTAGCAGGCTTCAGTTCCCCGTCAACCCAGGGAATGACTCAAATAAGCCAACCACATCCTCCCTGGGAATGAGGGGCCACCTCACTCTTTTGATACGACAAAGCTTGCCTTCTCCTGCTTGTTCACTCTGCTCCCAAGTGCAATGCACATGTGGCCCTGCATGGCATAGGGTGTCCTACTGGCTGTGAGTAAACTGAATAAACTACTGTGGGTCACATCTGTTCAGTACTAGGAGTTGCGTGGTCAGCCATGTCCATAACCCCTGGGCAGGAATTCCTCCCTCACCAATGAATAGAGAGGAAGTGCCTGGAGCAGAACAGAAGCAAAAAAGCAGAATGTGAAAGAAAGGAGGCAAACAGAGGTGGACCATCCACAGATCCGGCCACGGGGGTACCACCCACGTCAGGAGATTGTTCTTGGTTTAGAGAGCAGATCTAGAGACAGTTAACCTGAATTCCGATCATTTCCCTACCACCTTCTGGATGCAGGTTACTTAACCTCTGTGCCTTCACCCCTCATCAGTTATATGGGAATAGAAAATAGCAACCATCCATTCAGTGTGAGAGTTGAACAAAATATCCTTGTGGAGCCAGCTGGAAAAGGCCTAGCGTTCAGCCAATGCCAGCTGTCAGTAAGATCCTAAACCTTTAAGCTCTGGGATCGCTCTTCCTCCTGAATCTACCAAAGAACTCATTTGTCTTTCCTCCCCTGGCCAGCCAGCTAATATCTACCTGATTTCTGCAGCACTATTCTTAGAGTTATTACCTGCACTATTCCTAAGAAATGTCTCTCTAACTTGTATATACCTAGTTAACAACTTAGGGACCTAACCTGCCTGCTGCCAACAAAAGGCACTGGTTTCAAACACTCTAAAACTGCCACAGCCTTTACATGAGAAGGAACAATGGCAAAGTAATTCTTAGAATCTTTCATGTGAGTAGGAATCAGCAAACATGTTCTAAGGCCAGGGCAGAGTCTGCTGGGCATTAATGTTGCAATATCTAGTCCCCAGTGAGAGCTCACATTTATTGCGTGTTTGCTGTGGGGCAGGCACCCTCACAAGCATTTACATGGTTTCCCTCACTTCATTCCCACAGCAGCCCTTTCAGGCAGATACAAGCATTGCCCTAATCTTGCAGAAGAGGAAATCGAGGCACAAAGAGGTTCACCAACTAACTCAAGGTTTAGAAATTCTGTTTAATTGGTCTAGAGAAAAGGCTCAGCCAATGATCTATTTTCAAAGTCCTCCCAGTAGGGACTCAGGTGCTGCCAAGGTCAAGAACAACTTCCCTGAACCAACACACTGATTCTGTGATCCCCTAAGCACATAATGCCTTGCACTGTGAGCTGTTTCCTATAGGTGTTTGACATCTCCAGTTAGATTAAAGCTCCCAGGAGGGAAAAGGCTGAGCAGGAACAATGTCTAGTACTGTCCCTTCAGTACTAGCACCACTGGGTGCCCGAGCAGAGAGACACTCAGGAAACTTGAAGCTCACATACTTGGAATGTGCTCAGCAATGGTGAATTTCTGCTGTTCAAGGCGGGCACTATTTTAGGTGCTTTATATCCGTTTCTCCTTTCTTCTAAGAAGAGGGTGTTACATTATTGCTCCCATTTGATAGATGAGGATACAAAATTACAAGGAGGTTAAAGGTGCGCTCCTAGTAATGGCAGAGCTTTGAATCATACAGGCTGGCTCCAGAGCAGGGTCTGATCCCAAAGATACAGTGAAGATAAGGGAGAAGGAGAGGGGAGAGAAACCCTAAGCAGGAAGATAAAGCCAAATCGAGAATTCCGAGTTATACAATGAATACATTTGCTGCTCTTACCAATTACCACAGACGGGTGACTTAACAGAAATGTAGTGTCACTGTTCTGGAGGCTAGAAGTCTGTAGAGGGAAAAAAATACATATCTTTCCTTCCCATCTTAGGTTTCTGGGTGAAGCTCACAGCATGAACAAAAGACAGACTAACAAAGGGAAAGGCATAACACATTTATTTAATAGAAGTTTTACGTGGCATGGGAACCTCTGGAAATGAAGACCCAAAGAAACATGGAAACGTGTATTTTGATGCTAACTTGGAGGAAGATGTGACTAGATGTGGAGTGGTAAGATGGGACGAAGGGGGATGATCTGATGATAACAAAGTGGGGAACTCAGCAAAGCCCGGTAGTTGCGGATTCTCATCTGTGTCTCTGTGTCTTCAGAGATAAGGATGCTCCTTTCCTCCAGGGATAGGAAGGGCACCTCTCACAGGAGGGGCTTAGGAGCTTCTTCAGGGGAAGGTCAGAAAATGCTTTCAAGATTTTCTTTCCTGCTTCTGGGAAAAAGAGGGTAGGGAAAGTGAGAGTGGCCTTCCTGCTTTTGCTATATTTGGTGTTCAAAGATTTGTGCAATCTTTGAGGCCAGGCATGGTAGCTCACATCTATAATCCTAATACTCTGGGAGGCTGAGGCAGAAGGATGCCTTGAGCTCAGGAGTTCAAGAGCAGCAAAAAAGGCAAGATACCATCTCTACTAAAAATAGAAAATATTAGCTAGGCATTGTGGTAGGCACCCGTAGTCCCAGCTGCTCAGGAGGCTGAGGCAGAAGGATAGATTGAGCCCAAGAGTCTGAGGTTGCTGTGAGCTATGATGACACACCACAGCACTCCAGCCTGGACCACAGAGTGAGGCTCTGTCTCAAAAAAAAAAAAAAGGTTTGTGGAATCTTTGAGTTTTTTCTTCTGGCCTATAGAAGCATCACCCTGGTCTCTGTCTTTGCATCTCACGTGGTGTTCCCACTGTGTGCAGGTCTGTCCTCCCCCTTTTATCAGTGACATTGGATTACAGCCCACCCTAGAAACCTTATTTTAACTTGGTCACCTCTGTAAAGACCCTCTCTCCAAATCTAGTCACATTCTGAGGTACTAGAGATTAGAGCTTCCACACATGAACTTTGGGAGGACACGGGTCAACCCATAACACAAGTTGCGGCCCCCAGACATGTAGGTTAAGTCAGTGGTCTACCGAGTAGAAAAGACAGGACTCCTCAGACTTGGAGGTGCCAAGAGAACAGCCCCAGTCATTCAGCTGAGATGGGTCAAATTTCAACAGAGACCAGGGCAGGGAAGACCACGCTCAGCCTCCTCTGGCACTAAGAATGTGTGGGCCCCAGGTGATTGCCATGTTTTCCTGGCAATGCCTGGGTCCCTAGGTTACACAACTCTCTCATCAATGAAAACCAATAAGCTTTAAAAGAAAAAAAAAAAAAAAAACAAGAAAGAATAACATTGTGTTGTCCATGAAAAACCTCAAAAAAAGAATAACATTGTGTTGTCCATGAAAAACCTCAAAAAAAAAAAAAGAAAAGAAAAAAAGTCAACAAGTGCTGAGTCAGGAAATTCTCTCCTAATAGCTTTTGTTGGAAACATTGAACATTTCAACTTTATCTCTTCTTTTCTTTCAGACAGCTCCTCAGAGGTATTTAAGAGCAACAATACCATCATTCAGTCTTCTGGTTCCCAGAGGACTCCCTCTGAGCCATGGCCAAGTACACCCTCATAGTGCCAGAGCCGCTTGCACACCCGGGGAGTGGATTTCCTCCAGCCTTGTGAGTTGAGGGAGTTACATGTCTGATATGCCAGCGTCTCATTGCCATCTGCCCCCTAAAAAGGAGCACTTGGTTGATCCTCTCCCCTGTGTAGAGACTGATGCATCTTCTCTGGTTTCATCTGTGGCTGTGGACAAGAAATTCCAAGAACCTTTCTAAGGGGCCTTCTGATGCCACCTAAAGACTGACAGTAACCTCACATCATAGGACAAGAGCTCAGCTAAAGACCACCAGACCACTGGACCCTCACAGCAAAGAAAGACCCACTGCCCGACCTCAGCTTCCCTCATGCCTCAGTCATCCTTTTGAGGTCTCAGGCCACTCTGATGTCACCGTCTCCCTGTGCCAGCTGCCACCACATAAGACTGGGCTCCTGAGCACCCTTGTTGTTTCTTTGTTTCGGTGTCTCACTAAGGGAGGCGGCCACTTCCTTCTGAACCAAACAAACCAATAGGGAGTCAGAAGGGCTGGCCTGCTCTGTGCCTTTCCTCAGTGAAACCCCATCTTTCTGGTCAAAGCAGGGAAGAGCAGAGTTATAAGTAGCAAGGAAAACAGGCACATCCCCTCCTCACTCACAGGCACAGCCCACCCCTGAAAGGAGATTCCCAGACTCCCCTTTGGCCTTCAGTGAGCCTTAATCTGGCAAGAGCCATCCTTCCTACGACGTGGGTGGAATCGAGGAACCCATTGTTCTCTAGCTCATGCTGAAAAATCGTACGAACAGAACAAGAGAAAAGCAGCGCCAGGGGTGATCTTCAGCCACACGATCATCATGCTAAATAAATAATGCATCAATATAGGTTGATTGGGAAATGACATATTAACTGTCCAAACATCGTGAGGGCATTGTCCCCAGATATAAGCACGAAGGGAGAGGCTGAGCCAGTGACCCTTGCCCTTTCAGCATTAGTAGAAACCTTCGATGGCAACAGTGCAGCAAGAGTGGGGCCAACCATGCAGAAGACAGATTCAGAGCACAGTGCCTGCAGCGCCCAGCGACGAAAGAAGCCACCTGGAAGGGCTGGGGACACTGTGTTCTGGGCCTCACTCCTATGCAAAACTGAGAGTTTTCACATTTCTCACCTTGAACCATACAGATGCCCTCTTGATGGCCTGGAAGGTCAGTTTGAATTTAGGAATTTCGGTCTCCCTGGAACTAGAATCTGAGAGAGACTCCCCTCCCATCCTGGGCCCACTGCTTGGCCCAGCCCAGCAGCTGCCTGGACTCTCTTCCTACTCGGACTCTGTTGCACACCAGGTGGACCCGGGGCATGAGCGTGTGGCCAGCCAGGATGCACATCCAAGATCCACCCACAGCCCCTCAAAACTGCTGCCCACACCCATACTCAGGCCCTGAGCTGAGCGCAGGCCACCTCAGGTGGGCGGGTCCCAGGTCCGGGCAGGTTCTGAGAGGAGACACATTCTGGGAGTCGTGGGGCAGGAGAGGCACGGGCTTCAGGAGGACATGTCCCCTGACCCCCTGACCCCACAGGCTATCTGCTCTGTGGAATATAGGATGTTAGTGGAATTGCAGAGAGCGTCTCTCTCAGATGCAGCGGGCAGGGCAGGGACCACGCTTGGCTCTCCCTCATCTGGCCTGAGGGGGGCCTCTGAGAAAAGGGAGGCCAAATGCCATGGCCCGTCCCCCAAAGCCACCAGCTCACCACCCAGCAGTTCCCCTTCCTGTGAGTTTGAATCTTCTCCCAATGTAGACTCCATGGGATGGCAAGGTAAGGGTCAAAGCCACGTTTGGCCTCCCTGTGGAGGGGAACTGCTTGCTTTGGAATCTGTGACATGTTGTCCACTGTCCTCAGCTTTGGGGCTTTAGCCAAAAATCCAGAGACATCCTGTTCTGAGAGGTTATAGAACGGACACGTAGTCCTAACATGACAAGGATTTTCAGTTACGCAGGAGTGTTTCACACGCCCACATTTTAACACTCTGTCAGGATGCAGAGAGTGTGTGGTTCACATATGGGCAAATTTAAAAATTTAAAACTATCGTGCAGCAAGAATAAACTTAGGGAAATGTGTCTGCAGTGACAGGAAGGAGACACCAAATCCCTGCAGGGAAACTCCACGAAGACTGTGGAAGACAATGTCCATCTGGATCCACATTCACACCCAAAGAAAACGGCTCTAACTTTCATGAACTTCGGGATCTCTTTCAGCTGAAGGAGCAAGGTGCTGTCCTGAGGCCCTGCTGTCAGGAGGGCTGGGTTGGCAGCAGCTGTCCCCCACCCAGAGTCCCCTCATTTCATCTTAGAAGTGAGGTGAGAGGCAGCACCTCCTCTGCCCCATACCCAGCGGCAGCGCCCTGGGGACCACCGCGGGCTGCTGCCCTTGTCAGGCCCAACCCTGCTCTAGTCTCTGGCCATCAGGGAGCTGTGGAACTTTTGTCTTACACCATGGTGCAGAAGAGGGCATAGGGAAAACAGGAGTAATTTGGAATTGGGGACCTAGATTTAAGTTCCGATTTGGCTACTGATCAGTTGAAAGATTTTTAGAGTTCGGTGAATTTTCTGGGCTTCATCTAGAAAGTTTCTTCATATGTAAATTGGAGATACTAAAAATATCTGCTTGCATACCTTAAGGGCAAGCTGAATAAACTAACGGTGTCGTGAGGAAGCTATAAATTCTGAATTGTTAGTGCTATGAGATTTGGCTTTGAGTAGGGGCACTGAGATCTTTGTGGTTTAAGATTAGGTCTCTCTGAACCATGGCCCTGTCTATACTGGTGAACCAGATGATAACAATAATAAATTACAAAGACAACAACCTCTTGAGGGAGAAGTCTATAATTATAACAGTAATAATAGCCTAATATTTTTTGAGCATGCTTATGTGAAACCGGCTTTAACTAATCCCGACCAGGTGTTATGAAAGCCCTTATCACACCTAGGATCTACTGCTGCTTACCAGCCTGATGCAGGGCTGTCAGAGCTTGGATTTCTGAATGTATTCACCTCCCACTGGGACAATCGTCTGAGATCTTCCCAATGTGAGCCCACTTCTTGAGTTTAACTTACTCTCAAGATGTCATGTTATTCATGCGGATTGGGACTTTCTCCAAACAAAAGCACCAGGATCTGGCCTGGAGTTCACCCATCCCCATGTGGCCCAGGTGTTCACCCCTGCCCCCAGTGATCTCAGCACCACCTGGTCTGTGAGAACTGCGCTCTTTCCCCATGGTTCCAGTCGTCACTGTATAACAAATCATCCCTCATGGTTGTAGTTTCAAACATTTTGCTATCTTTCATGTGTTTAGGAGTCAGGAATTTGGGGTGGGATTAACTGAGTGGCTGTGGTTTGGGGGTTTCTCATATAGTCACAGCCACTTGGTGGTTGGAGCTGAAACAGCAGGGATACTGACAAGCTGAGGACAAGGTGGACATCTCTTCCTGCAGTCTCAGGCGTTCTCCATGTGTTTGTTGCACATGGATTAGTTGGGCTTCCTTTCAGCATGGCGATCTCAGAGCAGTCAGGCTGCCTTATATAGCAGCCCAGGACTCTGGCATGAATGCTTCAGTGAGCAAGGTAGAAATTGCAATACCCTTTATGATCTGGTCTTCAGAAGTCATAGAACATCATTTTTGCCATAGTCACAAATCTTTTGAGATACAAAGGGAGGGAACATAGACTCTACCTCTCTAGGAGAGGAATATTAAAGTTACAGTCTAAAATAAGTGTTTGGGATGAGGGATACTACGGTAGCCATCTTTGAAAAGTATACCCTGTCCTATCTACTGATAAATAAGTCAGACATAACCCCTTGGTTCTGTGAAAGCATCTCGTCCTAGTGTCCCCACTCTGCCCCATAGAGTGGGCTTAGTTTGTTCACTGTCTTATGAGAACCTTGGCTTCCCATTCTCTTTTCAGTTTCTCACTGAAACTCTAGCCCTGGCAGAGTCTGTGACAGCCCATCCCAGCCTGACCCAGTCCCTGATGCTGGCCACACTGACCACAAGGGACATGCTGTGGCCCTAATCTATACCTAGCAAACGCCACTGAAAGGAACCCCTGCCACTCCCACTTCTGGCCTTCTAGCACCTTCCTACAATGTTGATTCCAGCCCAAACTGGATTCATGTTCACTATATCATCTTGCAGTCGGCACGTTGCGCTGCTGGGCCTCGTAAGGGTCCCGTCTTCTGGCTGTCACTACCTGAGAGCTCCATGTTGCACTGGTCTTGGCGTCTCCACCCCTCCGAAGCTGACTTGGAGCTATTTCTTTGTCTCATTTGTATCACTCTGTTTATGACACTCCATCTCAGTCTTCCCAAAGCAGCTGGGTCAACCTCTAGAGTGTGCAGGACACTCCAAGGCACCAGCCAAGGTGGGACTCAGGTCTGCAATTTACTAGCAGTGTAAATTTGGACAAGTCACACAGTCCTCTGAGTTCTTACAGTAAGAGGGTGAGAGCACTTTGCTGTGTTGTGAGTATTTATCCTCAGGCTTGAGCAAGGTGTATATGAAAGTGAAGTGAAGACTGGAGCATGTAACATGTACCGTGTAACTATTATTATTACCATTGCCCCTAACAGTGCTTGTCTGTTCTCTCCCCCTGACTACAGGGACGCTATATCCTTCTTTCAAAATATGCCCATCCTCTCTTGGCCACCCTACTAAAAGTCCAAGAGATCATTAATTTATCTTTGTCTGTGGCACCTCTGTGGAGGGAGATTTGTACAGTGAATGCCATCCAGCCCCCCTTCCTCCCCATCACTCTTACAGGTATGCTGTGCACAGTCTCAGCCTCTTTGCAGACAACCTGTCAATGCCAAACTCTGATGGGATGATCTAAGGGGTGGGCCCCGGAGATCAGTCCCATACCCATGGAAACACCCAGGCTGGCTCCTTGGAGAAACAGAGAGGCCCACAGCAGGGCACCCCTCTGTGTGTTCACCCCATCCTGCACTCCTGGGAGGCAGGTGGGAACCGGGCTCAGGAGGAGAGGTCAAGGCTCCCAAGTGACAGCAGCCAGCTGTGTTTGATGAAAGAGGACAGCCCCGGACAGGCTTCTCATTCCTCTCCCACAAGACTCTCCCACACCACTCCAGGGACAAATTCCCAAGGATGTTGCATTTTCCGCCTGTCTGGACAAAGCCTGGCAGGAAGGAAACCTTTCAGCGGCTCCAGCTTGATGTTTCTGGGCTCTGAGCTTTTTTCCTTACTCTGATCTTTCCCACACAAGAAAAGGGGCTGCTGGCCCAGCTCTGACGATCTGGCCCGTTTGTGATGCAAAGCGGCTTACTTCTGACTGCAGAGGTGCCAACAGCGCCTGAGGGGGGCCGAGGGAGAAGAGGATAGAACTGTTTATCTTTTGAGAAGCCCAGAGGGCAGAAACAGTCAAAAGATTAGCCTGGACAGCTTCCCTGCCAGGGATGGGTGGCAGGATGGGAACCTGCCTCTCCATGCACCATGAATCAAGGTTTTAAAACTTTTACAGACATTTATCTTAACTCCTCAAAGTGGCTGTAGGGGAAGAAGAGTGAGTGACAGTTTAATCTTTCTTTCCTGGCTGATTTTTATTTCCTCCTCCTGAAAAATCCCCTCTTTCCCTGCCCCTGCCCCCCGCCCTGCCTAGAAAATCCATCTGGTGTCACCCAGGGCCAAGCAGTGGTCCATGGAAACAGCTGGAGACCGACACCACCAGCGTGGGGCTGGCAGACAGAGCCTTGGGAGAATCGTCCTAAACTGGAGCCACTTGGCTGACTTGGGGCAGTGGTGGGCGCACTGGAGTGGAGAGCACGGGGGTGGAGAAAGGCAAAGGGATCCAGGGCAAGTGAGCCGCCTGGAACGAGGGGAAGGGAATGCAGCTGGCAGAAATGGCCAAAGTACACAAGAAGAGAGAAAGGGGTGAGTCCGCCTTCCCTGGAAAGAAAAAGTAGGAGGAAGCAGGAGGAGAAGAAGAAAGTGCTGGAAATGAGAGGACAAAAACAAGAGGAAGGCTTGGCAGAGGACTCAAAAGGAGTCTGGAATGAAGAGAAGCCAGAGGACAATGAGGGAGAGATCTCCAAATTATAAATGAGTTGTGTCCTAGAAATTTTTTTTTATGATAGATAAGCTTAAAACTAAAAACACATCTTCATTCAACATGTTGACTCCGATGTTGATTAAGTTCCTAACTCGACCCCTAAAGGGGGGTGGACCTGCAGGATCCTGAGAGAGGGCACGTCCCTCAGGTTTGCACCCAGGAGCCTCTCTGGCCTCGACCTAGTCCAGACCACGCTGCGAAATCGAAATCTTGGGGCTCTCAAGCCTGTCTGCATGATTTCCGGTGAAATGTTTTCAAATTACGGCTGCCATATATCCTGCTTTGACTGGTTTTATCAGACTCTCTAGTGGAGGGACCCACACAGGGTTTTAAAACACGCCCAGGTGATTTTAATGTGCAGCCGGAGTCTAAAATCACTAATGCAACTTACACGGTAGTGTTCAGTTCTATGAGGGGGCAAATGGGCATTTTGCTTTTTGTGAATAATTGTTTCTAAGTGGAGAGATGTATAAGTTTTAACTCCAGCCACAAGCCAGCACCCGCCCCTGCCTCCTCCTCCCCATAGGCTACAAAGCTTATTTAGCTGGGGGGGGGGGGCGGCCACAAGCTGGTCAAGCTTCTCCCTCTTGAGTCCCTATGGGAGGTCCCCATTTGGTCCCCAGTGTGGGAAACTTGAGTGTTTGGAAGTCAGGGAGTTCTTATTTGAATCTGGTTAAAGCTGAAAACAAAATACATCGACAATAAACATCAGAGGGATGATGGGGGCTCTATAAGAAATGGCAGAACCTTCGAGTTAACAAATAAAAAAGACACATGCCTGGAAATGAAGTTGAAGTGTGGTTTAACAATTCCCTACTAGGAAATGTGCCGCGCCAAGACATCAGAAAGCTGGGTTTTGAAGCTGTGTTAGCTGGTGTTGGAGCTGCCAGACATAACGAGATCGTTCCAATCAAACAAATGCAGCCGTTTCTCCTGGAGAAAAGGGAAGGCAGAGGCTGAGGGCTAAAGCTCTGAGAAATTCGGCAATGTGTGGAGCCATTGAAGGGATTTCACCCGAACAGTCACTATCCGCACACCCACCCACGAGCTGGCCCCTGAAGGATCAGGTCCCGCTTCCTACAGAGCCCCTGGAGATGCCCACATGGAAAGCAGGGCGCTGCTTGCGAGCAACACCCCAGGAAACAATTGACAGCAACATGAAGCTTCATGAAGTCCTTAAAGCCAACAGGATAGAACAGGCCAGAGGGTGCAGCCAAAAACCTGTTGTTTCTTCATGTCTTCCAGCATCGCACAATATAAATTCCATCAAATAGTTGAATTATACAAGCCACAGCCTAGAAAGACTATGTAAATGGAGTTGGTGTTTGGCAGCAAAGCAGGCTCCCCTGAATTCCCTTCGAAAGAGACTCTCTGGCCAGCAAATAGGGGATTAGAGGTCCAGCTGAGGAGCCCATGCCTCTGCAGAGCAGGGTTGCTCCTGGTCCCTGCTGGTTTCTCCCACCATGAGGGCGGCCGTTCCAAGAGGGACAGCCAGTGTGGGAGAGGCCTGCATGCCACCTTCCTCCCTCAGTCCAATTAGGGACAGACCATGCCCAAAACATTTGAATTCCTTTGTAAGGCAAGATTCACAGTCATCAGGACTGGAGAATTGCACTTTACCCCAAAAAGAGCCAGGAAGAGCAAAGAGGATGATAGCCCAGCCAAGGCAGAACTGGGACATTTGCCCATAGCAACTCTCTGGGCAAAGCAGCAGCTCCAGGGACCCGGCCTCCTTGTTTCTCAGCAGCATGGGCTGCGGTTCCCATTCCGGGAAGTCCACCGGTCTCTGCCCAGATGCCACAGCTCCTGCAGCAACATCATTTGTCTGCCTCATGGCTCTGTCTTCCCATGCCTTCTGCCATCTCAATGGCTTCTGTCCCTCCCAGCATCTGCTTACTCATCCCTGCTCTGAGCCTTAGCTTCTAGAATCTCACATTCAAACATCATCACCATGACTGATTAGTTCAGGCCACTACCGCCCTGTATGGAGTTTTCTTACTGGACAGAAGCCTCACTGCATTCTCTTGCTGGCCTTTGAGTCAGTGCCATCCTCTGATCTAAACTCCTAAGTTCAGGATGGAACAGAGCTATTGTGCAAAATATGGCAACCCCTGTGTAAGGAATTCCCTGTGGCTTTGCTCAGGGAATTATGGGCAGACAAAACACCAAAACACCTACTTTGTCCAGCCTCCCTTCCCCTGCCACTCAGCTTCCCTTGCGCACATTTAGGATGGGAATACCCTGGACAGTACACTAAAGCTCACACAAGCCAGTCATGCACAGGAAAGTGACACATCACTAGAAGGAAAAGATGTCGAAGAGCTTTCTAACACCAAATGCCAAGGATTCTGGATTCACATATGATAAAGTTGAAAATTACTACGGTGAAGTTGAGTCAGGCTCAACAGAATAGACTCGTAGAGAATAATAGCGAACAGTTTTCAGGGGCTGGCTCTGGTTTAGGCTCTGACCCAGGAATTAAGCACTCAACTGGCGTGTTGACTACTACCCAAGTGACATTCTGACATCACGCGGGCACTATGGCAAAACTGTTTGTTGGCTGACCCCCAAGCACCCCCAACACTTACTCCCAGAACCACTTGTACGGGAGCTGAAAAAGACTGCCAACTTCCCTTGCAGACGCAGAGCCTGTGGCCCTGTTCTGGCCAATGAAATATAAAGGAAGTCATCTGGGAGTTTTGGAGAAAGTTCTTCCTTTTGGATGAAAAGGAGGAAGCAGCCATGGAACACAGACCCTTCCCCATGCATCCACTTGTTTTTGTCCTACACCACCCTTCCATCTTCTGCCTCCTGCTGGGAATGGAGACCTACTATCTGGAGAGACCAGAGCCATCACATAAGATGAGGTGACAAATATGAAGATGAAAATGGTCAGGAAGAGCCTGGGTCTCTAATAAGTCTGTTGAGCCACCAAACCAACACCAGCTGACCATCCAAATGGCTACAATATTATCATCATGATCACTGTCCTCATCGTACATAGGAGGAAACCAAGTGTGGATAAGCAATTGGTCCAGAGTGGATAAAAAATTGGTCTAAATCTCTCAGCTACAAAAGGGCTGAGTTCCAACCTGCTGATTCCAGCAGCCCAGCCACCATGCCATACTCCTCCCCAGCTGGACTACATTGACAAGTCCATGTTGGGAGGGGCACTTGGGGACTCTATCGTCCAGCTTCTTTCAATGAAGAGCCAAGGCCCACAGTGGTTAGTGCTGGGCCCAAATCTATTGTCTTCACCCTCCTGAAGTATTAAGACTGAATCCTGACACCCATCCTGTACTCTTTCACTACCCCCGGAGAAAAACAAGAAACTATAAATCCTGTCCGGTACCATAGTGGTTTCTACATTGCCTCAGCTAAGGATTTGTCATCTTGATGACTTTTGGACCTCTGACACGGCAGAAACCAAGACAGAAGGAAAAACGACAGTATTATATGTCAGGAAGTTACCATGTTGACCACATTACACTGCCGTGTATTTGGACTATATTAAGCAAGATATTTTATACCAGAATATGTTACCTGAGAAGGGACATTATTAGTGGCTTTTGCAATATTCACTCTAGGAGCCTGCAGCACAGCCCCCAGAGGGAGAACAGCATTGCATGTGGGAAGCAATGGCAGACGTCATCCCTGAGGCAATTTCAATTATTAAGCTGCTCAAAAAAAATAAGCTTTCAAACAAAACAAAACTCTCCAGTTTCCTAAGGATCCGAATAAAGGGAAGAGGTCTTTTTGCATTCAAATTTGTCACTTTTCCAAAATGTATTGGCCATGATGGAGAATTTGGTTTTGAAATATCTAAATATCTTTTTCTTCTACACTTTGGCTTCTTTTCAAGCATCTCTTAACTTTCCCAAAAAGCTGCCATCATCCTGTGATTGATGCACTTCTGGAGATTCAGCTGAACTTGTCTGTTCACATTATCCAGCTGTTCAGCCTGTGGTTTTCACTAATGGTCATTACATTTGATCATTCCCTCCCTGCCCCTAAACTTTCTGGCAGTGCTGAAGAAAAAAAATGTAGAATGCAACTGGTATTGAAAGCCTTGCAAATTTAGCAAAGTTTGGGATAGAAAAACATCTTACATTTGTAATAATATGAGATCCAGGAGAAAATCAGAAGACAATTTCTTCCACCCATAAATGCTGAGTACCCAGTGTGTGACCAGTTCTCTGCTCAGCACTCTAAATGCACTATTCCATTTAACAATGCTGTAAACTTAGTAGGTAAGTGCTACTATTATACTCAAATTTTTAAATTAGCAAATTAAGTCTTAGTGAGATAGAATATCTTCACCAATGCAAAATGAGGTAGAGAGCTTCAGGAAGCTTACAATCTAGATAGGGGGACATACACAGACTCCATCAAAGCAGAACATGTTCGATAGACAGAACTTTCAGGGCTCAGAGAAGGAAGAGACGCATTCGCACTCCTGGAGAAGATCGCATGTAATGGGGATTCTAAAAGATGAGTTAGATTGCAGCAAAAAGAAATGAAAGATAAGGTGATGCCGGTCCAGTAGAAGGAATGGCACGAGCAAAGGCGTGGCAGCAGAGAAATACAGAACCTGCTTGGAAATGGACAAGGATCCAGTTTAGTCAAAGCAGAGGGAGTGGGAGTAAAGGTGTGAAGACTGGTAAGGCAGGTCGTGTCCGGTCACGAGGTACCGAGGATGTCAATCTGAATCGGAAACTGATCAGAATCTTGAAGAGGAGCCACCAAAGCACCCAAGGGAGCCGAGAAACTCTTCCGAGGCTGTCTAAGGGGGAAAAGCGAGAGGCTGGCGGAGTCCAGGCAGCCGGCAACCACACCTTAGCCATGGCGGGAACACTGGGGATGGAAGGAAGATGGCACAGGCGAGGAACGTGGCGCAGAGACCTGGCAATGGGCACACGGGGAAATAAGGTGTGAAGAAATGATTCAGATGCTGCCGATGCCATCGATACGCATTCAGGCAAAGCTCAGTGTCTGGGAATAAACTGTCAAACAAAAAAATAGCACTGGGAAGAACTTCAAGTTTAAAATGACACCTCCCTGGCCTAATTCAACCTCTCCCAACTTCCCACTAAACATACATATGGCTACATATTTTTTAAAGTGAAATTCAAAATTAACACAAAAACAAAAACTGGAATTGCTAAAATGTGGAGAGCATTTCCACCAACCCTAAGACAGAGAAAGGCGTATTCAGAAAAGGACTGAGTAGCCAAGTGACAGTGGCCCTCCTGAAGCAGAGAAGCCCACACATGGCAAAGGAAGTAGGATGGCCGCTGGTCCTTCCCCATGTCTGCCCCGTATCAAAGGCCCAGGTTAGTGCCAAACAGAAACCTCTGTTGTGCGAGTGTTTCTTTCTCAGGTACCAGAGTAGGACTCCAATCACCTGTTCTCCACCTGTCCACTCCCACCAACTCCATCCCACAAATGTCTGTGGAGTGCCAGCAAGGAGCAGGAAGGGGGAAGGGGCCTGGCCTGACACTTTGCCTTCAGGGAGGGTGGCCCTCACATTGAAGCTACATAAGCAAGAAAAAGGATGGTAAGAAATCTCATAGCAGCACGTGCTGGGGTTGCGCATTCCACCAGCTCTCAGGTCCGAGTCAGAGAACCAAGCAGTAGGGTAAGAAAGTCACATTTTTGTACCTCAGTGCCACAAAATCTGTCTGTTGACAAATACTAAATCCAAAGGAGCTTGTCTAATCTCAGGATTGGTAAGTGGTGAGCTAAACAGGGGGCGTATGAACAAAAGTACCAAAACTCAGGAGAAAGGGAAGCATACCTGATAGGGCCAATGTAGGACCTGCCTAAATACAACATCCCATTAAAACGAATGTGTCAGTCCCTACCCCTCTGAACTTTTATATTCCCATCTACCATAACCCATGTGCTGACTTCCTTTGAATTCAGCTCACTCTTACGAGAGTAGACACTTGTCTAGAACCCCTTTCTGAACTTTTTAAACTTCTCTTTCCTTTTCCCCACTCCATCTCCTCTTCCCCTCTCCCTCCACCTCTGGGCCTCCTAAGCATTTGTATATAGCTCCTCCCTGAGCTTTCTTAAACTTCTTTTCCCTTTCCCTGCCCTGGGCAGAAAAATTTCGGTGTTCCGTACTTCCTAAATCAAGTACCAGTCACAGACTAACCCCGGTGAGTCAGACTCACCCGTCCAGTGCCTCATATGTGAGGATGCCCTCCTGTGGGCCTGGACCACTCTTTTCTGGCTGGTTAAAGGTCATACACAAAGGCCTGGTAACCTCCCTGACCCCAGCCACAGCCACCTTCTTCCTCCTCCTCCTTGTAAGTTCTCTTTACATCCTCACTTTAACCTTTAACTCCAGTTTCCAATATGAGGACCACTCATTCACGAATCCCCCCTTCTTCACCTTTAAGCTGCCTCTTAACTCACCTCAAGCTCTATCCTGACCTTAAGCCTAAATGCCTCATCTTTTTCTATAATACTCCTTGGCCTATCTATAAACTAGACAATGGCTCACAATGGCCTGAAAATGGCACCTTTGATCCTCACTAACCTTGACAATTACTGTCAGAGATTGGGCAAATGGTCGGAGATCCCCTACATCCAGGCTTTCCTCTTTCTCCAAAACATTCCTTCTTTGTGTCTGTCTTGTGAATCCTCTCAAGGATTCTTAGTGCTGGCCAAACCAGCCCTCCCTGGCCCCCTAAATCTCCATTGTCTTCCTTTGATCCAGCAGACAACCCTCCCCCTTCTGCCCCTCCCCAGTCCCCCTCAATTTCCTCCCTGCCCACAAAAATCCACCCTATTCCCCTCTCTCCACTGCCCACCACCTGACTGCCACCACATGTGGGTGAAAAAAAGATGGCATCCCTAGGGAGCAGAAAAGGAAAGATGGTGTCCCTGGGGGAGAGGAAAGGAGAGATGACAGAGCCAGGTGGGTAAGAAAACATGGCGGACCTGGGCAGGGAAGGAAAAATGGCAGACCCAATTTCCCCACCTCATACTAGACCTGGCCACACCTTTGTACCTTTCACTTCCAGACCACTACAATCTCTATACCCTCTCCATAAAGTTGTGGACCAAAAGATATCATTAGAGTTCATGTCCCCTTTTCTCTCTCAGACCTATCCCACAAAATACTCTCAAAAATTGAGATATCGAACCCAATCATATGATGTGACCTGGCATGATTTATATGTTATCCTCACCTCCATCCTATTAACATACATTTTATCTCTCAGTCTGCACTCAATATCCAAAAAGACTCCAAAAATCCCCCCCAGGGCCCTCAGACACCCCCCACCTCCCAAGAGATCTCATCAACCTGGCCTTCAAGGTCTTTAATAACCCAGAAGAGTCCTTTAAGTGTCAGTGCCTCTCAGAGCTTCAGTTATTGGCTTCTGCGATTAGACAAAACCTGGCTATTTCTCAAAACTCCTCTGGACAGTCTGAAAAAAGAAAATCTCCCCCAGGACCATGTTTTAAATGCAGTAGGCTGGTACACTGGACAAAGCAATGCCTGAATCCAAATCCTCCCTGCAAGCCATGCCAGCCTGTGGAGGTCCTCACTGGAAGTCTGACTTCTTGGGTCCTCCTTCTGAGGATCTGGTTCACAGCCTCTCCCAGGACCTGGCTGAATTTCCTGACCTCTTGGGCCTAGCTGCTAAAGAATGATGATCCTCGGAGATGCAGGACACTCCCTGGATGATGACGAGAACTGAACTCCTGTATTTTTACTAATGGAAGGTAAGCCAATCTCTTTAATAATAGACATGGGGGCTCCCTCCTCTACTCTGCCATCTTATAAAAGTCCTTTAAAACAAACAGATCTCGGTGGTGGGCATTGATGGTAATTTACTGTGCCCTCATACTACTCCACCCTTGTGGTGCTCACTCTCTGGACACTCTTTCTCACATTCATTCCTTACTATTCATGCAGCATCCCCCTACTAGATAGAGATATCCTTTCAAAATTACAAGCAACCCTGACAATTTCCACTAGCTTTTAAACACCTCCTTCTCAGTGGCCCTAAACTCTTCCTCTCTTCTCTCCCCATCAGGATGCTGGATGTGCCTCTCTCTATACCAATGGTTCTCAACCTTCCTAATGCCGTGGCCCTTTAATACAGTTCCTGTGGGTCACTTCTGTTCTATACCAAAATCTTTTCAATCTCATATCCGTACCTGACATATATAACTCCTCCATTGCAGTAGAAAATAACACAGCTCTGTTTGGGCCCATAACCATGAACTTTCCACCCCTAGCCTTCCCCAATTTAACCTGCTTCAATCTTCCTGGTACAGGAGACTCCATAGGCTTTATTAAAGCCTGACCTCTATTCTCTCAACTCAACTTTTTCTTTATCTGACTCCTTCTGTGCCCTCTGGGAATATTTTTCCTCTGCAGCCACTCTATCTATCGGTGTCTGCATGCTAACTATTCTGGTCTTTGCACCCATGTTTTCCTTATCTCTCCCCAAGTCTCTTTTGTAGATGACTCCTCCCTAACTCAGGCCCTGATGAATCCCCCTACTTACAGAAAAAAAGGAGATGTCATCCTTCCTATACTCCCCAGAGCAGGTATAGTGGCTGGAATTGGCACAGGCATTGCAGGTGTTAGTACATCAACTTACTTTTACCACCAACTCTCCCTAGAACTTAATGACAACAGGGAAAGAGTAGCAGATTCTTTAGTCACCCAACAATCCCAAATTAATTCTTTAGCTGCAGTGATCCTCCAAAATCACCAAGCCTTAGATTTAATTACAACAGAAAAAGGGGGCACATGTATTTTGGGGGGTGAAAAATATTGCTTCTTTGTTAACCAGTCAGGAATAATTATGGGCAAAGTAAAAGAACTCTGCAAATGAATCAGAGACAAACAGATCTTGAATCATCTAATTCCTGGCCTCCTTGGTTATTTCCCATTTTGGGGCCACTAATTATGATCTCTCTCATTCTCAGTTTTGGACCAGTATTTCTCTGCCTCATCTTCCAATTTATTGACCAGGCAGTCATCCGAAAAATAGCCACTCATATCCTTGCCCTACATAGATATCAACCAGTTCAGACTGAAGACCCAAGAGTGTTCCTGTAAACACCACTCCCTTACCCTTGCCATTTTCCTTATAGATAACCCATGCTGCCCCTCAACCTCCAAGAAGCAGTCAAAGAGACACCACACCCATCACCTCACCTCCTAATAATAGACTAAAAAGACTGAGATGACAGGGCCAAAGTAGGACCCGCCCAACTAGAACATCCTGCCCAGGAAGAAATGAATGCACTAATCCCAACCCCTTTAAACTTTTATTCCCATTCACTATAACCCACATCCTGACTGCCTTTTCAAACTCAGCTCACTTGCACCCAAGTGGAATAAAGGCCACATTGCCCATACAGAACCTGGACTCCATTTCCTTTTGTTCATGACTCAAAATAATTTCTCATTTTTGCTCCTTAACTTCAAAATATCCTGAAGATTAAGAAGAGAAATACAGCTTGTGACCATCCTGAGCAAAAGCAAGGATGATCTCTACTTTAAAAATAGAAAAGCTAGCTGAGTGTAATGGTGGGTGCCTGTAGTCTCAACTACTTGGGAGACCGAGGCAAGAGGATTGCTTGAACTTAGGAGTTTGAGACCAGCCTGAGCAAGAGCAAGACCCTGTTTCTAAAAGATAGCCAGGTGTCATGGTGTGTGCCTGTAGTCCTAGCCACTCAGGAGGCTAGGGGATTTCTTAAGCCCAAGAGTTTGAGGTTGCTGTGAGCTATGACACCACCACACTCTTGCACTCTACCCAGAGTGACAGAGTAAGACTGTCTCAAAAAGAAAGAAAGAAAAGAAAAGGAATACATCTTTAAAAATTATTTACTATCAGAAAAAGAGAAAACATTATGAAATGGTTGGATATCTTCAGTAGAATCTAAGAATACATGGCCTCTCGGAAGCAGGAGCAGGAAGCCAAAAAGCTAAACTGAAAGAACACAGAAAGATGAAAAGACAACACAACGGAATGTAAAGACAATAAACCCAGATGAAAAGGGAGCTGGGGGAGATAAGGCGGCTGAAATTACGATATGAGAAATAAAGTCAGCGCTGAGGGCAGGAAAATAGGCCCTGGGAAATCAAATCAGTAATGTGTGGAAGGAACTTGAAAAGCTCTCTCAGAATACAAAAGAAAGGGGGGCGGGGAGAATGCAGGGGGCCAACAATGTGTTAGTTTTTAAAAGCAAATGGGAAGATGATATATGTAGAAGACAAAGAAAGGAAATTCAATCTGCAAATAAGAGTCATTGCCAAAGACAGAACCCAAACCCAGCAGGACCAGAGCAATGATTACAGATTTCACTAGAAGTCAGTAGCTGTAAATTTCTCATACAAGCAATTTACTTAATTCTCTGTCTCAGGGTTTTTGTCTCTAAAAGGAGGTTTGAAAACAATATGTGGAAGGCTTTTAAGAATAGTAAAGTAGATTCTATATGTTTTGTGTTCAGCTTTCATACTGGTACATAGTAAATGTAAAGTAACATCAGTTGTCATTTATTTTTACTCTATAAATAGCTCATACAAGTTAATAAGCATGTACCAAAAGCACGAAGAGTTCATTCATGAAATAAAACTACGAATAGCACATAAGCATATAAAAAATACTCACTAGGAATCAAAGAAATCCAAATTAAAACAATGAGTTAAAACTTGTCCAATAACAAACTAGCTATGGATTTTCTTTCTTTCATGGTACCGCTCTCAGCCCTGAGAGGAATTTGCTGAACGGAGCTCTCTCCCACTTTGCTGGTGGGACTTTAAATTGAGTCAGCCTTACAGTTGATATTTATACATCAAGAAGGTTAAGCCACAATCCCTCGTACTCTTTCTTTCCAACTTGGACCCTGCAAAATGGCTCCTGCAAAGAAGGGTGGTGAGAAGAAGGGCAGGTCTACCATCAACGAGGTGGTGACTCGAGAATACACTATCGATATTCACAAGCGCATCCATGGAGTGGGCCTCAAGAAGTGTCCCCCTCGGGCACTCAAAGAGATCTGGAAATTTGCCATGAAAGAGATGGGAACTCCAGATGTGTGCATTGATACCAGGCTTAACAAAGCTGTCTGGGCCAAAGGCAGAAGGAATGTCCCAAACCGTATCTGTGTGTGGTTATCTAGAAAACGCAATGAAGATGAAGATTCACCAATCAAGCTCTGTACTTTGGTTACCTATGTACCTGTTACCACTTTCACAAATTTATAGACAGTCAACGTGGATAAAAACTAACTGGTGATTGTCAGACACATCAAATAGAATTATAAAATAATTTTTTAAAAAAGGTTGAAAGAGTTTATATTCTTGTTATAGACTGAAGTTTTGTGGTCCTCCATGTTAGAGCCCTAAGTGAGCCTCATTGAGAATGGACTTGGAGATGGTGTCTGGGAGAAGGGGGGAAAGGTTATGTGAGGTCATAAAGGTGGTGCCATATTTCTATTCAATGGAGCCTGGGGGCTTGTGAGACCATGTATACACCCAGAGCTCTCTCTCCACCATGTGGGGATATAGCAAGAAGGGGTCACCTGGAGGCCAGGAAGAGGGCCCCCTTCCAGTTGCCCTCTTGGAGCAGGATGACTTGATCTGGGGCTTCTAACCTCCAGAGCTGTGAAAAAATAAATTTCTTTTGTTTAAACCACCCAATCCATGGTACTTTGTTATGACGGCCCAAGAAAATGAATACAATTCTTTTACCAGAGAATCTCTATGTCGAAGAGTCTTTCCTAAGGAAATAATCAATGAGGTTGGTGAGGATTTGTGGATGTGGCCTGTAGCATTACTGGAGTGCTTAAGAACAACCTCAGTCTCTAACAATAGAAGATATTTGGAAAAATACAAAATTATATTATTGAGTCTTTTGCATCCATGAACACCAAGTTTTAAAGCTAGTTTAATGACATAGAAGAATGATAATTCTATAATACTAACATAAAAGTAGAAAAACCTAAATCAATATGATCCCTATTTTGTTAAATTATATAATTATCAAGTATATTTACATAGAAAAAAATAATAAAAGGCTGTACACCAAAAATATTAACAGGAGTATTACTTCTGATGATGGAATTATAAATAATTCTTTTCTTCTTTATTATTTTGAGATGTTGGAAATCTTCAACAATCATCCTGTATTATTTTTATAATCATAAAAGAAGTTTT
>NW_003852412.1:8740213-8746741 GCF_000181295.1 Otolemur garnettii
GAGTCTCCTGCCTCAGCCTCCCAAGTAGCTGGGACTACAGGCGCCCACCACAACACCCGGCCATTTTTTGGTTGCAGCCATCATTGTTGTTTGGTGGGCCCAGGCTGGGGATTCGAACCCACCACCTTAGGTGTATGTGGTTGGCGCCTTAGCCGCTTGAGCCACAGGCGCCGAGCCGATAATGTTCCTTTAATGGTAACGTCTGCATTATCTTATCCGTAATCCCCAAACAAATGTGCATAACTTCTGTATGTACCTAGGAGTTCTGTGACAGAGCTTAGCAAAATTCTTGCTTTGGTTTTAAGAAGAGTCTTTGGGAGTTCAACTGTTGAAAAAAAAAAGGAATTGAAGTAAACATGAGCATGTTCTTAAAAAGTACACTACAAAAGCCAGGCTCAGTGGCTCATGCCTGAAATCTGAGCACTCTGGGAGGGTGAGGCAGGTAAATTGCTTGAGTTCAAGACCAGCCTAAGCAAGAGCAAGGCCCCATCTCTACTAAAAATAGAAAACTAGCTGGGCATTGTGGGGAACATACAGCTACTCAGAAGGCTGAGGCAGGAGGATCACTTGAACTCAGAAGTTTGAGGTTGCTGTGAGTTATGATGCCAGGGCTCTCTAGCCTGGCGGCAATAGAGTGAGACTATCTCAAAAAAAAAAAAAAAAGAAAGAAAGAAAGAAAGAGAAAGAAAAATGCAACACAACTTTAATGAAAAGGAAAATATTTTGCGGAACAGAGAAGAAACTTGCTTGGTATTGTTCCAGAGGAACTAGAATCAAAAGATGGATCTAGAAGAATGAAGTTTAAATGCAGAACCTCGAGCTCAGCAATAAGAGGTCCCTTGAAAGCCCTCCGCCCCATGACTGGTCATGTTGAACAGGAAATACATTATCATGTGTTTAAAAGGAGGAGAAAGCTTTAAAGTTAATTTCTGCATTAACTTTAGACCAAATTGAAAGACAGACTAAATAATCTTTGTTTTTTTTTTTCAGTTTTTGGCTAGGGCTGGGTTTGAACCCACCTTCTCTGACATATAGGGCCAGAACCCTACTCCTTTGAGCCACAGGCGCTGCCCAACTAAATAATCTTTAAGACAAAATGACTATACAGTTTTTGGTTCAAGTTGAGGCATTTTACAGAAAAGAGGCCATATTAACACTTATACTGAGACAAGGGGCCTTCTGGTTAAACTGGAACGTGTGGTCATCCCATTCTCAGGTCTCTTCAAACTCTTTGGCACTAACAAAAGTTCTGTGTTCCTAAATCTTAAATATATAATCCATGTTTCAAGGGCTAAACACTCTTCTAGCACCTACATTTGACTGCTTAGTGGCTTATCGTAATGGTCAGGCACTCTGGTGTGTAACAACTCTTCTTTGAATGGTGGAGGATTAGGGGGAAGAAATGCTGAATTCCCCAATAATTGGCCCTTACAGAAAAGAAAGAAGTGAGCAATAGTTAATTGGAAGCCTACAAGGCATGTGGCACTGGCAACCCCAGAATTATTTTGAGCTGCAGTTAGCATACCTACATGATTACTACTTGGATATTTCAGTGCTTCCCAAATGTAGCTGGAATGTGTGGGTCTGGGTTTTTTTCCAGCTGGAAATGTTACAGAAACAGGAAGACTTCTACTTTAGTATGTCTTGTTGCATCCTGCCTCTGCTTGGCAGAAGCTCTGGTCTGACAGTCAAGTACATCACTCTGGCTGTGCTTTGGGTTCAACATAAGTAATTTAGGATGAACTATAACAACACCTGCACAGTCTCCCCAGCAACAAACAAGTCTGCCCTCAAGCTGACCTGGGTGGTTGTACTGTCTGCAGAGCCTTCAGGTGGAATCAGGTGATAAGGAAGAGGTAAAAGGTAAGCTCTTGTAGACACCCATTGATGTGATGGGACGTTAAGGGTCTCTGCCTCTTCTGAATATCTCCTCAATGATCTATAAAATGTACCGCTGGGCTAAGGCATCATGTTCCTATAATCTCCCTATGGAAATACCCGAGTGCTCTATCCTAGAAGACAGGAACAGATGAGTTATCAATAGTGTTTACATTCCTGCCATCAGATTGTAAAATCTCCCAGGGAATAGATTGTTTTTATCTCTTTGTGTGTCCTCGGGGCTTGGCAAAGAGTACGTGCTGAACACATGTTAGGAAGTAATGGTGGTGGTATAGTAGTGTTGATAGTGATGATTATAATGGCTATTTTTTTTTAAAAGGGAAGTTGTTGTTTATTATAAACAGCAACAGCAGGACTGCCAAGAGAAGTCAGGTGAATTTTGAGGGAGAAAGAAATCCTGTAATGACCTGGAGGTGCTATCAAAGGCAGACCCAGAAGGAGCCGTAGAGCACATAATTTTAAGCATCTGGAAGGTAGTGAGGGTTGTCTTAGTATATTCCTGCTATAATAAAACACCTTAGACTTGGTAAGTTATAAAGAACAGAAATTTATTTCTTATAGTTCTAGAGACTGGGAAGTCCACGGTCAGGATGCCAGCTTGCTGTGTCTGGTGAGGGACTTCCTGCTGTGTCTTCACAGGGCGGAAGGAGCTAATACTGTGTCCTTGTGTGATGAAGGCACAAAGAGGGACAAACAAACTCTCTTGAGCTCATTTATAAGGGCACTAATCTCATTCATAAAAGCAGAGCCCCCATGACCTAATTACCTCCTAAAAGTCCCACATCTTAGTATTATTGCATTCAGTTTTAAGTTTTGACACGGATTTGGGGAGGACACAAACATTCCAACCATAGCAAAGAGAAAGAGAAAGATTTAGAAGCTGGATAGAAGCTCTGAAACGGATTGAATAGAGCTAAAGACAAATCATGCCTGGTGCTGTGGGTTGGATAAGACTTGTTTGACCCCACCAAGTCTCACGTTGAAATTTGACCTCACTGTTGACCTGGTAGGAGGTATTGGGTCATGAGGGCAGATCCTTCGTGAATGGTGTGGTGCAATTCTTGAGGGAGTGAGTTCCCACTCTTAGTTTCACAAGAACTGGTTGTTTAGAAGAGCCTGGAGCCTCCCTCCCTTTGAGAATCTGGAACTTCCCTCCTCTTTTTTTGCGTCTTCTCTTACCTCGTCATCTCTGCACACACTGGCTCCCTCTCACCTTCTGCTGGGAGTGGAAACAGCCTGAAGCCCTCATGAGAAGCAAATGCTGACAACATCCTTCTTGTGCAGCTTGCAGACCTGTGAGCCAAATAAACCTCTTTTCTTTATAAATTACCCAGCCTCAGAAATTCCTTTAGAGAAACACTGAATGGACTAATTAAAACATCTGGTTAGAAATTTCGCCTTTAGGTTGAGAAACACAGAGAGGGAACAAAAGTGACCTGAGCAGAGAACCAGGTCCCACTCCTAAAAGCCAAGGATGAGCTCTTTCTAGAGAGTTTTCTGTGTCAATTAATGAGTGATTGACTTAAATTGCAAGGAACGAGTACGTATTCTATAGCATTCTTATTAAGCTCTGGCAATTGGGCAGGAGAAAACAAAACAGGCGGGTTATCTAAAAACAAAATGGTGAAAGCTTTAACTCTTTGTACCTTCAAGAAAGTCAGCACTTCTTGGGGTGGCTATGGCATCAATCTAGCATCAAGCTTCTCACCATAGTCAAAATCAGAAAAAGTATCCTATTAGTACGGGTCAGAAAAACTGAGCACAGTGACCCTTGCCCAGTTAAACCAGTCTCACCTCTGAAGCTTTCAGTACATCAGCCAATAAGACAACAACAACAAAAGCTCCTGGAATTAAGCCATGCTACTATTTGAGGATCAATGTCCATCCCTGACACCTTGGGAGCTGAGCTGATGAGGAGGAGAGAACCATAGTGACCAGACGGCTTTTATATGAGCATCACCCAGGGCAGGTGCATGCTGGGAAGATAGCAATATGTGAAGCACAGCTTCGTGTAAGCCAAAGTGGCTGGGTACCTCTGGGAGCTGAGGGCTGCTGCTGCTGCTACTGGCAGATGGATAAGGCTTCAGAAATAGGACTTACGCAGGTTCCTCTTTGGAAAGGCTGTGAGTTGCCTGGAAAATCCAGCCAACAAGGTGGGAATACCCGGGGTGACAGATGCTGTCTGCAGCCACAAATTGAAGAACAACCCCATGTGAGTGTCTACTGAGGAAAGCACGGTGCACCTCCTACCCAGACCAAAGACGATACCATCTACATGAGGGCGCCACTAGATAGTGAGTATCATTAAACATTGCTTTTTCCAAGAGTCAGGAGTCTTTGGCTCTAATCTGCACTTTGCCACTCATTTGCCTTGTGACTCTGAACAAGTTTTTTTCTCTTAATTTCCAGGCCTATGTCAATAAAATAATGATACTTTCCTTTCCGGCTCCAATTAAGGCTTGATCACAGGAGCAATGAATAAAATAAGGTCTATGAAAATTATGTAGAAACCGGAAAGTCGAATTCAAATGGATGGTATTTTATTATAATGCAACTGAAGACTGTTCTGTAAACGATATGTTCAAGGAGGCAAACTGCAAAATCCTTGCTAACATTCCTAAACCAAGAAGACAGTTTCACTATTTGCCTTCTAAATAGTGCCTAATACCATGAAAAG
The DNA here is from genome assembly GCF_000181295.1 of Otolemur garnettii. Taxonomy (NCBI): domain Eukaryota; kingdom Metazoa; phylum Chordata; class Mammalia; order Primates; family Galagidae; genus Otolemur; species Otolemur garnettii. Next base: position 8,744,790 of record NW_003852412.1, read on the forward strand.
AGCCTGTCAGTTTGCCTTCAACACGATCCCATTTATCACTTGAAAAGGCAGGTGATGTGGCTGGAATTGGTGGGACTCTACTCTGCGGATGTCCATCCCTACCTTCCCTCCCCAGTACTATAAATAGAAGCGGGCACAAGTAACTCCAGGCGCATGAACAGACAGTTAAAAGAGCCAGATCCTGTAAAAGAGCCAGATCCTGGTCTTAGCTCCTACCCTCTCACCCCAATGCGGCTACCCCAGAGTCATAGAGTCTTCTGTAACTTACATGATGTTTTCTTGTCATTATCAACATTTTTAGTCACTTCTATACCGCCTGTCATAATTAAATAGTGAAGAAAAAAGTTGGTAAACACTCATCGCTCCCAAAAAAATTAGCAGCTCCCCGAAGGCATGTGGGCAGCCTGCTTTGAAGCCTAACCAGTAGGCAGTGGTAGAAAGGCATTTGCTCCAGAATATGTGGGTTCTGCCTCTACAAAGACCAGCTGCTCCAGGCTATCCATTCTTGGCAGAATTTGCACTGAGTCCATAGCAGACATATTTTTGCTCTCAAAGCTTCCCTGGATTATCTTTTTAGCCTCTATCATATAGATCAAGAATCAGCTAAGTGGCTCTGAAATTTTGAGACTAACCAATACCACTTTTCAAAAGTTCTCAGAAAAATAAAATGGATTATGCAGAAAAATTTTGTAGATGGAAAATATTGCATGTACTGAGTTTGAAGCAATCCAGGACATTTTAATCCAGAAAGCAGATGGAATAAGAGCATTATAAATTACTGTAACTGCATTCTGCCAACTGCAAAGTAACTCTAACTCCAAATAGAACTTCTTCTCCCCAACTTGTTGATTGCACACATAGTTGTTTTTAATTTGCACTGGATGGAATTTGGCGAGTTGTCTGGGTTAGAATGATAGAATCTAAAGTTCTAGGGAACACCAAATCTGGCCAAACCTCTTCCAAGTACTGAACTTAAAATGCACATAAAGTGCAAAAAGGTTATTTATGGTGAAAAGTAATATTCATGCATACGTTACATAAGCCAATTAACAAAAACCATGCACACGGCAAGTTTTAAGGAACATCCTACAAAGAGGAAGTAAGTATGTTAAATACCGAACAGACGGACAAAAGCCTCTTATCAGCAGTCCTTTCTGGCCTTGGCATTCCCAATACAACTTCCAACCCGTCTCTTAGAGGTCTTGGCAGCTTCCCAGTGGAAGAATCTTGGCCTCTCGTTGTCAGAGTCAGAGCAGGTTTTAATTCTGACTTAGTGCTCTCCAGGCTATCAATTCAGGGCTCAGTAAGATTTGTACAAATTACCCTGACTGGAGTCAATCAACTCAGTCATATGAGAAGCTAGCCAGCTAGTTTAGGAAGGAGGAGAGAGAAGTTGACACAGACTTTTTGCTGAAGGGCAAATTATAATACAGAGACAGAGAATGTGGTGGCTTCTTGTTGAATATGTCCCTTCCCCATATTCCTGCAAGGTGCTCAGGCCTTGAGCCATTTTCTTGGCTGGACATGAGCAAGGATATGATATGACCAGCAGACTATTTTTAATCAAGGCAGCCTAGAAATCAGCCCCAGGGGACCTGTGCTGAAGCAACTTCACAGAAATCACTTCCCAATCCGCTGACCACTACGATTTCTGTATGGACAGGGAATCGTATTCAATATTCTAAGTTATGACTAGCTTGGGTTTTCAAAGCCACTTTGAAAACCTAATGACAAGCCACTTTAGAGTCTGGGTGATAAGAATGGAATGAAGATTTCTCCTGCATCTGCCGTCTGTCCTCCTACCTGCATAAACATAGGGTAGCACAGAGCTGCACATTCATGTTGAAATGGACAGAAATAATGAGGCATTGGCTGCATTCGTTCCTTCTCCCTCTCTCTCTCTCTCTCCCTCCCTCCTTCTCTCTCCCTCCCTCCTTCTCTCTCCCTCTCTC
>NW_003852412.1:8746806-8752710 GCF_000181295.1 Otolemur garnettii
TCTCTCTCTCTCTCCCTCCCTCCTTCTCTCTCCCTCTCTCCCCCTCCCTCCTTCTCTCTCTCTCTCTCCCCCCTTCTTTCTCTCTCTCTGACATCTAAGACATGTATACTCTTTTATCTTGGCCACAGAAACCTCTTCATATCCCCACCCATTCTCAGATCTAATGCCAGCTGCTACTCTCAGGTAGAAAGGCTCAGGCATCGACATCAAAAAATATGTTAATTTTGCATGAAAGTAGATCATGATGGCAGAAATTCCAAACTAAAGGCACCTGTTCATTATTTTTTGTTTGTTTGTTTGTTTGCCTGTTCATTATTTCAACAGACGTTTATGTGACAGTCTGAAGCAGGGTGGATGAGAAGAAGAGTGGGCAAATCTGCAGGAGTGCCCTGGGAAGGTGGCCTCTACTCCCCCAGCCACAGCCCCAGCCCAGAGGCGGACCTCAGAAGGAACTGGGGAGACAAAGCAGAGAAATGAAACTGGCTTCATTAGCTCAGGTGTACAAGAGGAGGTGAGAGGGACTGAAGTCCCAGTTCCTGTGAGCAGAGCTTCAGCCCTCACTCAGCCCTGCAGAGCCCTCGGAAAGGATGTCAGGACAATTCATCTGGAGTCCTAGGAATGAATTGCAGAAAGACGGTCCATTCATCCTAGAATCCATGTGCAAGTGCTCGGTCTGTACCAGGCAAGTATAAAGGTGTGGACTCACTTCCATTCATAAACCACAATAAATAATGTGCTGCAGCCACTTACAGAGCTCATGGAGGATGCATACTCAACGGCAGGGTTGGTCACGGCCGTCTGCCCTTCAGAACTCACCCAGTCTCTTGACAGCTGCTTCTAGAATGGGCGGGGATAGTTTGAGTTTCCAGGCAGCTGGCAGCTTCAGGCACCACAAAGGGCTTCCCTTTTGGAGATTTTTGGAGATTTTTCCCACCACGACAGACCCATGTGTGTAGTTAAAGGCATGGCAAGGGTGGCTACCATGGTAAAAGCAAGCAGCACACAGCAGAGGCAACACCCAGCGCTGATGATTTGTAAACTACATTTCCTACAAAGTTTCTGGGGGACAAAAGTGGGTGGCATTGTACAGCTCAGACATAACAACATGCACTTAGCTCAAAGGACGGTGGAGAGAAATGGCTAATAAAAATTATTACAAATCACTTCACACACATAAAGTGCTTTATAATAAACACTAATACTTTAATCCCACACTCCTTGTTTCCAGACTTTTAGTAAGAGTTGAGCTGAATGAGAAAAAGTAGCAAAATTTATATTGTCATTTTCTAGTTTTAAGCAGAGAGAGAGAGAGAGAGAGAAAGAAAGAACGAAAGAAAGAAAGAAAGAAAGAAAGAAAGAAAGAAAGAAAGAAAGAAAGAAAGAAAGAAAGAATCCATTTTTAAATTGCTGCTTATGTAACAGGAGCCTGTGAACTGCACCAGAAATTAATTGAAGGAAAAGTAACTGTAGGGGAATTGCTTGGAGCACTGCCAGAAGGGTTTTAACAGCTGGAAGTTGAAAAGTGATTAATTTTGACAGCAATAAAAGCCTCATGTTCATACATAATTATGCTTAGATTTGTGGGCTGCTGGAATTTTTTTCTATGCACTATTAACCTTTTGCTGTCCAAATTGGAATTTAGATACTTTAAATGAGGCCCAATTTTTAAATTAAATAATACTTTGCTTTCAATGGCTGGGACTCACTTCAAAACATGGAAAACTTTGGGGGAGAAACTGTAGAATACACAGGTAGTAAGTAGGTTCACACCCTCCTCAGAGTATGTTTGAAACTTAATGGGAATAAAGTTCTCTCGTTTTGCTCTATGCAGGACCAGCAGTGACAGTAAGAACAATAAAGGGCTTAGGGAAAAGGCCTTCAAAGCAAATAGAAAAAAGATACTGAAGTCGGGTGTTGTCAACTCTACAGTTCAGCTAAATTCATTGCAGGAAGAAATAGAGACAGGACTGTAAGAGGATATTTGCTATGGCCTGGATGTTCCCTCCGAAACTGAGGTTGAAACTGAATCCCCAATGTGGCAGTATTGAGGGTGGGACCTTTAAGAAGTGATTAGATCGTGAAGTCTCTGCCCTCATAAACAGATTAATCCATTTGCAGATTAATGGTTAATGGATTAATGCATTATCATGAGAGTGGGAATGGTGGCTTTATAAAAAGAGGAAGAAAGACCTGAGCTAGCACACTCAGCCCCCTCACAGCGTGAGGCCCTGCACCACCTCGGTACTCTGCAGGGTCCTCTCCTGCAAAGTGAAGACTCTCACCAGATGCAGCCCCTTGACCTTGAACTTCTCAGCCTCCAGAACGGTAAGAAATTAATTGTGTTTCTTATAAATTACCCAGTTTCAGATATCCTGTTATAAGCAACAGGAAATAGACTAAAACAGTATTATATGTAACACAACATTCAAAAATACTGCACAGATTAAGAAAGCAATGAATTAAACTGCCTTCCAGAACTGTGGCTAATTAGCTACAAAAGCTTAGACAAGTCCTTTAACTTCTCCACGATTTCTCTATTCCCTCATAGGAAGAGAGGGCTGGAGCAGATAATTCACACCCACCCTAATTATGTTAAATCACCAGCTTTTGGATGAGCCACATTCTGAAATGTTTCTCTTAGTCACCTTTACTATTCTTGTATCAACCAGTTTGACTAGATAGAGTGAAACTTTGGTAATACAAATATTTTCAAAATAATTGAAAATACTCAAAATGTAATAATAATAGCGGTTTATAAGACACTATTGTAAGAACCTTGTATATACTTGAGATATATATGCATATATACAGAGAGTGCAAAAATGTACACACATTTCCCTTTTTAAATGGGAAAAGCTGTATTAAAATTGTAATGCTCACGCTATGCTTGACTTCTGTACTTACAAGAGATACAAGATACAAGATAACCAACAGTATCAGTATATATGAGTATTACAATTTTAATAGAATTTTTCTTTTCTTCAAATGTGCATATTTTGGGCACCCTCTTTATTTATATTATGTCAACCATCACGACCATCCTATGAGATAGTATTGCTATCCTGTTATTACTCCTATGATTCTCATTCTCATTTTGTAGAAACTGAGACAATAGAGAGGTTGCCTGACTTCCCAAAGCTAATAGGCACCAAGTGAGAAAGTAAAGATTTGGAGAGTTCTAATGTCCTCTTGTCCCCAAGCAAATACCTGTAACGCGGATGCAGTTAATTTGTGTCATGAATGGTGAAATGGAAACAAGAACAATGAACCTGAACTGAAAAGAACTCAAAATTTAATCTTGGCTTTTCCCTTTTCGTATCACTACCTTGGATAATTCATCCATGTCCCCGTTCCAATTACCTCACTTGTGAAGTTCAGGAGTCATCTAAGTTAGTGCTTCTCAAGATATAGCAGCCAAATCAGTAGCAGCAATATTATGTGGGCACTTGGTAGTGATGTAAATTCTTGGCTTCAACTCAATTAAGTTCTTATAATAATTCTGGGTTGGGTCCCAGACCTGCCAAATTACAATTTCTGGGCATAGGGTCCAGCAGTTGACAAGGTCCCCTGTTGATCCTGATGCATGCAAAATTTGAGAACCACCGCCCAAAGGGATCACTAAATTACCTTCTGATTCTCACATTCTACCTTCCAACTCTGACTGTCCGGTTTCAGGTCACTGACTTTCAAACTGATGTGGTTTTGGTGTATTTAAATTCCCCTTCCCTGATTCATCTTGCCAAAGCACAGGATGCCTAATGTTGGCTGGAATGGTTGTTTCCTAGTCATCATCAAGCATTATGGAAGAACAATTACTGTGAATGTTTTATTACCTCACCAAAAGAACCAGATTGAATTCCACAGTTGGAGCCTAAACATAATCTAAAGTCTCAATCCAATGCCATGTCCCAGATGGGGGCTTCATAAATCCTTGTTGCTGCCTGAGGCAAATGACATCAGCGTCGCTTAGCAGCCTAGAGGAGTTGCTCCCATGTTCCCAACTGTGCCAAAATCAGGCCTACCTGTTTCCTCTGAGTCAAGAGGGAGTCAGCCCCAGATATAATGTTGGATTTGCCTCTTAATTCAGCACTCCCATTGCCACAGGCTTACTTGGCACATAAGCATAACTCACTTGAAGTCAGAAGCCTGGACACCCCACAAGGAATGATGCCAAGAGTATTCATGGTTATGAGAGGGCCAAATTTAAATGGGTCTTTGCCTTGTTCTCATCCAGTAATCAGCTGCTCACCAGTGATGACAAAGGAAGACCTCCAAGTTTCAGGGCCAACCATGGTATATAAATGGCCAATGCCTCCTACTTAACAAACCCTCCTGTAGAAACAGAATACCAGGTGACTGCATACCTTGATATGCTACACTATAAACAGCGGGAGAGCAAAATCTGGTATCTCTGCTTCCTTTGGATTTTTCATGACACTTCATTAACATAAACTGTTATTCATTGATTAATTTTCTTAAAAGATCCAAAGAGGCTGAAACACAAACTCCATCAGAGTTACAAAAATTTGGGGGGAAAAAAAAAAGAAACTTAGGAAGGAGTAATATATTGAAAGAAAAGATGGCCACATGAAGAAATATAAACGTGTTAGGGCCACAGTTATGAAGCAGGTGGAGTTTCACTCCTCAGAGCCAACTAAGCCTAAGACATGTGGAATAACTCTACTCTTTTGTTTTATGTGAGTGGAAAACCATAAACATTTATTCTAGACCATTCCAAAGACAAACAGTTTTACATTTGGTCATAATAAATATGAGAAGGGCTGAAAAAATTTTACAAACCATTGGGAAATTGGGAAATGGTTTGTAATTTCCAATCCAAGGTTTCTTAAATGACATGTCAGTAGAGACTTTATAGTCTTTTATTTAAAAAAAAAATTAGGCACAATTTTCCATCTCTGAATACATAACTGTAATGGCATCATAAAGAAGTCACACGAACATTTTGGACTATAGTGCACAACCTATAAGGCAGGTGCTGGCATTATCACCATTCTACTGATAGATAAACTAAGGAACAGACAGGCTAAGGCAGCCAAAGTTACAAAACTAGAAAGTGAAAAGATTAGAAGATGGTAGATTCAAACCCAAGTACTCTGTCTCCAGAGTTTATACTCCTGGATGGTCATATCACTCTTATTTATTCCATGTATCACTTGGGAATGCTTTTGGTGGCAAATAACAGAAAACCCAACTGAAAGTGACTTTAAAAATAGGAATTCATTTTTCTCAGCAGCAAATAAGGAGACAGACAATTGCTGGGGGATTCAGCTGCTCCCCAAGCCTCCAGGGACCTGGGTCTCTCCATCGTGCTTCTGTCCTCACGGCATGCTCACACTTGTCATCTCCTGGTCCCTGATCTTCCACCACTTTATACTCCAGAGAGATGAAAGGGCTAGGAAAAAAAAAACATGCCTTCTTGGGAAACTTTGTCTTTTCCATTTGGGACACTAAGCTGTCCTCACTGCATGTCCCTTTACATCTCATGAGTCAAAATGGGATCAAGTAACTATCCTTCTCCCTACTAAAGGCCAAGTGAAATGAGATAATCATGATGGGTTTTGACTAATCACAATTTGTATTTTGGAAATGGGAGGGGGCTGAAACCAAGGGGCCTCTACCCAGCTCTTGAATAAATTAGACTTCTTTTAGTGGGGAAGAAAAGTGTGCTAACAATAGACAGTCCTACCACATTCCCCTACTCTAGATTTTTGGTTGTTCTTCATTGTTCAATACCTGATTCTTTGAACTGTGGGGAGTCACTGAGCTAAGAAATGGAAATAAAGGTAAAAGACTGAGATATCACCTAACTCCAGTAAGATTAGCCCATATCACAAAATCCCAAAACCAGAGATGCTGGCGTGGATGTGGAGAAAAGAGAACACT
>NW_003852412.1:8752976-8782807 GCF_000181295.1 Otolemur garnettii
TGGAGACTTTACCTCCTTCATGTTCACATGGATGGAGCTGGAAAATATTCTTCTTAGCAAAGTATCACAAGAATGGAAGAAAAAGTATCCAATGTACACAACCCTATTATGAAACTAATTTATAGCTTTATATGAAAGCTATAACCTAATTATAGCCTAAGAATATGGGGACGGGGGAGGAAGAGGGGAGAGGAGGGGGATGGATAGGTGGAGGGAGGGTGATTGGAGGGATCACCTCTATGGTTTATCTTACAAGGGTACAAGTGAATCTTTCTTAAAGTAGAATATAAACATCTTAACACAATAACTAAGAAAATGACATAAAGACTATGTTGACCAGTTTGATGAAAATATTTCAAATTGTATATGAAATTTACTCATATGAAATTTACTCACACTCACACTGTACCCCATGATTGGATTAATTTACACAGCTATCATTTAATAAAAAAAAAAAAAGATAAAAGACATATCCTCCATATGACTGTGGATAATCATTGACAGGCTTCGTTTGAAAGAACTAATTACGTACTCAATTTTAAATAAAGAGGTGAAAGAATTTAAATCATATGTGGCCGAGTTGGCACATGTCTGTCACGAGAATCTAGGAGGCCTTACCTTGGCTATGAGTACTCAAGGCAGGTGAGAAAGAACAAGCCCCAAGGTAGTATCCTGAGACTAGAAAATGACAAAAGCAGAGTTATATTTAGTATTTTGGAGGCACACGGGGTTGGTTTATACCCATGTGTAATTATAGCACAATCTGCCACGGGGTATAGGTTAGGATCCTGCAAGGATAATGACTCAAACGTCACTGGCACATGTCTCGACCAGCTCCTGCTCCACGGTCCTGGGAGTCCCCATGGACTTCTCATGTGTGCACATAAACAAGCCCAACTCCTTGGGGCTGCCCTGCTTTGCATCACCCCCGCCCTTGGGGCTGCCCCGCTCTGCATAACCACAGCAGTGCTACACAATGGCCTGGAGGTGGGAGGGGCTCTTTGCTTTGTGTACCCACCATCCGAAGGTCTGGAAACAGTTCTGCTAAGGGCTTCTCTCTCCCTCGACCCAGACAGGCATCCATAGGGCAGGGTTGTGCACAGATTCAAGGGATACTGACTGTGATAAACTCGTCATCCCTCCTCTTCCCCAATCATTACAGCTGCTCGTTGCATCAAATCCTCTTGTCTGGCTCTTTCTTCCCTTAGGACAACTGACTAATCATCTCTGTCCTAGAAACTTATTCTCAGAAAATAACCAGACACATGGCCAAAAATATGCATAAGGAGTCAATTACAGGGCTCTTTATAATGGCCTTTTTTAAAGTTCTAAATGTTATCAGTAGGAGACGGGTTAAATTAATTACAGTACATTCATTTTGAAAAATAATACGCCTCCATTTGAAATGATAAGCTAGATCTATATTTATTATTAACATGAAAATATATTCATGACATATTGTTAAACTGGGGGAAAGTATGGTATCATTTTTGTAAAAATATAAACACAAGTACTCATGTGAATCCATGTTCGTTAATGTATGTACACTCACAAAGAAAATAGAAGTTATCTTTGGACATTGAGATAAAGATATTTTTGCTATCTTCTTTATATCTCTCTGAACAGCAAAACAGCAGGAATGTTTTTACAAGAAGCATGGTTGCTTTCATAATCTTTACAAAAGCCATATCCACTTTGAAATGTAATTATTTTAATAAAATAGGCTTTGGTAATTGTGGAGTGGTATAAAATCTCCATCTAGTGATATCATTCGATGTAAGGCAGGTCCGATCATTGACTGGAAACTCCTGGGTAATGGAGAAGAAAACAATCCCCAACAGAAAGCTGATTAGTACTGGACATCGCCAGGAAAATACCATGAGGCTGGCCAGCAGTGCGGCGCCCCAACACTGCTGCTCCTGGAAGCCCAAGAAATCAGTTTCTGGAAGAAAAAAGAAAGTACACAGCGCAAAGCAAAACATGGGCTGGCATATTTTGTGACTGCCTCTTTTGAGATTTTCAGCAAGGATTTCCAATGGATTTGTGAAAGCGCAAAGCTTAACAACACCTGGCATTTATGTCACACGCTTTTTTCTCTATTTATTTACCTTCCAAGATTTTTATAGAGTTTTATACTTCACAAAAGTGCTCATTGTGCATATGTTCAACCATAATAATCCTCTTTTTGATGATTCTTGGCTTTAATATCTTACTTGGAAATGCTATTCTACCCCCAAAGATACCAATTTTTTTTCCTTTGAGACAGTCTTGCTCTGTCACCCAGGCTGGAGTGCAGTGGCAAGACTTAACAGATCACTACAACCTTGAATTCCTGGGCTCAATCAATCCTCCGGCCTCAGCCTCTTGACTAGCTAGGAGTGCAGGTTTCTTCTGTTTTGTAAAGGTAGGGTCTTGCTATGTTGCCCAAGCTGATCTCAAACTCCTGGGCTTGAGCAATCCTCCCACTTTGACATCTGAAAGTGCTGGGAGAATGGGGTATAAAGCACAGTGCCTGGCCTCAGCTTTTGCAATTAAATCTGTCATTATTTATTCTGTGTGTGGTATATATGAGGTAGTGATTAAATGGTTTGTTCCAAGTGGTTGGTCATTTTTCTCAGCACCACTCATAGACGATCCAGTCATTTTCCACTGATTAGAAATAAAATCTTTACCATATATCAAAACAAAATAAATAGGCAAGGGCGCACACACACATACGCAACCTTGGGTAGGTCCTTCCATTGCTCAGTTTTATTCTCTTGCCTACCTATTCCTGAGCTGATACTATAAAATTACAATCATTACAGATCTAACATGTGTTTTATTTCCTTATAAGGCCCAGTTTCCCTCTTTACTCTTTCTTTTTCAAAAACATAGTCACTTTTCTTAAGCGATCATTCTTCTGAATAATTTAGAATTCCTTTGTCATATTCCAAATAAAATTCCACTAACAACGTTATTGGACTGATGTCAAATTTATAGATTAAGGAAAAAAAGAACTTACTCTTTCCAATGAGGAGCCTTCTCTTTAGTCTTCCATGAAGATGTTATAAATGTGTTTCTCGATATTGTTCCTGGCTGTTTCTTGGCAAGTTAGTGAAAAGGTGCTTTTCCTCGGCCCTCCCCGCCTCCCCCTTGTTTGGTCACATACAGGATGTTGAAATCTCCTTATCAGATTTGCTGTTGTAAGACAGGTTTGAGTATCTGTAGCTCTCTGGTGACGTTCCACTTCCCACAGGCTTTACTTCTGTGTGCTTGCAGTGGCGGCTTCCTCTGACCTCCGCTATCTGGTTTCTGGTTTCGGAGAACCAGTTTAATCATTCGAATTCCCAGCATGCCCTGTTCCCAGGGCTTTTCAAAATTTCCTATCACAGTGCTCACATCATAGATCAGGGTTTTCCAACCTTTTTTTTTTTTTAATCTCACAGCACACTTGAACCGATAGTCAAATTTTCAAGGCACACTTAAATTATGTTGATCAAAAAAGAGAGAGAGAGAGAATATATTTAGTGTGCTTTGCACTTCTTTCAAAAATAATTAATGGTCTTTAAAAATTTTGCGGCATACCTTAGATCCTCTCATGGCACAATGGTTGAAAATCACTGTCATAGACTATTACTCCCTGTATTAGTTTTCTTCTGCTGTATAACAAACTACTACAAACTTAGCAACTTAAAATAACATACGTTTGTGAGGCGGGAGGATCCTTAAGGCCACAAGTTCGAGACCAGCCTGAACAACATGGTGAAACTCTATCTGTACAAAAAATAAAAAATAGAAAAATGTGCCAGGCATTGTGGTACGTGCCTGTAGTTACAGCTACATGGGAAGCTAAGGCAGGAGAATTGCTTGAGCCCAGGAATTTGAGGTTCCTGTGAGCTATGATGACACCACTGTACTCTAGCCCTGGCAACAGACTGAGACCCTATCTGAAAAACAACAAAAAACATGTTTATGATCTCACAGTTTCATGCATCAGTAGTCTAAAAAATGGCAAAGCTGGGTCCTCTGCTCAGCAGGGCCTCACAGGGCTGAGATCAAAATGTCACTCAGGCTACATTTCTTTCTAGACCTCTGAGTCCTCTTCCAAGTTCATGGGGTTGTTGGCAGAATTTAATTTCTTGCGGCTATAGAACTGAGGTTCCTGCTTCCTTGCTGGCTTCCAGCCAAGGCTGCTCTCAGCTTCCAGAGGTCCCTGCAGTCCCTTGCTTGTGGCCCTCTCTCAGGTCAACCCAAGATATGGCAGCTCACTTCTTCATAGCCAGCAAAGAATCTCTTGTTACAATCCACTAGGACAGAGTCTTAGATAATGTAACATAATCTCAGAAGTGACATCCATCCCCTTCCCCATCCTCTACTGGCTAGAAGCAAGTGACAGTTTCCACCTGTGTTCAACAGAGGGGATTATTCAAGGGTGTGACCCAGTAGGGTCACCTTCAGGGTGAGTCCACTGCATTCACAGGCCTTGGAGCAGTGCCAGCAGACCACTACTTCCTGGTGACTATATTTCTGAAATTTGGGAGCTTGGCCTAGAGATGGCAGCCTAAGTGGGGACAAGAGGCAGGGGAACAGGTGGTGGCAGGAGAGACACATAGAAATATATTCTGCTTCCCTCACAGGACTACAAAGTGTTCTGCTTGATATGGACATCAGGGGTCCAATGACAGAGCCGAAGTCGAGCTAAGATGTAAGCTGAGAGCTATCCTGTTTATTCCCCGTCCTCCCCATCTGCCTTAGAATTATTGCCAGTTTCTTCACAATTCTGGAATTTGGTGGTTAGTCATTTTTCACTGTTGTGAGTTTTATCTTTTTTTGTTCAGTGTCTTTGCACGTATGTTAGTAAGAGATGAAGGACAGCTGCTAGCTTTGAACCAGAGATGCTTTGAACCAGAGTCTCGACCAAGCCAGTTTCGGGCAGTCTTCAGTTTCTGTCTTCTTGAGATGACACCACTGCCTGGTTTCTGGTTCTACTGAAGTAAGGGCGAGATTTAATACAACACATTTTACAAGAACTTTGTTGTTTCCTTTGTGATGTTTCAGAAAAACCAAAGAGACAGCTCTTCTATCTGGGGATATTAGAGACATACCTGTATGGTTGGTGGCCATCTCATGCTCACAATGACCTAATGACTTAGGTATAATTATCCCACTTTATGGAAGAAGAAATGGAGGTGTGGACTAACCAAGTAACTTTCCCAATGTCCCACAATCAGTAAGTGACAGAGTTTGGACTCAAATCATACTTCGCCTGACTCCAAAGCTCTTCCCTTATGTTATGCTTTTTGGGGGGGGGGAATATCTCCTGAAATAGCTGGAGGCATTTAATAATAACCAACATTCACAATTCAGTCTACAGCCTCACAACCCTGATGTAGTAATAAGCTACAACTTTCTAAAACAAGGCGTTTTCCATGATGAAAATGGACAACAATCTAGTTTCTATGATTATATCACACCACCATTGCCCCCACCAGTTTTAAAAGCTGGAAAATGAAGTAAGCAAAGGTAATTATTAAAGGATGCGTTGTCTCACATGTCCCTGAAGGAAGCCACACTAAGCAGGAAGTCACAGGTAGACTCCACTTCAGCACCTCTCACAAAAGCCTTTAGGGGAAACTGCAAGTGACTGGGGATGTCTCAGCTCAGGCTTCTATGACACAATGCCATAAACTGGATGGCATATAAATATTAAACATTTACTTTTCTGGTTTTAAAGGCTGTGAAGTCCAAGATCAAGCCACTGACAGATTTGGTGTCTGCTGAAGGCGCACTGCCTGGACACCTTCCCACTGTGTCCTCATATGATAGAAGGGGCAAATGGGTTATTTTATAAGGACACTCATCTCATTAATGAGGGCTCTGCCTTCATGACTTAATAGCCTCCCAAAAGGCTCCACCTCCTATTAAGGGACTGGGATTTCAACATATGAATGTGGTGGGGACACAGACCTTACCATAGCAGGGAGGACACAGTGCTCAAGTCAGAGGGCCTGGGTTACAATCCCAAGGCCGTGTGCCTGCTAGCTACCTCCATGGCAAGGTCATGTGTAAGGTTACCTGATTTTAACGTTGGTAAAGCGGGACACCATTGATGGAGGGGGATTTTTTACCAATCTTAGTTTATTATTTAAGCCATCTCCTGCCACAAGTAAAGGGATGGAAGACTGGTAATCATATGATAAAAGAAGGTGAGCTTAAGGTCCCATACACTTTCTCTGGTCCACAGGCAGAGTAATGGGTAATGGTCCAAACTGATGCTGTGGTCCCCAATGTCTGGGTAGTGGTCTAGGTTCTCTTTATTCATCTTCATAACCAATTGGAAGTGGATTCACGTAAGGGAATCCAATCCCAGGGAAAGGGCTTGGTCCTGATGCGAAGATGGGAGCAAGGGATGAACTCAAATCTTTGGTGTTCTCTGTGACAGGATTTCAAGTAGACATTCAGCATACTCACTCCCACCCTGGGAAGGGCGATGAAGAAGGTGAGGGCCATCCACATGTGAGCTGAGCCCTCCTCGTGGGCACCACTCAACACGGGCCACCCCAGCTGTGGGTGGGACCCCAAGTGTGGGCAGGACCCCGGCGGGACCCCACCCAACAGCCCAGAAAGCCTGAACGCAGCCGCCGCCATTTTTGACCTAGACTATGACCTCCAAAAATCCGGACTTATTTAAAACGCTGCAGGACACGGGACAAATTGTTAAAAATCGGGACTGTCCCGCCAAAAGCAGGAAGTCTGGTCACCTTAGCATATGATGGGCAGGGGGACTGTAACAGACACACATCCACACTGGGCTTGAGTTCTCAAATAGCAGGTGATACAGAAACTTAGGGAGAGGGCTTACAAAACAGGAGAGCACACTGCAAGTTCACAGGTGAAGTTATGGACCCCCCAGGTCTTCCTGTCCCCATGACAATATGCAGCTGCTGCTGACCACAAACCCATCCCCCGACTGCCAGAGCTACATACCTGCCTGCTAACTAGGTGCCAGGAACTGCTGGGACCAACCCAGGCATTCCGAAGTGTTTATAGATCATAAAAGGTCGATTTCTCATGCATAGGAGCCTCATTAGGCACCAGTCGTAGGCCTGCCCTGAGTCCATTCCTGCAGCAATCTTGGGCAAGCCACACAATCTTGCCAATTATTGGTTTCCTCTAATACAGTAGTTCTCAAATTGTGGTCCCCCAGCTGGCAACACGATACGGTATGGGAACTTCTCAGAAGTGCACATTCTTGGGCTCTACCCCAGCACTACTGAATCAGAAACTCTGGGTATGGAACCAAAGGATCTGTTTTAACAAGCCCTCCCGGTAATTGTGATGCATGCTAACGTGAGAACCATTGCTCTGATATCTCCTAGATAATGTGAAAATTTCCTTGGTTTACATAATAGGGTAGATGATTTTTCCCAACCAAGAGTTGCTGGAATGACAGGAGTAAAACTGTAACCTTCAATAGAAAGGAAAAGGCCTGTGGTTTGGCTCCTGCACCAGCAGTAGGAACTTTTTTTCTGTATTCTAGAAAAATTTTGAATGAGCACCTGCCACCAGGGCTACCTGCTCAGATTAGGGACACTCCCAGACTCATAAGCTCTCAGCTAAAGGTGACCCCACCTCCTGTGCCCACCTTCACAGCAGACTCAGGGACTCAGAGCTCCATTTCCATCGAAATACCTCCCACTCCATATCTCAGCTTCTGCCAGTGCTGGCCTAATTAAAGAGTTACCAGCTTTTCATCTCTATTGCCTTTGTGCACTTAATACCCCTGTGGCAGCTTCTAGCCACTCAGCTATTCCAAGGTGGTCTGAATGATCTTCCCAGGTAGCAGTAATTGTTTTGGTTAATCACCGTTGCATGGGATTTGAATGGTCTACCTTGGCCCTATTTTTCCCACATGCCCTATTATTTTTTACACTGAGTTTTGCAGACTCTGAAATTTTCTGGAAAGCATTATTTTGTGTTATAGCAAAAATGCCTGTATATGTAAAGCATCTGGCACATAGGAAGGAGTCGGGACTTCTTATTAGTTCATGTCTACCATACCTCGTCCTGGAAATGCTGACAACAACAACAACAAAAACAAGCCAAGAAAACTCTGCATTGACAATGGCAGTGCAATTGCAAAGGATCACACCCTCATGTACAGGGTGCCCATAAAGTCGGTGTGCAAACGATTTTAAATTGCGCACGCACTTTATGGACACCCTGTATAGCAGGTTTTGAAGGAAGGGTGAGTTGTTACTCTCTTTTGCCAATAGGTTTAATGGCATCCGTTTGAAGAGATTCCCCTTGTTTTCTTTTCTATCTTTTTTTCCATTTGGAGTAGCTTTTTCTATGGAGATATTTTGTCCACTTCTGTGTACTTCAGTCCTTAATAATATTCAGCCTCTTTCTTTGTGACTTTAGAAAATCAGACCCTATTCTTCCAGAAAAATAGCCAGATGGAAAGTAATTATCTTGGCTGTAATTCTCTGATGTTTACAGAGTATGGCACACAGACTTGAAATCTCCGATCACCTTTGCTGGAATAAACCAGTTGGGCCTCCTCACCTGACATGAATGCAAATTGAAGTCAGGCCCTGAACGCCAGCCAGCTGTCCTGGCTCCCGGTTCAACATTCTGTCTCTTGATGTTTACTCTCTAGTCATGTCCTGCCTCATAAGGTCACTTCTACGGTGTTTCCTCAAACCTGGGGTTACAAACTTGGGGTCTGTAGGTCAAATTCAGTCCACTAACATGGTTTGTTTGCCCATGCAGTCCCTTCAAACTTGGCACATTTCACATTGAAAAGTTTTTTAGCTTCCTCTGAAAATTCTGAACACCTGGCACCACTGAGCCACTCTTCCCATATGGTAACAATCAGCCAGACTAAAGAGCTCCTTCCCTGTTAGCCAGGATGAGCTCACTCAAAATTGCCACATTCTCGACCATTCCCCATCACAGACTAGGTGGCTTAAACAACATGAGTTTATTTTCTTAAAATTCTGGAGGCTAAAAGTTCAAGATCAAGGTGGCAGCAGAGTTGGCTTGTAGTTGGCCACCTTCTCCCTGTGTCTTCCTGTGGGCTTTCTACTGTGTGTATCTCTGTCCAAATTCCCTCCTCTTGCAAGGGTGTCAGTTATACTGGATTGGAGCCTATGCTAAAGACCTCTTAATTACCTCTTTGAAGAGCCTACCTCCAAACACAGTACCTTCTGAGGTACTGAGGGTCAGGACTTCGACACAGAAACTTGCAAGGGGGAGGGAATGCAACTCAATTCCTACCAAATCCTTTCTCCTTTGTATTACCTGCTTCATCCCAAAGGCATTTGATTCTGCAACTGTGACAAATAACGGCAAATCTTGGTTTGTTACTTAACTTGCACAGAGTTGTGTCTGATTTCATCAGAGAGTTCCCATATAAAGTGCCTTAATAATGAAATCCATAAAGTACACTTACAAGAGACATAAGATTTTAAAGACCGAACCTCAGAAACTATCTCTCCCAGTGGTTTTCAAATCATGTGAACTCGTAGCACCTTCTAACAAAAGTTAAAAAGGAGCTGATATATAAAATGGGTAAACCTCACTCTTATTCTCCAAAGTGACTCCTAAGGGAACACCAGAGAATACCTGGCCTCGCTGTGTCAAACATGATTTGGAAACCACTGATCTAATCCAAATTCTTCAGTTTGTATGTGAGAAATAGAGGGCCCATCCGCATCCCCAAGGCCACAGAGGGCTGAGAGCAGGGCTGATCCCGTCTCTGCCTCCTGTGGCTCCAACAAGGCATGACATCCATGGATCTCGATAAGGATGATGGAATAATATGATCAGGACTGGGAAATCCATATAGTTTATTGGTGGAAGGAGCAGCCTGGGTCCAGGCTAGGAGTCAGGAAGCCCAGGCTCTAACCATGTGTGGTCAGTGCTGGCTGTATACCCCTAAGACAAAGGGCTTGTCACTTCTGTTCTTTCTGTATAACACAAAAGGATTCAGCTCTATGGGCTCCAATGTCCCTTCCAATGTCAAAATACTAGGATCCCAGAATGTCACACTCCTGGTAATTCTCCTCATTTGACTTTTGGTCTATTGGTACAAAAGGACCCATGATAACTTCTTGCCCCCAGAGGCATATGTACCAGAAGCGGGCAGGCTCTCCCTCCCCACACAGATCTCCCCCAAGACATTCTCAGGCCCTGCCTGCTGCCCTGAGAGCTACCTTTACATCCACACTCCAGCTTGCTACCACAGACAAGAAAAAACAAAGAATGAAAACAACCTTTTCCAAAAGAGGGTAATCCACCCTTCTCAATAATATGAACTGGGCATCTTGCACCACAGGAAAAGTGGAAGTGGAAGGGTGGGAGGAATCGCTCTGCTATTGGGAACCTGTAATTATAGAACTCCAAAGTAGAAATGGCAGGAATTTCTCCACCAACCAATGTGACAATGAGTTTATTGCTTTATGAGGTTGCCTGCCATGAACTGTACATTGCTTACCAGTAGTTATTAACAGTATCTCATTTGGGGGCAAAATTTATGGACTCAGACACCCAAATTTCAGCTACCACCAACACCTATGTTCTCGTCCTCTCAGGGACATACAGCCAGTTAACTGCATTTTCAGTTAGCTGGACCCAGAGGACTACCCATGGAATGTAAGCCAGTGGTAGTTGTTAAGTGTCTCTTCCAGGCTTGGTCCATAAAAACCTCCTCCTTGCACTTTCTTCATCTGCCAGTTGAATGGAAATGACTTTACTGACAGGGAAGAGGGCAAGGTCCAAGAGCCTAAATCCCTGGATGAAGGGGAGGCAGCAAGACCCAGGGCAGGAGGACCAACACGAGTCATAGGTGCCTGCCCTGGGCCAAGGAGGCTTCAAGGCAGTGAGAGCACCATTCTTAAAGGAGCAAATCTAGCTAAAAGTGGCTCCTCCAAGCTGGAAGAGGCTGGACAAGTTAAGGATTCTATGAACATTATTAATGGTCAATGAATATCTTCATGAATACCTTTGAACACAAGTCTAAGACTTTCACAGGTGTCCAACCTTTTGACTTCCCTGCACCATACTGGAAGAAAAAGAGTTGTCTTGGGCCACACATTAAATACACAAATACTAATGAAGGCTGATTAGCAAAAACAAACAAAAAAGGTCCATGAATAATTTTCGTGGTATCCGCCACTACAGACAGGTAAGCAAAAACGTCTTCACATAATTCACATGTGGCCCGTGGGCCATGAGTTGGATGACTCCCATGTTGTTTCCATTTACCTGTTGGGCCAGGTATTCAGAAGACCTAAAATAATTAAGCCAGATGCTGTGCAGTCAATGCTTTCCAACTACAGTCACCAAGAGTATGTTGTTTTCCTGTGTTGACCAAAAATTCCAAAATACTAGCACAGCCCTTCTTCCCAGGCAAACTCAGTCTTTGAACATCTTAGAAGACGGCCCCAGACCGCCAAGGTGCTCCTGACAGCCTGTGGTTATTCCTTCACTTGATGTTTTGCCAGAGGAATCTCCCTCCTTAATGGAATCAGAGCCTGGAACTTTATCAAATAGCAATCCTGGTGATAAAGGTCGTAAGAGGCAGAGTCAGAATATATTGTCAGGGGGAAATATTTAGTGGGGAGATAAAAAATTTAATGAATTAAAAATTTTGTATTTTTCTCAGCAGAAGCAGGTATTTAATAACTCTAAAGTGTCAAGTGTGGGAATTAAAGTAATCTTTAATAGAGAGTGCACACATAAAGTGTATAATTGCATGTGTAACTTGAGAAATATTTATGTGTTATTTCAGCCTGGGGCTTTGCATTTTAAGTGGGAGACAGGAAAACAGGAAGGCATACACCTCAACCCAAGTTATTTAAGGCCCTTGAAGGAAGATTAAAGGAGTTCAGATGGGTTTATTTTGGTGATGAGAGACCTAAGGGAGGACTACATAGCTGTTTTCAAATATTTTCAAACATTTGAAATGTTAGTCCCGGGATATAGATCTACTGAACTCAGCCCCTGGCCCTTCCCAGCTCAGAACCCATGAACCCCTGTGCTGGCTGAGCACTGCTGTGTTAAGTGGGAAGTGGAGTCATAAGCTCCTCCATCCTCCCCAGGAGCTTTCTCCTGGGATCTCCAACATTGCTGACTCCTTAGACCATCCTACCCAATTAGTCTAATGCCCCGCTAAGCTGCTCTGCTATGCTCCTGCCCCAGCCCCACTGTGGCTACCCACCTGACACTTCTGGACAGCTGTCCAGTGGGCCTCCCTTCCCTCCTGTAGCTGCTCCATCCTCACTCCTGCATCCCTATTCCTCACTACCCCGGAACTCGCATCCAAAACACAAATTTAATGGTGTCACTACCCGAATAAATACCTGCAGTGGACTTTCTGCAGGTTTAAAGTGTTTCATAATAAATAGTACTCTGTTTGTTGTTTATTTATGTTAGAGACAGAGTCTGCTATGTCACCCAGCTAGAGTGTAGTGATGCCATCATAGCTCACTGCAGCCTTGAACTCCCAGGCTCAAGTAATCTTCCTGCCTCAGCCTCCCAAAGCACTGGGATTACAGGTGTGAGCCACTTGTGCCCAGTCAATATTTCTAAAATATCTGCCTGGGCTCCTTTTTGCATGTAGTCTTCTTAGCATTGTTCCCCAGCCCCTTTCCAATCTGGCTCCTCCAACCTCTCCCCTCTCTGCCCCGAGTTGCCCCCACTGAACATTCCACTTGGGCCATGTTAGACACTCAGAGTTTCTTGAACGTCCTCGAACTTCCCTCTCTGTCTCCTTGGAAATCCCTAAGCACATTCTTGACTCCCCCATGGGGAAGAATCTGAGTCATCCTCCCCAACCCTGGTCAGAACTCAGCTCTCTTATGCCTTCCCTGCCTAGGCAGGACTGTGGACCACCACCTCTGGTTCCCACAGGGCTTGGTCCTCAAACAGCACTTGTCGCATTCTCTAAGCATTTGTATACACTTTTGTCTTTCTCATCAGACTGTCAACTTCTTAAAAATAGGAACCACACCTTATTTATTTGGAGTTTTCTCTATACTTAGCACCGTATCTGCTATTTAGTGCACGTTTCGTCATTGCTTGTTGAATGAAAAAAATAAGCTCCCAGTTCAAAGATTCTCTTTCTAGTTTACCTAACATGACCAGCCCATCTGGGAGCTAGAAGGTTCAGCTCGGAGCAAGAGGCAGGAGCCTGCGAGGGGGTTAAGAGGCAGCGCGCTACAGCTGCCCACAGTGGCTCCAGCTAAGCATATTGTTAAGTTCCAGGCTCTGGATCAAGGCTAGCAGCTTCAAGGCTTGTCCAAGTGTCATAACTGGAGCAAAACTCCTTCATCAGCCAGTCTGGCCACACCACAAGCACATGTGCCAGGAACTGAGGCTGGCTAGTGCTTTTCAGGCACCACCCCTGGATTCGTCCTCAGGCAGCTGCCACTTGTGGACAGCAAATGTGCAACAGGCAGGCGGCGGGAGAGGAGGGCCAGCGAGGGGAGGGCCAGAAGAGGGGAGAGGGCAGAAGCAGGCAGGGAGGAAGCCTTGGATTTGGTAGCTTCTTGAAAATCAGATGTGTTTTTGAAAAGAAGTTCCTTTTGCTAAAGTAAGACGTGAAAAATGGCCTTCCTTTCCGCAGCAAGGGCAGTGCCCTTGGACACAAGTTGATCAGTAACTCGCAGACACCTCCCTTCACCACAGTAACCAGGCAGCCAAGCATTCTGGCTTGTGCTTAACTGGGAAGTGAATTAGGCAACCAATGTGTCAAAATGTAACGCGAGGCCCTTTTCTCTCTTCAGCTTATTCCCTATGAACACGCACATCCACCATCACGATAGTAATACTCTCTATGGCCGACTCCTTACTATTCATAAGGAGCTTTGACTTAAAGCTTCATAACTCAACTGTATATTGCCATCTTGCTTTCCTGATAAAGAAACCCAGGCATTGATTAGATAGTCCACTGCCCAGGCTGCACCCAGTGGAGGGGCAGTACCTCCCAGAGAGGTCCTCCCATTCCCACACCCGCCACCTCCTTCCAGGCCTGGCCTTGGGCTAAGCCACAGGCGGTTCCTCTACCAGAGCCAAGAGATAAAGAAAGAGGAAATGGGCGGTCTGGGGACAAGTGGGCATCATGACAAAGTTGTTATGGTCTCCTGGTTTTCTAAAACCCCACATTAGAGTCAAGCAAATAAATGCATGGTCAATAATCAAACCACCAGTTTATAATACTTTTATTCACCATTTTCTTTGAATTTATACACTGAAGACTTTTGAACGTGGTTCCTATGCTGGGTCAGTCTCCAAAGCTGAGGTCACAGTTTCTGTCCCCATGGGGGTCTGTGTGGCAGCCCATAATTGCCATCTTATCCCTTTTGGCCACAGGATGTCCCTGGACACAACTGGATGCCTCCTTTTTAACCACATTTTGTCAGTTTCTCAAATATCTGTATTTGTGGATGTAGTGATGTATTTGACACTGCATCACATTCATAGAACATCAGCCTTATGAAGAACTTGACTGTCTCAGACACCCTACCCCCAAACCTTTCCACCATAAGGTCCCCTCCCTGGCCATGAGGCTGACAAGGCAGATATCACTACTTTAATTTTATAGGTTAAGACACAGAGCCTGGAGAGGCTAAGTATAATAATGTTTTCATTTTATTCAAGTAGAAGATGGTGGACCAGGAACTACTAAATCCCAAACTTCTAACCCCAAATCCAGCACTCTCGACAGTAGGCCTCATGTTGTGTCTTTTCTCACCCCCACCACAAAAGCCCTGATAAGGCAGGAAACATTCATTACCATTTTTGATGAACAATAGTCAAAGCACATGTTAAACTGTCAGGGAGGCTGCAGGTCCTCCTCCTGGGTGAAAAGTGGGACACTTCCTCTTCTGGAATCACTAAATCTCTGAACATGTCTCAGAGATGAAACATACGACCCCCATGAGGTTCTACGTTGACTTATCTGTGCTTCCCACAAGAGAAGGGAAGTTTTTCAACCTAGCCCTATGGGTTGTTCATGAATTCCCTACAACTCAATGATTTTTAGTTTATTTTCCTCTGAAGGAGAATGGTCCATAGTTTCATGATATTCTCATAGGGTTAAATATCACTGCTGTGCTGCATAAACTCAAGCCTGGTCTCTCCAATATCTACCACAGTCCCCATCATGAATCAAGTGTAGCCCATATGAGGGACGTGTGGTTGGCTGAATGCATGGATGCCTGTGTGGATGCCTGGATGTGTTTTGTTTTTGTTTTTTTTTGAGACAGAGTCTCACAGCTCACAGCAACCTCCAACTCTTGGGCTTAAGCAATTCTCTTGCCTCAGCCTCCCAAGTAGCTGGGACTACAGGTGCCTGCCACAACACTCAGCTATTTTTTTGATTCAGTTGTCATTGTTATTTAGCAGGCTCTGGCTGGGTTTGAACCTGCCAGCCTCAGTGTGTGTGGCCGGCACCCTAACCACTGAGCTACGGGCACCAAGCCAGGCTCTGTAGTTTTCATCAGTCTCTAATTCCTCCAGTGGCTGACCTCCTTTATGCAAACTGAATAATGCACAAGACAGGACCCAAGTAACTAAGGACAAGCTTAGGGAGGAACATTAGAAATTGAAAAAAGTTTGACTCTTTGATGCTATTACATGTGCTGTGCCTGACGGACACTCGACATCCTTCTGTTATAGTTTTCCTGGTCGCTGACTTTATCACCAAGCAGTGAAGAGGATTTACATGTGACCAACATTAGCAGAGCAAATGGAGAGATTGTATAGCTGTGTTCCAGCTCTGGCTGCTTATACCTTTTATAGCTGTTTTCCCGTCAGAATTATAAATCTACCACACACACTCACAAAGACCTAATTTAAAATAGAGCGTATCGGAAAGTCACAACTCAGCAAAATGTGGCATTTCCCTGACAAATATTGCATAACTCAGTTATATATGCGCATTGTGGTTTTAGAGACCATCCAAACTTCAGGGTAATTTGGGACTTCAATTCCTCATATCTGAGCTCTGGACTGATTTCAAGAAGATAATTGAAGTAATGGTACCTGGTATATGAAATCAAATACCCATCCCCTACTCCCTGGGTCTGGTAGATCAAAGATAATAAATCTGTCATAAACAAGGATAAAAGGCCACCAGGGAGTGACAAATCCCTATCAGGTTTAAATTTTGTCAGAACAATCGGTGTAGAAATAGAGTTGGCGAACGCACCAACCCTCCCTCTAACCTACACTGAACAGCATTGAGGGAAAACTGGCCAGGCCTCTCAAGATGCTGGCAAAAGCCACCCCCTGACAGCCTGGCAAAGAGCAGAGAATGAGAGAAATGTGCTGGAGAACAGAGCTCATCTGTCCCGCCAGCACTCAACAAAACCATGGCCAGAATCTGCCACTGGATATTTCCATGCAGCTATTAATAAGCTGTACACAAAAACTACCTGGAGGCTGAATCTGACTCTGGGATTTAGTTAAATACCAGACCGTATAAAGTGTCCTGCCAAGGACAAGCTTTTACAACCCTACATTCCTCTACTGGTGGCTTGTATTCTTTTCCTTGTCAGATTAGAAAGAGGCAGCAGGGTAAAAATCAATGGGTTGAATATCCAGTCAAAAGTCCTGAGGTCTGGAATCAGTCATTCAACTGGCAAACAGGACATTGTAGGACGCAGGATATCAGATCAACTTGTCTTGTACCAGTATGATAAGAAGGAGGAGAGTTCTTTGTAGTTTTTGATCTCATATTTACATTATCTAGTTTATGTTCACAACTCTGCGAAACAAGCAGAACTGACAGTAGGGTTCTAAGTGGACAGATATGAAATTAAAGATCAGAGACTGTGAGTAGCTTTCCGGTGTTTACACAGAAACTTCTAAAGCTCATGTTTTCTGACTCAAGTCCAGCGTTCGCTCCCATACAGTCTTTCCCCAACAGATTATAAGGGTCCTGCCCACTCTTTACAGCAGATCCTTGAATAACATTGTTTTGTTCAATGCCATTTTGTTATAACATTGATGAGAAAAAAAATTAAATTCCTAGCCAGGGCCACGATGTGTGGGTGGTGTGCACATTCT
This sequence comes from Otolemur garnettii, assembly GCF_000181295.1. Lineage (NCBI taxonomy): Eukaryota > Metazoa > Chordata > Mammalia > Primates > Galagidae > Otolemur > Otolemur garnettii. The sequence goes on from NW_003852412.1 coordinate 8,770,038, forward strand.
CCCCATGTCTTTATGGGTTTTCTCTGGGCCTCTGGTTTCCCTCCACATCTCAAAGACATGCACGTTGGGTTAATCTGTATGTCTGTATGATCCCAGGGTGAGCTGCCGCGGGGGTGTGTGACTGCACCTTGGTTCCCGCCCTGCATCCTAAGCTGCTAGAATTGAGATCCTGAACTGGAATAAGCAGGTAAATAACAATCTTCCTTATTTTTATCAATTTTTCTTAAATGTATGTAGAGCTCACATTTATTTCAATATTTAATCTCAGAAGTGTTTTGGTCTTTATCCAGAAGTTTGGTGATGTTTTTGTGACCATAAATAGGCTGTAGGAACTTAGCTGTCATTTATATCAATTAGCCTATGGCAAAATCTGGTTTCCTTATATGTCGTTTCACTTAAACTTTCAGTTTTCAAGAACGTGTCAAGGGTGTTAGGTAAGGGTGTTACTATACTGCTACTGAAATGGTCCCTTATGGGGCAGCACCTGTGGCTCAGTGAATAGGGCGCCGGCCCCAGATACTGAGGATGGTGGGTTCGAACACAGTCCTGGCCAAACTGCAAGAAAAAAATAGCTGGGCATTGTGGTAGGCACCAGTGGTCCCAGCTACTCGGTGGGCTAAGGCAAGAGAATCGCCTAAGCCCAGGAGTTGGAAGTTGCTGTGAGCTGTGATACTACGGCACTCTACCGAGGGCAATAAAGTGAGACTCTGTCTCCAAAAAAAAAAAAAAGGAAAGGAAAAAAACCAAACAAATGGTTCCTTACGCAGGCAAGTTATTCTACAGAGGAAACTCCTTCATAAGCAGGTCCTTTTAGCAATTTAATAGCTAACATCCTGTAGGTGGACCCAAAAGGGACTCATTTGGTATTGGGTCCTGTTCTTTCACTAATAGTAGAATCAGCTTCCTGTATAGTAGTTTAACTACAAAATCTATCTAAACTACTATTAATATGTTACTTTATGATGTCAGGACAATTATCCTGTCTAGTCTAAGCCTTTTAAACAAAATTTAAAACATTTGAAAGGCATCGTTTAAGGAAAATCTTATGTATTCAGTTTAAGAAATATTAATGTTTATTAGCAAGTACAAGGCATTGTGGAGCATCAAGAAAACAATGAAAAAGGAACTTACAATAGAAGATATCTAATAAGAACAGGTAAATGTATATGGGGTCTGACAGTTAAGTTTGTGAACTCATCCTGGAAAAAGTGCTAATATTCATTGCCGAATATCACTATGGTCACCTCGGGTGCTCCCGAAACCTGTGCACTGATGCCAGCACCTAGTTCATCCTTCAAAGCAATTTTGGAACTCGTCCTGGAAGGACCATCAGAGCTATTGTTATAAAGCACACAAAACCATGCAACAATAATAAGGAATGCCACTCAGTAAGACATTGCCACTTGTCAACCTGAACACAGGTGAACACTGTTACACCAAGGTTATGAAACTTTATCCAGCTGTTTTGCCCAGTGCTGCCAACAGGCACACAGAGTGGCAAATTCATGAACTTAATTGTCACATCTTTGAATGACAACAGCTCTGATGATCTTTCCAGAAAAAAAGTTCCAAAATTCCTTTGAAGGGTGGACCAGGCACTGACATCATGTGTGGCTTCCCAAGGGGAGGACTTCAAAAGTGACTGTAGGCATGCTCAGCAATGAGGTAGGAGCACCTTTTCTAGGATGGGTTCACAAACTTAATTGTCAGACCTCATATATTTCACTAAGAACTATACCTTGGGACAAGGACAGAGGGTTCCTGAAGCACAGAGGAAAGGCACTCAGTCCAGTGTCAGAGAAGGCTTTTCAGGAGGAATTAATGTCAAAGGCAATAGTTTGGGAGAGTAGAGTTTTGCAAAACTTTCCTGGCTCATCTGGACCTGTAGGCCTCCGGGGAGGTCCGATCGATATTTAAGCCCCGCCCCCAGGCCTTTTCTGCTTCTTTTCTTTACCCCCACTACTCCCTTAAATTGTACTCCGGTATCATCTCTGTCATCCTTCAAGGCTCAGCTATACTGTGACCTTTTCTTGGAAGCCTCCTTTAGCCTTATTTTAACAGAACTGAAACTAATGTGAAAGATTGTTAAGTACAAGATTCAAGTTCTATTACATTTACCCTGATCCTTGAAAAATCCTAAGCCCCTCAACTATATTTAGTTTTTAAAAGATCACTACGTCCATTCTTAAAAGTCTTAAAAATCAGTCATACTATACACTACTTGAATGTTACTGGAGCCCAGAGGGGGAAATCATGGCCATTGTAAATTCTTCCAAGACTTGTGATGCTGCACCATCTTGGTCTTCCACTAAAATCGGAAGAGTAAGAGATAAATTGCCCTTTCTCTCTCTGCTCCGTTACATCCCACTTGACATGGGAGGCAGTTTGAAGTATAACCACCATCAGGATCTTTGGTCAACGGGTGGCAAATACGGGTGAAAACATGTCAACATTGTACTGCAGAAGACCTCAACTTTTTCACTGCTAAATTATATAGTAGTTCTTTTGACCATCAGAAAATCTTTACAAATGGGATCAAAACAACTTTTTTAGAGACACCATGGGACTAAATAGAAAGACAATACTCTTATTATAGAGTTTTGCAACCTCTCCGGATGTCCTAACAATAGGTTACAGATGTTTAATCCTAAATTAAGAAGCTAAATATAACATGGACTCTACAAATGGCAATTTTCTATGATTTGAGGAAAATATTTGGTAGCTCAATTCCCACTAGAAATGGTTGACAGATTCCACTCCCTGCTAAACAACTCTGTCAGCCTTTCTTAAGGACAGAATCATATCAGAGAAGAACAATAGACTTTTCAAAAATGCAGACTTGACTAAGAAACTGTAATTGGAATTTTCCTCTGACCATGTAGGTATTACTTTATAACCAGGGAAAGCATTAGGGTATCAAGAAACCTACACTCATATTTGTATTAACCCTACTGACCATTTCTTGGCTTATCACATTTTGTGTTATTGCCTTGTTCTCTGTTTTGAAAAGAAACTTTATCAGTTTTCCCGTGTCATGCCATTTTATCTCTTTATTCTACTTGTAATAAGATATCAGCCTAATATTGGCAGAGCAACTTCCTACAATGATTCTTTGTTCCAGAAAAAAAAAAAAACCCAGCATGAATAGCACATTATTAAAATAGAAAAGGAAGTGTGTTTCATTTCATTTTTTTTTTATTGACTTAGTGAATATTGTCATGGTACCAGTAGTTTACAAAAGACAAATAAAGTAAAGCAATAATACAGTGCGCTTGAGTCCTGCCTATACTGTAAGGATCTCTGAGTACATACCAAACACTGACTCATAAATCAACTCACTTAAGACAGGACATAAAGGTTGCTTTAGATTTATAGGCAACTTTATGGAATCTGCTGTGAACAATGTCCCATGCCACAAAACATGGAATTGCTATCTTTGAGACCTCTGAGGACACAAGGAAAAAACGAAATTAAAATGAGAGTGGGACTATGAAAGATGTGGATAAGTTTCGGAGAAAGGGAGCTGGAAGAAAATACAAATAGAAGAGAACCTTAGAGACTGAAAGCTGGAGCAGCGAATTTCATAGACAACTGACGGATAGCTCTGGGTTCTAAATCAAATCCACACGCAACAGCTGTCAGAGTAAATGTTTATCTTATCTAAGACTTGGCTCTTATCTTCGTCTAACACACTCACGACATCTGAAGTTGGGTTTTTTTCCTGCATAGGAGAATATGTCCCACTTTTTTTTAAAGATATAAATAGCCTAGATGGTATTTTTGTAGTCACAAAGTTGCAATCTGCTCCATCTTAAATAATAATCATGCAGAATTGACACACATCATTTTGCTATGAAAGTTGAAATCAACTCAGGTCCCAGAATTTGTGGGACGATTACTAGGAATCAGCAGATGATGCTTGTGAGATCTGTCAGATAAGTGCCCAAATGGAGTCATGCCTGTGATGGGGCAGAGGCCAAGGGCAACAGACAGCCACCATTCAGACGTCCCTGACATCAAGAACACGTGACTCCCCTGGCAGGCCTTCACGGAGAGCCAACACTCAAAACTTCAAAATCTGTATTTTTTTCTCTTGGGGGGAGTTTGATGAGCCCTGTGCTCACAAGAAAGTGAAAGACAGAGAGCCAACAAGCAGATCTTCCAATGACTATTACAAAACCAGGAACCAGAGACCATGCCTGTTAGAGGATCTCAGCTTTGGCCCAGCTCTCTGCCATCCACTTGCAGGGTTCAGACCTCTCTGGGTCTGGGCTGGTCACTCAGACCTATTGCATGGGGGCTAAGCAGCCTTGTGGGAATAAGCCCACAGTTTACCCACTGCTGGAGGGTGTTCAGTCTGGGCACGTAACAATCTGGTTGAGTACCGGGCAAAATTCCACTCTCAGGGAGGACTGAGGAAGCTCTAGGAGGCGGCTTCAAATGAGAGAGGAAGGAATGCTTAATCCAGCAGCAAATATACTGGGATTGGAACAGCACAAAGATTAGCACGGCTAAGTAGCAAGGATGACATGCAAATTTGTGAAGTGTTCCATAGTTTTACTTTACCTAACAAACACAAGCTATGTAATGTAGCTTTATTGTGTGTACCCATATATTAATCCAAAATAAAAATTTAAAAAAAAAATAACATCCACAATACTCAAGAGACAAAATTTTTGCAGGTAGATATTGGTTTGGACCAAATATTGATTGTCCTCTAGTGATATGTTTATCTAAGAGCTTTTTTGAGATATTATTGACAAATAAAAACTGTATATATTTTTAAGAGAGAGAGAGAGAGAAAGGAGCTAGGAATAGGGCTGAGTGACAAAGCCTCAGTATTTACAGAGGGTGGCAGGAGGTGTCTGCATGCTTCAGAGCGGTCGTCCTCCATCCCCTGTTCAATCCTGTGGGCTACATGCCTGGGTCCTAGGGAGAGACACCATGACCAGAGCCTAAAATAGCAGCGTCAACAAATGCTTTAGGTCACTGGGCCCATGACCCACATTTCACACAATGAAACAGACCAGGGAGGGAGCCTGTCTCCCCTGCTCTGCCAGAGATCATTGCCCAGCTTTGGCACCCACCAGTGCCTGCTGGACCAATGGACTCGGCAAGAGAAGAAACTCAATGCCAGAGCCGGACTCTGGGCCAAGAGGGCCTGGGGACACTTGTGAGTCTCTCCCGGGATACTCCCAGAATTCCTTGAAGGAGAAAAGGGGACTATTACAGAGCTTGTGAGAGCTGTTTGAGAAAATAGGGTATTTAGGTTCATCCAAATAGCTTTAGACTTCTGATCGTTTATCATTCTCCTGCCTTTGCAGTTCAGTTATCATCTGTTTCAAAAGCAATTAATGACAAGAGGTTGCACATTCGTCCTCAGGAGCATGAGAAACAGGTTAGACAAAGTCCCACTCCACAAGCCCTGACGGGAGGAACAGAACAAAGGAGAAAGCAAGCAGACTTTGCAGACCCTGAACATCCCAAGAAGGGCTTAAGAAAAAGAATAGAAATGTACTAAACATTGTAGCAGAAGAGGGAATTTTCAAATTTCATGTGAGAGCAGACGGTATTTAATCATTTAGCAAGATTTATTCTCCCCTTCACCCAGCACACTTAACGGCAAATTATTCTTATCTCTCTAGAACTTGGCCATGTAGTAGATTTCTTTTTTCTAATCTCCTGCATACAAACATCCATTAATGCTTTTTGATAAAATGATAATTCCTAGTCCCTACGGGCCCTCTATTGGCAACATTTTATAGCCATTAGTTGAGTTACTATGTAGGCTTTAAAATGGGAGAATTACATTTCTTCTGCCCTTCAAGCCCTTTGGGGAATTCAAACAGCTCTTTCTAACCATCAGCACTAATTAGGGAGGTGACACTGTGTTCTAAATTCACAGAACGCAAGTCGTTTCTTTAACAGGTCAGGAAACCAGTCAGATCCAAACAAAATGGGACTTGCTAGAAACAGAAGGACTTGTGACAGAGGCTGTATCCGGCAAAACAGTAAAAACACAGCCTCCTCTTGCCCAGAGAGGAATAATCCTCAAAGAATGATCATGCTAATGACGCGGTGCAGAGCCATTTTGCTCTTTCTTCCTGCCTACGTTCCTATCCCTTGGGTGCTTCCGGGTGAATTATTTCCAGTGTCTGTACATGGCTGTGATGACTGGTGTTCTCTGTCTGACAGTGGGGACCCCTAAGAGACAGGAGGCACAGCAGGACTAGCTCAATTAGGTGCACAAACTTCCATGTTAGAGGAATGAATCATCAACTATATTATAGACAGTTTATTCATCAAACAGCATTTCTCTGTTGTTTCTCATTCCTGTTTCTTTCCCCCGTTGGGGCCTCCCGTATCTGTCTATGAGGCCTGAGGGCAGCAGCCATGGGCACCTGGAGAGTAGAAAGAAGGCCTGAGCCCCCCCCCCCTCGCCTTTTTACTCTTCTGCCTGCGTCTCTCGCTCTCCTTGAGAATAGTCTTCTGCACTTCACTTTCCTTCTCTGTTTCTAGTTATCAGAGTTCAAGGTTAAAAACAAATGTACCCGTGTGGCAGAGTTTCCATTTTGATTCTATTGCTTGATCCTAGATAGGAAATCAGGTATATTCAGAAATGCACACGGTGTGATAGGTCTCATACCATCTTTCTAAACTTCAAAAAAAATCCCATTTCTTCCACAATTGCATAAAATCCAACTCTCTCTTGGTAGCTATCTCCCCAAATGACTCTGCTGGCTCTTTAATATACTACAGAGCAAGTAGAACTTGGGAGATCTGATGTGAGCAAAAACCAATCAGATGAGGATCCAAGGGTTCCCAGAGAACGGGATCTGCAAAGAACTGGGCTATGAAGTCCACTGATTCTGTCATTGACCCACTGTTCTGTCCCTCTGCCTCTTTCCCTCCCCAGTTATCTTTTTGGCACATGTAGTGGGTGTCGTGGTATTAAGCATTAAATTTGTCTATCTGAGGATGGATGCTACTCAGTTTTTCTGGACACTCCCCCGGCAGTTTGTATCAGATTCCTCTTCATGCTGCCATTGTAACCCCTGCATAGCCTAATGGTCACTATCAATTTGGGCACAATTTTAATCTCTGTCACTCAGTAGCTGTCCCTGTAAACCTTGAAATTCCTAAGACAGACTCGTGCTCTTCCCCCACCCCCTACATCACTATGCCCCAGCCCTTCTCCCCCTTGCCACCTGGAAGGACACAACAGCTGCCAACAGACACCATTGCCACATGGGGAGGGACTGGCTGAGAATGCCGGTAACCCCGAGACAGGGACGCATGACGTGAGGGAGAAGAAAGACTCAGGAGGGCACCGTCAGTCTGATGCACTTGTGAGAGTTTTGGGGTTTTTTTTCATCCACATAACGACAATTTCCAGAAAAATCTTACCATCTGCTTTAACTACCTAGTTTGCTATTTACATTTTTTAAAACTAAATTGTAAACAATCATTGAAAAACATCCCGGTTAATAAAACATAAGAGCTGACAGCTTGCTCTTGGTATCTTTGTATCCATTTCTACATGCTACTTCTCTGTTTAATTTTTTCCTTTTTCTTCTGTTGATGTCAAAGGTAAACCTAGATAGGAACACTGCTCAAATGAATCGACTAGACTGACTATTAATATAGGCTTAAAGCCTCGGGCACATCTCGAGCTCTGATACATGAAATACAATTTTCTAGAAAACAAAGGCAACTATATTTTACTGGCAACCTCAAAGACAAGCAGCTCTTCACATGCATCCTAGTTTAATATGCATTCCTTAATTATTCATCTGTAAGACATAAAATAGTTCATTTTGAAAAGAGACCTCATTTGGATGTTAATTGGCAAATAAAAGTCAGGAAGAAGTTTACATAAATTGTTTCTGTGAATGTATGTACATAAAATATCTTCTAAAATTCTAACAAGCCAGTGACTAAAATCTTGGGAAGAAAGATCCAAAGATAATCACCCCACCTTGGAATAATTTTATCACAGTCCATCTTCTGTGAGCTTCCTTAGGAATCTGAGGGGTGAGATTAGACTCTCATTATGAACTACTTATAACCATCATTTGGGATGATGGGAAAGTAATTTGAAGAATTTGGGGCCTGGTAATGAGTTTCCTTTGAAGTTGAGGAGGGTGGCAGTGGGAACAGAATTCGAGATAATTGCTGGTTGTCTCCAAGGAGTCCGAACGTTGATGAAGCTTCTGTGTTTAATAATTAAAGATGCTAACCTCAGAGAAGGATGTAGCCACGTTGTCAGTGACCCCTGGACACTTACAAAGCTTGCCTCTTGGTCTAACAACCCACTTTACTTTGTCCCCTGCCTCTTCCTTTACTCCCTCCTCTGCTCTTGCTGTCTGCCCACCTTGGGTACTGAGATCAACAGAAAGCATGAGGGATAGAGAAACCCTGCTTAGGAAACTTGGCTCTCACAACGCAGTACACTGGATTTGTACCATATACACCTTCCTGCCTAAGATCCCCTTTTGGAGAAGAACCAGAACAAGGATACCTCTTTCAATTTCAATACCTTTTTAATTTAGAGAATCAATCCAATTAATGCATCCATTAAAAAAACCTTTTCCTAGGAGAAAAGAGCAATGCTGGGTGTTGCATCAGAGTGAAGTCCCCCTGAGTCTAATAACTGATTCATTCCCTCATTCGTTCATTTGAATCTGTTGCTAGATTCAGGGGAACTTCCCTCCAGCTATTCATGTCATGCATGGAATATTCTCTCAGGATCTACTACCAAGAGAACTCAGAGTCCATTTCCAGTGTGCAGCATTTGGCTGGGTAACCCTCAGTCCAGTTGAAAGTGCCTCTTGGACAGCTGTGAATTCTAATGGAAAGCAGAGAGAAATGTGCTCACCGTCCATGCTAATTCCCAGAGCATCCCTCTGGTCTAGAGGCAGACTACCTAGAATGATGAGCAACGTCACAGATTGCCCAGAAAACAAGGTCAAAGGCCCAATCTCACCTCAACTAATTACATTGACAATTTCTATTTCCAAATAAGGTCACATTTTGAGGTACTGGGGGTTAGAATTTCAATATATAAAACTTGAGAGAATGCAATTCAACCTATACCATCTAAGTCAGTAATCCCAAGTCCTGACCTGGGGCTGAAGCAGATGGGAACTTCAACTTCCACCTCAGATAATTCCTTCCAGACCAAGTCTTTCTGCTTTGCTGTAGGTGACAGTCTCACAAAGCTCCCTGCTCTCTTTGTACCCCTCCCACTGGCCAGACACCCAGCCTGTTGCAGCTGTCCCCACCCCCTGACCCAAGGAGGGACAGGGGATACAGTGGGTTGGAGGGAGATGCTATTTCTCCACTTCTCTTGTCTCGCTTGGAATTTGGACCCTGATAAGTGGGCCAGCAGAACATCTTTTCTGGGTGTCAACATATGAGACCAAGGGAGCTCCTAAAATCACTGAAAATGAAATAATATGAGGTCTGACAATTAAGTTCAAGACCTTATCCTAGAAAAAGTGTTACATACCTCATTGCTGAATATTACTTTGGTCACCTTTGAAATATTCCCTCCCCTTGGGAAGCTATGCAACGATGATAGAGCCTAGACCGCTGTCATCATACAAGGTCTGACAAGTTCACAAAGTTGCCACCGTGTGCTTACATTGCCCACACTGTATGAACAACTTGGTAAGGTTTCATAACCTTGGTATATCAGTATCTCACAACTCTGTTCATGTCAATGGGTGCCATACAATGACCATTCTGATGATCATTCCAGAAAAAGAGTTCCAAGATTGCTTTGAAGGGTGGACTAGGTAGGTACTGGTGTTAGTGCATAGCTTCCCACGAGGAGTTAAGTACCTAAAAAGTGACCGTAGTGATATTCAGCAATGAGGTATGTACTGTGTTTCCCCAAAAATAAGACCTACCCAAAAAATAAGCCCTAGCAGGATTTCTATGCATTTGTTAAATATAAGCCCTACCCCGATAATAAGACCTAGTGATGGGCGTGGCTATGCAGCATATCTACGCATTGCATTTCAGTGTAGAGAGGAAGACATCCCCTGAAAATAAGCCCTAGTGTGTCTTCTTGAGAAAAAATAAATACAAGACAGTCTGTTATTTTCGGGGAAACAGGGTAGCACTTTTTCCAGGATGAGTTCACAAAATTAACTGTCAGATCTCATATACAGCTAATTGCATTTACCAACATGGGTGGGATTGCACTGTCCTCTGAGAGCATATTCTGGTAACAACAGATGTTGATATCTCCCTGATTATCTCCACAGAACAGATCCCACCAACTAAAGGGTTTGGGATTTGTAGAATAGAGTTTCGAGGTTGGGGCCAACATTTAACTGCTCAGAGCAATCAAAGCAATACTGAGGTCTGCTCCAGTCTTCCTTCTCGGCCCTACCTCTACCCCCTGACTACTTCCTACCCCCCTTACAAATGGGGAGGTGAGTGTTAACAATGCGAAGATAGTTCCAAATTATTTCATAGCTCCAGGCTCCTGCAAGTATAGCCCTGCCCAGGATGTTCCAAATTCAGTGAAATAGCACCAGCAGTGATATTTCCATTTGCATCAACATAGTTATAGGAAAATGGATTTGGGGCAGTGAATGTGATTTTTAAATGTCATTCCCAGAAGCTGGACATTTGGGCTCCACTTCGTCTTAAGGGAACATAAATCTTCAAACTGACAAACCTGTAACAAAAGAAGCACCCACAAGGTGATGTGATAAACTAAAATTGTCCTTTATCATTTTTCTAATTTCCTAAACATACCTACAGGTTGAAAGCTACTGACCATTATTTTTTAGGAAGGATGGTCCTGCTTCCCACTCTTCGGGGCAAAGTTTTCCCTTCATATGTGAAACAATGATAACAGGAGATGCTCCCTGGTGAAAATAAAACCTGGCAACCCTCAAGGGACCCGCCCCCTGTCTTTACATACATTTACTTTCATCTATTTATTTTTCAATCTTCTTTTCTTTACTAGACTGTTACATTCAGAAGCCTGAAGCCATGGATCAAAATGAAAAAAGCAAACACAAACTCTTAAGAGATGGCTCAGACTATACAGTCTAGCGTAAAGGACTTCAAGAAATACCTGAGGCGGGGAGTAGAACAATAGATGTGATCACAGCCTCCTTCTGGAATGAAGTTAGCACATGTCTCCCAAAGCTTTCCCCCTATGCAGCATTAACTCATCTCCCAGCTTGGATATCCAGCCCTGCCTAGTTCCAAAGAGCATTGTCTCTTAATCCCACCCAAAGCAGATCTCTCTGTGATGCCAGCGTCTTCAGCTCTGCTCATCGTCCCTGCCGGCCTCGCCGTGTGCCTTTCTGCACTCCGTGATATTTATGTCTCTCTGTCTGAACTGCTGGCTGGTGAGCAGGCGGTCTCAGACTGTCTAGAGAGCAGGAAGCAGATGGAAAATAAATACCGCTGAGGAGCTCTGGGGGCAAAGCTACAGACAGGACAAGAGGGCCAGGAAATAAACAAACAGGAAAGAGACCGACTGGTCTTTCTGCCTTTCATCCCTGGCTCTGATAAGACTTAAACAGCAAGACGCCGACTGGGCTCGCTTTCAAATTCTTCCCAGCTTCTACTTCGGGGTAGTTTTTTCCTTTGAGAACTCTCTCTCTGCAGTTTTTAAAAAGGATGATTAAAATAAGCTCTTAATAAGCGATTACAACTCATTTCAAATGCCATACTCATTATTACATTAGAGATGTATAGCATGGGAGATTTGAAATCATTTTCAACACAAATATTACATATACATAGTGGGCATATGTTAAAAGCAGAAACGCTGACTTAGATCTTAAATGTATTAAAGCCAGGCGTCGGGACCAGGACTAGGACAGATTTTTAAGTCATTGGAAACCATGGTGGTACCGCCTTCCTCATTGTGCCAAAACTCACTCTCCCTGGTCTCTTCTTTCCCACCACCCCCTCTTCAAAGCCAACTTCAATGAAACAGTCTGACCCAATCCTTTACGCCTGATAGTAAACTTAAGTCAAAGCATTATCTCTGTCTGTAAGGCATTATTCTTATTGCAATACTTTATACTCAAAGCCAACTCTGTTTTGTTTTCCTTGCTGAAAGTGCCTTCCTTAGAGCTTCTTACTACTGTGTGATGTCTTCCGTACTCCCCCCTCACCCGCAGATCAAAATCCTTTCTCTCTGTGTTTGCTTGGGTGATGGGTACAAAGAGTTCTGAAGCTGGATCACCTAGGTCCAAGTCCTACATTCCCCGTGGACTAGGGAGTTGGATGACCTTATCAATATTTTTCAATCTAAGCCTCCGATTCCCTGAAAATTGAGGATGATAACACTACCTTCTTCAGAGGATGGTGCTGAAGATTAACTGTGGTAAATGAAAGCGCTAGGAACCATGGCAGACACTTGAGGACTAGCTGACATTATTATTGTCATTATACGGTCAGAAATTATCGATGTGAATGTATTTTTCTTGAAATTATAGAAATGAAATGATTAAAGCAACTGGCTGCACAGAAAATGATATATTAAGAAATCTTATATTTCTTAAGGTCAGCCTCTTTTTGCAGAACTCTATCTCCAAGGTTGTCTAATATCATGTAAGACTATTTAGTCAAGTTTTTTTTAAAAAGTGTTGTATTTTGGCTCGGCGCCTATAGCTCAACCAGCTAAGGCGCCAGCCACCTACACCTAAGGTGGCGGGTTCGAATCCCCAGCCCGGACCCGCCAAACAACAATGACGGCTGCAACCAAAAAATAGCCGGGCGTTGTGGCG